>NC_137967.1:18764414-18926405 GCF_963924665.1 Micromys minutus
CACTATGCACATAAATCTTATTTAATGGTGCCCTTACTACACTTAACACAGGGAAGTACTCAAAGCTGTTCATTAGATATCCAGTTCTGGACGAGGTCATTCAAATCAAGGCAGTGCCACGGTGCTGGGAAACGGCCACTGGGAACCAATCATTCCTACGCTCTGACTCTACATACATACAGCCCCTAGACAGGCACTAGACACCCAAGCAGCTTGGGGGGAGCTGTCTCCCACGCTGATGGTAGTCCTCTTTGTAGGAGGGACCAGGTGGCGTGGTGGCGGAATACTCAAGGCCTTCGGGACCCCAGCAAACCACAATCTGCTTTGGGGGGCTTGGCTAGCTAGCCCTTCCCAGGCTTCTTTGCAGCTGACTTTCCAGCAGAGGCACTGTGTGTGTGTGGCGGGTGTGTATGTGTGTGTGTGTGTGTGTGTGTGACCTATGCAACTGGCAGGCACCAAGGTGCCCTGCCTGGCTCTTGACAGCCTAGAGCAATGGCAGTGGTTTCAAGCTTCATGGGTGGCCTGAAGCCCAGTGCTGCTAGCAAAGTATGGTGGCTTTGTCCCTGTGCTTCTAGGGCAGAAGCAAGAGAAACAAGTTCAAAGCCAACAAAACCTTGTCTCTAAGCCAAACAAAGCGTGCTGGGCTGTGGCTCGGCCGACAAGAGGGCTTGTGTAACATGCTCAAAGCCCTGCGTTCAATCCCCAGCGGCACATAAACTTGGTCAGGACGGTGCACACCAGTAATCTCAGCAGACAAAAGTGGAAGCAGAGGAATGCTGGTGTGGACCACACTCGGTCACACTCACACGCAGCTCAAACACACACGCTGGGCCAGCACACAGAATCTGGCTTTTATTTGGCCCTCCACATATCTACTGCTAAGACGACACAGACGGGTGAGATTCCCTCGCCCCCAATCCAGCTTTCTCAGTCCCTGCCCCCACCTACCCCGGCTACCAGGCCCTGCCTAAACCTCTCCCCGGGCATGCAGCATGAAGTGACCATGCAGCTCCCCAAGGTTGTCAAAGGAGTCCTCACACTCCGTGCAGTGGTAGGTACCCCCCTCCTCCTCATCTTCATCCCCATCCCGCCCTGCTGGCCGAGTATCCCCAGTGCGAGACGGTTCCTCCTCTTCCTCCCCGAGAGCCCTGCTCTCGGGGGCTGGGGCTTCCTGGGTTGCTGTTTCGGGGCAGCAGAGTCGGCAAGGCGGGGTGCCCGGTGGGGCCTCTGCCAGAGCTGATCGGCCACAGAGCTGGCAGGGCTGTGCAGGTGGGCCGGCAGGCTGGGTCGCTCGGGGGGCTCGGCGGGACGGGCCACCCCTGCCGCCACCTATACGCTGTTTCACCTTATAGCCAGGGTCATATTCGGGGTCATCAGCTGTCTCTTCTTCTTCCTCCTCCTCCTCTTCCTCCTCAGAGTCGGGCTCTGAAAGAGTGTATTCAGAGTCAGAAGAATGCTCCGGGCCTGTTGGGGCAGGTAGGAGACACGGCATCAGGGCTGTGTCCAGCTGCCCCAGCCCCATTCAAGCTCACTGTGTGGGTGGGACAGCTTGGCACAGCACGGATGCGATGTGTCTACACGTCTAGCAAATGACTATCCGGCAGGAGCTGCGTCTGATGTCATCTGAAATGACAGCACTCAAGGAGGCTGAGGCAGGAGAATCACTGCAAGCTCTGGCTTAGAGAGAATGAGATCCCGTCTCAAAATAAATCAGAGAGGTGGGCATCGGGACGGGGTGGACGACAGAGAGTACGGGTGTGCTCACCCAGCTCTTACGGCAACACCTGGACCTGCGTGGACACGGCCCACCTACCACCACAGTCTATCACAGAGAGCGAAATGTGGCAAAGGCCCTGCCCTAAGATCATTCCAGAAAGACAAGCATCAGAATAGGTAGCCAAGCCATAGACACACGTGTCTGCTTTGGCTGGTTTGGTGTCAACGCCGATTTCCTTAATCATTTGCCACCTCATTTTTTAGAAGGGGTCTCTCACTGAACCCAGAGCTCAAGAACTGATTAATCTGACAGGCCTGTCTGTGCCTTCCAGCGTGGCAGCCCGGGTGCCAAGACCACACCACACACTACCTTGATTTGGGTGCTGGGGAATCCAAACTCCTGCACTTCCATCTCCATGGCCAGCATCCTTCCAGCCTTTTGTTTGTTTTGTTTGTTGGAGGCAGGTTCTCATGTAGCCTAGGACTGGCTTTGAACCCCTGATCTTCCTGCTCTCTCCACTCAAAAGCTGGATTACAGGCCAGCACCACTATACTTGGCTTTTCTTTTTCGTTGTTTTTAGAAGACAGAACGTGTGTGTGTGTGTGTGTGTGTGTGTGTGTGTCTGTGTGTCTGTGTGTGTCTGTGTGTGTATGTTTGTCTGTGTAGAGCTTTTTGGCACCACTGGACAGTTGGTGGCAGGAATTTTGACATCCCCAGGACAAAAGAAGTAAATCAAGGCAGGAATCTGACTCTGGTCCTGGGCTCAGGAAACTGGCCCGGAATAAGAACATTTTCTTTTTCTTTTTTTAAATATTTTTAATTATTTATTTATTTTATGTGAGTACACTGTAGCTGTCTTCAGACACACCAGAAGAGGACATCGGATTCCATTACAGATGGTTGTGAGCCACCATGTGGATGCTGGGATTTGAACTCAGGACTTCTGGAAGGGCAGTCGGTACTCCCAACCTCTGAGCCATCATCTCTCCAGCCCGAATAAGAACATTTTCACTTGAAGCTTAGGGCAGGCTCAGTGTATGTAGGTGTGGCAGTCCCTTTGTCTCTTGGAAGTCCCTTAGTCTCCCCACCTAGCCCCTAGAAAGATGTTTACAGGATTGTTGATTATTGACTTGCTTGTTCCCAGACTCAGAACTGATCTTATCTTTCTGCATGTAATTAAAGTGGTTTTAAAGAGGACTGAAATTCCTCAGAACTGGCTGGAGTCATGTTATAGTTTTGTCTAATTGTCTTTTTTTCTTTCAATCCTCAATCCTGCCCTGGGGAGTCTGTTGTTTGACCGAACCAGTCAAGTTTTGGATTTAGAAACATGATCAAGGGCTGGCAAGATGGCTCAGTGGTAAAGGTGCTTTCTGCTAAGTCTGACAATCTGAGTTTGATTCCCAGGACCCACAGAGTAGACAAACCCAATAGTTTGTCCTGTGACCCCTTCTGAAACCACGAGTGTACCCACCCTCACAAAATCAATGAGCAAACTAACAAAAAGCTTTTAAATGAGAAGATGTGGAGAGGAGAGGACAGGGGCAGCTGCTGTGGGCCACAGGCAGGGTAGGGGTGGTGCCGGGGTCTCCATGGTCAGGGGGGCTAGCTTGCTTCAGCTGCATTGAAAGGAAGGGCCGGCTGCAAGCACACACTGTCCTCCCAGGAGCAGCTCACGGTGAGGGTGCTTCTGCCCTGCTCACATTACCACGGAGATGACAGGTGCTTGGGGGTCACTCAGCACCCGTCCTCACCAGACACCACAGACTTCCCCTTTCTGCAGACCAGTCCTGCCGTCTCTGGGTTCTGCTCCGTGTAACACTGGCCACTGGCTCGTAGCAGCCCCTCCTCAGTACTGCGCTCACCCTGCCTCAGGTTTCTCTTGCAGCCCAATCAACTGCACAGCAATTACTTGTATTTGTGTTTCTTCTTGTCCCCAAGAGAAGCAGTGGTTGGCGTGGTGGCCCCGAGGTCTAGGACCCTCTGTGCCCCACACATCTGCGCTCCCACATGTTGTCCCCTCTGCTATGAATGCTCGGTCCTGCCTTTCCCTCTAGGCCCCAGGACGAAGCTCCCTCTTTAGTGGCTACCCTAGACAGCAGCCATCTTTCGTACCGTCCTCCCACCATCCCGTGACCTCCATGCCCAGTCCTCTCCCCACACCCATCTCAAGAGTGCTGCACCGTCCCCGACCCATTCTGTGACCCTCTCACCTACAGACATTGTCTAAGGCCTAGTGGACCCTCTGCAACTGTCCTACACTGTGCCCGGCTTGGCCCTTCCTAGCCTGGCTTCAGGACCCAGCACTATGACAGCCACGCTTTGATGGCCCTGGCTCTTGCTTCTCCTGTCACTGTCTAGAGCCCTCATCAGCCTGGGAACTCCTCAAGGGCAGACCTGATCTTGGGGTTCTCACCTCAAGTCTAGCAGAGAACAAGTAGTGGATCATAACTGATGGGGAGCCCAGGTTCTGCACTCTCCCCTCCAGGCCTCTCCTGCTCCTCCGTGAGGGCCGTTCTCTACTCTACCAGCAACCCCGTCGACGCTGTGAGGTCAGCTCAGTGCCTTCCCTATGAAGCCTCCCTGGCCCCCAAGGGTGTCAGTGTCTGTCTGGGGTCCCTCCGCTGCCCACCCAGGCAAAAACACCCATCACCCATGCCTGAAGACTCAAGGTGGGCCCTTGCTGAGCCCAGCTCCACTTTCCAGCCCTGCCAGGTTGAGTGGATCTAATTAATTCCCTTGCTAATGGTCTCCTTGTGCCAGAGCTCCCCCCTTCTCTCAAGTGCTTCAGGGGTCTCAGGTACCCACTATGACATCACCGAGTTGCTTGTGATGACCCTTCTGGCTGTTGTCCCTGGCTACCAAATCAGGCATGCTCACCATGACTTCCAGGCACTTGAGCCCCCTTGCGCCCGCCATGCATTCTCCATCAAAGAGACCCTACAAGCGCAACATGGCTCTGGCATCCACTGGGCCCTCGAAGCCCACTGCAGCTCCCGCGGCTTCCGAGGCTCCTGAGGCTCCCGCAGCTCCCGCGGCTCCCCCAGATCCCCCGGATCCCTCGGCTCCGGCATCCACTGGGCCCTCGAAGCCCACTGCAGCCCCCGCGGCTCTCATGTCTCCAGGTTCCTTGAGGGTCATCAAAGCAGCAGTGCCCAACAGTTCCTCTGTGCATCCTAAGTCCCCTAACTTACTCGTGAGCCCTAGCAGTTCTAAGTGTACCAGAACAGCAGGTACCAAGACAGCCCCTTCAACCCGGCCCAGCAGCAGGTCCCAAGGCCACGGCAAGGCAAGAACATCCAGCCAGGTGAGCACTGATACCAAGGCCAGGAAGGCCAGCAGGGGCAGAAAGGGAGGAAAGACGGGAGTTGTGGGACCGTATCAGCAGAGAGACACACACAGCCGGGGTCGAACTCCAGGCAAAAGGGGAAGCCAGAGCTCCAAGACATTCCCGAACAGGGCCAACACTCCTAACAGGAAGAGAACCCATTCTGCCAAACCAGGTGTGGCCAAGAAAGCAAGGACCCCTACTTCTCACCGCAAACAAAGCAGAGGCAAGAGTTATAGCCGACCTAGAACCAGTACCCACGAAAGGAGTGACAACTGGCTAAGAAACAGACACAGGACAAAGAGCCCCAAGCTGTATGGAGCCTTAGACACTGAGAGCGCTGGCCCTAGGCTACCTGCAATCCCCGGTAGGGCCAAGAGCCACAGCCCAAACAGGACAGCCTTCAAGAGCTTCAGCAAGTCTCCATTGGCATCCAGAAGAGCCAGGAGCTACAGCCAGATGACTCCCCCCAGCAGGGAACAGACTTACACCCTGACTGATCTGACTCACATGTCAGGCACTCTCAAGAGCTACAAGCAGGCCAGAAGTCACAGCAGGGCCCAAAGCCTCAGCCGCTCCAGGACCCCTAGCAGGACCCGAAGTTACAGCCGCTCTAGAACTCCCAGAAGGTCAAGAAGTCACAGTTACAAGAGGACCCAGAGCAGGGAGAGAAGTTACAGCTGGAAGAGAAATCGCAGTAGGGCAAGAAGTCGCACCCGGAGAGGCACGCCAACCCAGATGAGACAAAGCCAGTGGAGCAACCTCAGCCAGGGGAAAAGTCACAGCCCAAGGAAACCCCCAAGAAGGAAAAGAAGCCAAGTGTGGTCTAGGACCTCCAGCGAGGAAAAAAGCCACAGCCGGTCCAGAAATACCAAGGAGAGAGATTACAGTCGCTCCAGAACCACCAGGAAGAAGGGTCACAGACGGTCTAGAATGTCCAGTCCTGAGAGTGGGAGCAGCCAGTCTAGAAGCTCCAGCACAGACACAGCCCACAGCTGGTCTCAAACCTCCATCAAGAAGAGAGCACGGAGCCGATCTAGACTCTCCAACAAGGAGAACCACCGTGACCACTCTAGAACCCCAAGCCCATTTAGAACCTCCAGTAAAGACCGAGAACCCACCCAGGATGCAACCTCTAAGGGCCTCCATGGGGAGCCATCTCTCGCCAGGACCGAGACTTCCAGCCAGAACAGAGCTGACAGTAAGGCAAGCAGCCATTCCTCAATACCGCTTCCCACCGAGACCCAAGCCCAGGATGGCAGCTTTGTCAACACCGCTACATCTAAGGCCATCTCACCTGGGGAAAGGTCCTCGTCATCTTCCTCCAAGCTGGCGTAGCCTCCAGTCTCAGTGGGCTCACGGGTCTCTGTCATGGCGGGGGGAGGGGACAAGAGACAGGAGCAGAGCAGAGACTGGGCAGGGTCCCTCCCCAGTCAGCTCTCCCACGGTCACACCTCCAGCCACAAGCTCCTCTAACACACAGGATGTTGGCAGTTTGAGAGGGATGCTGGACAGGGGGAAAAGAAAGGCCTGTGGTAACTCAATACATTTTTACAAAACACTTGTCCCCATTCTAAGACCACTGTGTGCTCAGTGCTGCGGGTGAGGCAAAGATGGCCTCTGTTCTGTCTTGACCTTGTGCAGGGCCTCAACTCTGCAGACCTTGTCCCCCAAGAGTCCTTGACTTCCAGTTATCTGGGCATCAGATTGTCTTGTGGTTCTTATTCAGTAGGTAGGGAGAGAAGGCATCCCAAGTTATTTAAAGGTAGTTATTGGTATGGACACCAATCATCACTAAGTGTCAAAGAGACCTGTGCCAGACATTAACCCTTTAGCTGTAGGGAGGTCTGGGGCTGAGAGAGGGAGGACCACCAGAGAGAAGGGTGACAGATCGTTGACTATTACGGACACAGAACACTTGGTACAGCTGAGTTACTAGCTAGCCTGGAAACGCTTTAAATTGCTTTGTTTTTATGAGACAGGATTTCAAATACCCTAGACTGACCTTGGATTTTGGAGGCTCCTGGATCTACCTCCCAAATGCTAGAGATCAAATGGTAGGGCTCCGGGCGTGCCAGGCACACACTCAACTCTGCCAACTGAGCAGCATCGATACCCTTCCATTTTTGCTTGTCTGAAACAAGGTGTCATATATCCCAGGCTGGCCTCAAGTTTACTAAGTAGCCTCAGGTGACCTTGAATTCCAGGTTTTCCTGCCTCTTTTCCTCCCAAGTGCTAGGGTCACATAAACATCACTGTGCCTGCTTTGCCTCAAGTGTCAGCCTACACTAATTTTATAAGTCAGCTTTGCCTAGGTTTGTGCTTCAAACAGGACTCCACTTCTCTTGTCTGCTTCCTTCTCTCTGGAAAGTCTGGACGCAGGCTTTGATTGGGACCCTCAGAACCGGCTCCCGTGAAGCAGAAGAGGAAGTAAGAAGACCCGCAGGCTGTCCAAAGCCCAAGCTCACGCTGGTTACCTCACCAGACTGGTGGCTGAGCAAGGATTCAAAGCCAAATGCTTTAAATATAAATATTGCAGCCTACACCTACAATCTAGCCCTCAGGCTGCTACATCTGTAGTTTAAGGTCATAGTTGGGTACACAGGATTTGAGGTAGTCTGAGCTCCATTGAATATATTCCTTTGCCCATCTCTTCTGGTAGGGTTGGAGGTAGGGCACATAAAGACCTTTTATAGTCAAAGGGGAGGGTCCTAGTTCACCCTCCATTTGCCATCTGTAATTTTCTCCTTCCTTTTTGTGGATCTGGAGAGCTCACTCTCACCTGTGCAAAGCTCTCCTATAAACATCTATATTGCTCCTTGGCTCCAACAATCCCTGTTTCTTTCACTGCACTGTGAGAGGACCTTGCAAGACCAGGCAGTGTAGGACTAACTACCACATATGGTTTCCACGATTCATCAGACTCTTGCTATAAAGTCCAGGCTAGCCTTGAACTTGTAATCCTCCAATGTCAGCTTCCCGGTTACTGGGACTATAGAGATGGACATCAATAATATGGCAAAGGCACTGGGGACACAAGCAATGGTAGAAAACACACTGTCTTTTCAAAGCCCAAATGTTTGATGTTGGGGGAATCCAGCTGGAGCAAGGGGAGGGGGGTGGTATCATTGGATAGGGAATTTACTAAAGACACCTAGATCCTCAATCAGGACTTTTAAGGATAGAGAAATAGTAATTAGCAAGGAAGAGCTCCCATCTAACTCTGGAGTAATACATAATTTCTGGAAAAACTCGCACCATTTACCAAAGAAAAACGGAGGACAACTGGTTACGTTTCTATTCAAAATAAATATTTAATATGTGTTCCATGCAGTACCTAGGATTACTCATTCCATAAACCCAAGCTCACTCTCCCTTCTTTTTTGAGATCTGATCCCAATCCCACCAAAAAAGAAAAAAACAAAATTAAAAAACTGGTCTAGAATAGCGAATCCCTCTGCCCCAGCCCCCGAGTGTTGTTGTTACAGGCACGTGACATCACTCTGGGCTTTAACCATTATTCTACTTGTCCATCACACCAGGGTTTGTCAGGACTTTCCTTGGGGTTATTTGGGGACAACCATCCCTTTCCAAACCCACGTTATATAAAGCTCCTTCCAGGATGTTCCGGATGTCAGGTGGAAGCATGACAGGTGAAAACTCAGCTGGGCGTGGCGGCGCACCCCTGCGAACTCAGCACTTGGTAAATTATAAATTCGAGGTCGTACTCCACGATATTGTGGGTTGAAAACCAGCTCCATGGAATCGTCTGCCCCAGTCCCCTCAAAAGCACAGTGGCCGAGATCCCCCACCACCACGTACACACACACACACACACACACACACACAAAACAGTGAACGAACACTGTGTGATGGAACACAATAGATACCTTTCGGCACAACGCTAGGTAGGACAAGGACTCGGACAAACCCCGGGATCAAACAATAAAGATCAATTCCCACAATGCCCCGTGACAACCTCCCACGATGCCTCGGGCCTTTAGCGACCCCCTTCTACAAACGCCAGGCACCGAAACGCTCCTAGCCGTGAGGCTTCTCGCGGAAAGCGTGTGCGACATTATAGGGAAAAAAAAAAAAAAGGGTCCCCTCTAGGAGCCCAGGCCCTTCCCAGAATGCCCCAGGCCCGTAACCACTGGCCCACCGGCTCCCACAATGCCTCGAGGCGAAGCTGTGGTAGGTCCGGAGCCGCGTGCTGGGAGCAAAGGACTCTCGGGCTGGTCACTCTGCCAAGCCGCCGCGGGCTCCCGGCATGCAGCGGGGCTGTATCGCCCGCGTCCCAGCATGCCCCGCGCCACCCCAAGCACGGACACTCACCGACGCCGGCGGCCCCGGCTCGGCGGTGGCGGCTGCACGCCCGGGCACTGCGCCTGCGTTTAGGGAGGCGAGCGGGCGGGCGGGCGAGGGGCGAGAGACGCTCAGGGCGCGTGCGCGGTCAGACCGACCATTCCCGACGGTCGGTGGGAAGAGGGGCTCAGAGAATCGCGCAGGCTGCAGAGCTCACGCCGGCGGGGGTGTCGGGCTCTGCCGCTCACGGCCCCGCCTGACTTGGTACAGTCCGCGGCCCGAAGGGTGAAGAAGCCTCAAGAATCGCGCGTGCGTGCGCGGTAGAGCAAACGCGCCTTATAAATAGGGGATGCCTTGGGGTGAGGGGGGAGTGGGGCCCGAAATACTCGGCCTGGATCCCGGGGCTGGAGGTTCGCTCATTTGCATAATCCTAGCGCCGGACAAAGAAAGGCCTCCCGCACTGGAGGATGTGATTTGCATATTCCGGGGAGAGGCCGTCCTTCAGAGCGCAGTGATTAGCATACGGATGGGGAGGGGGCACCTGAGAAATGCGCATGCGGGCTGGCAACCTCTGAAACTACTGAAGGTCTGGGACCGGGTTCACGCCCCTGTCACCTAGGATAAGTACCAGGACAGCACGTGATTCTGCGTTGTGAGAGATCTGGACCCCCTCCCCAGGCTAAGGAAGACGAACCACTTAGGTTTAGACATAACTGAACTGTCAAAACCTGGAAGAGGTAAACAGCAGGAGGAGGCTGTGGATGCCAGAAACGCCTGGCCCAGCCCGAGCAAGAGCTTCCAAGGGCTGATTTTTAAGCCAAGTCTGAACTGGAGCCAACTAGAATGGGAGTCTTGGCTGAGGGAATAGCTAATGCAAATGTCCAGAGGCAAAGTAGCGCCCGCGTTCTTAGAGGAAGTCAGGGCAGCTATTGCATGGAACACAGTTAGAATCTCCTATAGGTGTTTGCCTCCCCCCCACCTTTTTAATGTGAGGCAGGGTCTCTGGTAGCTCAGGCTAGCCTCCAACACCTGCCAGAATCGAAGAAAATGACCTTGAACGCTACCTCTTGAATGCAGAATTTACAGCCATTTGGCAGCCAGCCCAGCTCCTGTAGGTAATTTTAAAGACCTCGTACTGTTTGTAGCCGTCCCCACAACCCTCTGCCATGTGCTCGAAAGAACTGCTTTTGTCACTAGCAACCTAAAACTCTTACAGGGTCCCATTACACCGAAAAAAACTAAGCTGTGTTTTGCTTTGTTTCCGAGAGTCTCCCTTTGTAGTCTGGGACTCTAGTTTCGGAGCTCAGTCTAGCTCCAGGTGTTTTTCTTGAACTGACTGCAGCTCTCCTGCCTCAGCTTCACAAAGGCTGGGATGACAGGTACGCACCTCCTACACCTGTCCTCTCAGTCAAACTTCAGTCCCTGCTGCCTTTTCTGGACCCACCCACCATTTTCTCCGGTCCGGAGCCCCGGCACTTCAAACACAGTAATCTCTTTGCTGTCTCGGGCTTTGATCTCTCCTGTCGCTTTATCTGAAGACCCTTTGTCCCCGCCGCTGTTTGCTCACTCCCTCCTGGCACTGATGCCAATCCGAGAGGCCTTCATTGATGGTACAGTTCCTGCAGATTGAGTAAATTAGGGAAACTGACACAGCACCCGCCTCAAGAAATTCGGCACTTTTGATGGGGGTGGAAATGGGGTGAAGGGTGCCTGGGGCTTCACTTTGCATGAAATTTCCATAACAAAATAGAACAGTACCCTACATCCCTCCCCCACCCGTGTGTGTGTGTGTGTCTGTGGGGCTTTCGTGTTTTATTTAGGCGGAGTTTACTATGTAGACCAGGCTGGCTGCCGAAATCCACTTGTGCTGGGATTAAAGGTGTATGCCACCACTGACCGACCTACCTATCTTCCTGAGACAGGAACCTAATGTGTACCCCAGGCTGTCCTCAAACTGTCTCCTGACTCAGCTACTTGAAGGCTGGGACAGCCCACTAGCATTTTTAAGAGCCCTCTTGACAATATAAAACAAACTTTTAGGTTTTTCTGTTTGGGAGGAGGGAGGAGCACTTAGTCTTAACAGTCTTGCCAAGTAGCTAGGAGTGGCCTGGAGCTTGCTCCGTAGACCAGGCTGCCCTGGAGCTTGCTTTGAGCCTTTGCTTCCCGAATCTGAGGTTCCAGATGTACCCCACCATGCCCAGCTCTGAAACTGTTGTCATTGCTTATGGTCTGCTTCCTTCAAAGTTTCCCCGAGGGTCAGAGTATGGTGACCTTTTCACCTTGAGTCCTTAAAGCGGAGCACAGGATCAAATTTTAGATTCCTCTTAATCTGAAACGACTCCTGTGCATGGGTGCTTTAGTCACAGTGGGCTGTCTGGAACCTTAACTAGGACATTGTAGATCTCAGTTGGCCTCAAAACTCACAGTGGTCCTCCTGCCTCATCTCCCCAGTTGCTGGGATTACAGGGATTACAGGCCTAGTTTTTGTTGCTCAGGCTGTTGTTCAAGCGGTTGGCAGACACAGGATGAAACGGAATTGAGGTGTCTCTGTGGGGGGCATAGCGGTGGGCTGGTGTGAAAATGACAGACCAACCGGAGACTGTCTCAGTAACTCACAAACTGCTGGCTGTGGTTGGCTCACCCTTTAACCCCAGCTTTTTAGAAGCTGAGGTAGAAGGGTTGCCGGGAGTTCAAGACCAGTTTGGGTCAAAGTGTAAGATGCTGTCTCAGAAACAAAAAAATCCTCAGTACTCCTCCCAGCCCCCCAAAGAATCGAGTCTGGAAGTTTGAGGAAGAGTTGAAGGCAGCGGCCTTGGTCTGGCTCCTTCCTGCTTATCAGCATCCGTGGCTCTCCTCCCCAACACCTGCATCTCCTCCTCCCATCGGTATAGTAGTGGACAGAGGGACAGACACACAGCCACCCCATACTTGTTCTCTCCTCAGTTTAATGGTGGTTAGTGGGATTGCCAAACCCCCCTCCCCGTCCCCTCCCCGCCCCGTACAAAAATGTGTTTCTTTTTTTTAAACAAGAAAAAGGGGCAAAAGCCAGTAATGGGGGGAGAGGGGTGCAATCTGATATTTTTCATACAGATTTTTGATTTTTAATATATTATATATAAAACCATAGAGACCACACATTCCCTCCAAACTCCTTTCCCCCTCCCCGGGGGGCCTGGAGGAGAGATGGGGAAGGCCCCCCCAAGAGCGGGTGAACAGACAATTATGGGATGGGAAGGACATGGGGGTCAAGATGGAGGGAAGGGGAGCCGCCCAGGAACCCGGAGAAGGGGGACTGGATAAGGGTCGGGGTTATCTCCATTACTGCCCCCCATCAGAGTTTTCACACAAAGACACAGAATTCCCATTTCCACGCCCTCCCCTGCCCCTCCCCCCACCGTGCAAACATGGCTTTGCAAAGAGGTGCCCAGAGCTCTGTGGAACTCTTACAATGGCTGGCATGGGGTCTGGAACCCCAAAGAAATCTGTGTTTCCCTCCCTGCCCACCCCACCCTTCCCAGAATCTGACCCCCTCCCCCACAAGACCTGGTTCTGTAGCCTAGGGGTTCTGGCCTTCCCCATTTTCTTCCCCCAACCCAAATCCCTATTACCCGTCCCTGGACTTGGGGTCTAGAAGGGACCTTAAGTTCCTGTCTCCTTAGGGGATCCCAAGTCTCTGGACCCTAGCCTTTGGCCCTGGGAGAGATCCAGGCATCCAACACTCCCAGTCCCTGCCCAAGCGCCTGAGGTGTTAGCTAGTGGGGGAGAAGCCCACCATCCCGGACTCTGGTCAATGTCTTTGCTGGTTCCTTGCAGCTGGCAGTGGGGGAGTGGGGTCAAATGAAGAATTCTTCTTTCCGCTTGTGTCCATCGCTGCCGCTGAGGAAGGCTTCTCTGGCTTCTCCCTGCTCATCTAAGCCACTGGCCTCATGGGTCAGATAAGAGCCTGAGAGCAGAAAGATGCGCCGGGCAGAGGGGATGTGTATGTGGACGCAGGGAGTGAGTGTAGGAAAAGGAGGCATATGAAGGGAGGGGGAGAAAGGCAGCCGGAGTTCAGTTAAGGGTAGCACAGGACAATGGTAGAGAAAGAGGTAAAGAAGAATTAGGAAGACTCCAAAAAGTCACAGAAAACCCACCCTTAACCCCGACCTGCCCGCCTTCTTGTGAAACGGGGCCTCCCGTTTCCCAGGTAAGCCTCAAACTCGATAGTTACAAGCGACCTTGCACTTTGGATCCTCCTGCCTCTACCTCCCAAATACTGGAGTTAGAAGCCTCTGTGACCACGCCCAGTCCTATGCTGCGTTGGGAATGAAGTCCAGGGCTTTATGCACGCTAACGTGTTCTATCAACTGAGCCCCCTCCCCTGCACCCTTACCTCCTCCCCAGCCCTTTCCCCCTTTTGATACTATTTCCTTACGTCTATGCTGGCAATAATCCAATAAATTATTCAAAATCCCCTTATTCTGTTAAATCTCAGCCCTTTCAGAGCCTAAGGTCAAACACTCCTCCACCTCCTACAGGGTATTAGTAAAAAAAATATGGCTTGATGTCAAATCTAATCCGGTTTCTAGTGTCTGCCCCCTTGCTATCCAGAATCGGAAAGCACGCTGATTTCAGGCCCCACCCTCACTCACCCTTCTGTCGGACGGAGCACCAGACCATGCCCACTAGCACACAAATGATCAGAAACACCAGTAGCGCCAAGATGCCACCCACGATGGCGTAGGGAACCGATGTCTGAGCCTCTACCACTGCACCAGGGTCTGTCAGAAAAATGTTGAGGAAGGTCCTAATCCAGCCTTCTGCTGCAGGGCACTAAGCTAGTTTGCACACAGCTCTGCTCCTTGAATGTCTGCCGCCTTTCTTTAGCCGCCCCCCACCTCCGGGTGTTCCAATGTTTCTGGGAATCTTTGGCTTTTACACTGGTTGGTCTTTCTTTCTTTTTAAATATGTATTTCTTATATATAACTACATTGTAGCTGTCTTCAGTCACACCAGAAGAGGGCATTGGATCTCATTACAGATGGTTGTGAGCCACCATGTGGTTGCTGGGATTTGAACTCAGGACCTCTGGAAGAGCAGTCAGTGTTCTTAAACTGCTGAGCCATCTCTCCAGTGACAGCCTGCCTCTCCCCCTTGGCTCTTTCATTCCTAGTATCTACACACCTCCTTACCCTTCCTCTCCTAAGCCAGAAGTAACATCCATCCTAGCTGTGGGATTTTTTTTAAATAAAATTTATGTTTATGTGTGTGTGCTTGCGTGGATTTACGTGTGCAGGAGCCCGTGGAGACCAGAAGACTTTGAATCTGGAACTTCGGTTACAGAAAGTTGTGAATTGCCGTGTGGGTGTGGAGAATCCAACCCTGGTCCTCTGCAAAACCAGTAAGCACACTTAACTGCTGAGCCGTCGGTTCCTGGTTGTGTGTTTACGGAGACAGTGTCTCACTGTGTAGCTCCAGCTAGCCAGGAATTCACTATGTAGACCGGTCTGACTTGCTTTTGGTTTTTTGTTTTGTTTGTTTGTAAAGAGTATCTCCTATATTATTGACTGGTCTAAAAAAATTGATAAGATGGCCGGCCTGATGTTTTTTTTTTTTTTTTTTTTTTTCTTCAAGAAGACGTTTCTCTGGTAACAGCCCTGGCTGTCCTGGAACTTGTCTAGATCAAGCTGGCCTCAAACTTGCAGAGATTCACCTACCTCTGCCTTAAAGGCGTGTGCCACCTTCTCCTTACTGGCCTTAACTTCTAACCCTCCTACCTCCATCTCCAAGATTCAGGGACTGCATGGAATGTGCCACCTCCTGGAATTCTATCCAAGTTTATCATGCATGCCAAGCGAGCATTCCTTCGTTTAAGCCCCGCCCTCACCAGGCCCACCGCACTGTCCTCACCATAGACCACAAGCACGTAGAGCGCCCTCGCGTGGCCGTGCTTGTTCGCCGCCTCGCAGGTGTAGGTACCATTATCTGCAGATACCAGGCCAGGCAGCGTGAGCGTCTCGCCCACTGCCTCCGCCCTCTCTGGCAGAGACTCATTCCCGCGGTTCCAGCGGATCTGGTTTGGCCTGGCCATGGGTAAAAACAAGTTAGGAACCCAAGAATCTGACTTCTTGGGAATCTGGATACGCGGCTCTGATCTAGCATCAACCCCCAAATGTGTGTGGGTCCCAGCGGTAGACACTTTTCCAGGTATGCATAAGATGCTAGATTCGATCCCTAGCAATGAGAAGGGGCTAGGAAGATTCGACAGCTCTGCCTGCAAGATGCCACAATGCTTACCGAGGAGCTCAATTAGAAGATTAGATTCCTGGGACCCACTTGGTGGACGGGCAGAACGAATCTCACGAGTTGTCCTCTGACGTCCCTACGTGTGTAGTGGTACGCCTCCAACCCCCCCCCCCCCGGCAAACATGCATTTTTAAAAAATTCTGCATAGTATGTGTATGAGGGTTTGTATATATGTCGATACATCTCGGGCATGCATTGCCCTCAGAAGCCAGAAGAGGGCGCAGGTCTCCGGGGACAGGAGACGATTGTGAACCACCGTGTGGGTGCTTGGAATTGAATACGAGTCTTCCCTGAATAGCTGGAGGCTATTCCTCCAGCCTCGTCTCCTCTTTTTTAAATAAAGGGGGCTGTCTCGTGCCCCCCCTTTTTCTTTACAGAAAACGAACAGGCTTGAGGCCAGCGTTTACATGTAGCCAGGGCTGTAAGTATTCTTCTCCTTCTCCGGTTCAGAATCTCAGGATTCTGGCTTCATGAACTCTTTCCTTAAGACCCAGGAGTGCAAGCTCTAAGTCTCTTCATCACTTAGGAGCCAGAAGTCAGATCTCACCTGGGGTTCCCTGTGACAGCACACGTCAGCACCAGAGTGTCTCCCTCCCTGACTACAGCTTGAGAGGCATGGATCCGCGCTGTGGGGGAATCTGCAGCGCAGGAGGAAAAATGAGAGCTCACGCCGGTGATGGGGGGGCCTCCAGGGGCGGGCGGCTGGCGTGCAGACCCCTGAGCCACTTACACTGCACATCCAGCACGTACTGCGTCTGCTTGCTGTGTCCCGAGGGCAGCGCCTGGTTCTGCGCCTCGCAGATGACGATCCCGCCGTCGTCCTTGCGGTCCACACGGAACCGCACGGTGCTCGCCACGCTCCACACCTTGCCGTTCTCTTGGCCGCTGCTCACTCCTGCTCGACCCAGCCCAGTTACCGTCAGGCCAAGGATTCTTGCCTTGCCCCCCAACCCCCCGGGCTCCCAATGTAGGCTGCCGGCCAAGCCACATTCCTACCTATAAGCCTGGCTTTATTCACCTAGCCATGCCCCCTGTCAGTCTCAACCACTTAGGATTCTGGTCTAAGTTAAGTTTCGCTTTGTTTAAGACGTGGTCCAGGTGGACCTCAGCTAGGTAGCTGAGGATGACCTTGAACTTCTGATCCTCCTCCCGACACCTCCCAAATGCTGGGATGACAGGCGAGTGCTATCCATCACCCCTGACTACCGCAGAACTGCGCGCGGGAAGTGTCCGTGCACTATTATCCAGGCCCCGCCCACCACTAACCTCGCCCCCTTCCAGAGCGCAAAGGGTCCCCGCTCCCCGCCCCGCCCCCTGGGTACCTTTCAGCTCCTTGCGATCGCGGTACCAGCGCAGGACCGCTGCGGGGCGCGACCGCGGAACCAAGCAGCTGAGTTCCACCTCGCCGCCCTCCACTGCTTGCTCTCGGACCTCCACCACCGGATTCTCCGGAGCCACTGCGCAGAGAAGGGGCGCGCGTAGGGAGGGTGTTAAGGGAGGCACCGAGGTGGGCTCAAGTCAGTCTGGCTGCTGGATCCCAGCGACCAAAGGGAGCCAGGGTCCCACGGGTGGCAGGGATCAGACGTAGTGAAGCCAGATGTCCCAGAGGTTTAAAAAACGGCCAGGACTAACAGGTCTTGGGACAAGTGAGAGGCAGAAAATGAACCACAGTGAGGCTCGGGGCGGGGGTTGGGGTGGGGAGGGGCGGTACCTAAGACAGTGAGCGTGGCGATTTGGTGGTGGGTGTCCTCTGTGTAGAGCTGACAGAAGTAGCCCCCCTCGTCCTCCAGGCGGGCGTCTGAGAGCCTGATGCGCACTCGGCGAGGGGAGAACTCCTCGAGCTGGAATCGCTCGTCCTTCAGAGCTGGAGTGAAGAGAACCCGAACTTGAACTTGGGGACAGTCACCCTCCAGGACACATGCTACACCCTGCCTCCCCCCCACCCCCACCCCCCACCATAGCTCTGAGTCTGATCCGTTCAACTTGGGAACCCATTCCAGCCCCCAAACCCCACCTCCACCCGCCCAGGAGTTGGAGTCCAGACTTCTAGCCCTCTTCCCCTATCATATACTTAGATGCTTGCTTCACTCACCTCGAGTGCCATTGAAAAAGAGGGTCTGCCGGGCCGGGTTCTGAATGACGACTATGGACCCGTCATACTGATGCAGACGGCAGGTGATCTCAGCCACCCCACCCTCAGCCACTGTCACATTCTCTGTCTGCACTTCCTGTCCGGTCCCTGAAACAAAAGAAACAGACAGAATGACAGAATGGAGAGTCCCTGAGATGACTTTCAGTTAGTTGTGTGTGTGTGTGTGTTTGCATAAATGGTGGATTATGCACCTGTTCACATGCCAGTGTTGAGGCCCGAGGATGGCATCTGGACTCTTCCTGTATGTTCTCTAGCCTATTCACCGAGGTGGGGTTTCTCAGTTGAACCCAGAGGTCACAGCTGAGGGTCAGGCTTGATAAGCAGCCAGCTCCGCTAGCCAGCTCACTCTGAGAATCCCATCTCCGTCTTTGGTGCAAGCTTCCTCGGCCACAGTCCACTGGGGACTGGGGATCTGAACTCTCATCCCTGTACTTGCTGAACATCTCCCTAATTCCTAGTTTGTTCCTTGTTGAGAAAACTCTGTCACCCCGTAGCCCAGATTAGCCTCAAACTTGTGGCCACCCTCCTGCCTCAGTTTCGTGAGTGCTAAGAGTCTGGTGTGAGCTACTGAACGTAGTCCTTTCTCTGCCATCTGAAGGAGCAAAATGGCCTCCAGAGGAGCCAGGCAAGACTCAGTGCGGCATGTGTTTGTGGGAATGAAAGGAATGGATAGTAACTGGAGGCCCGGGCAGAAGAAATCTCCACTGCATCTTAGAGCTGGGGTTCACCAAGGTACCCACTCACCTGATGGGGTTGTCTTCCCACATCTGGAACATATGTAGACCATACAGTATCCTGCCTGTGTCCCTCCAGTCCTATACAGGCTTACACCATCACAGCCAGCTACAAACTCCTCTTTCCTCCGCTCCCTCGTTTCTTTTCTCCCTAGGTCCCAAGCCAGCCTGGTCTACATACATGCAAAGATCCTCTGCAAGCTGATTCGGCAGCTGCATTGAGAGCAAGGTGCTGACACAAAAAATTTTTTAAAAAAATTAAAAGGAAAGAGATAACAGAACACACACGTGTGGAGATGTCTGTAAGGCACAGTGCCAGCACAAAGGTTTCCAGCACTGCCCCAACTGGGTCTGGTAGCGAATGCCTGTAACCCCTCATCAGAAGTCTAAGGTCACGCTCATACACAGCCCGTAGTAGGAGGCCAAGCTGGGGAGGGAGAGGGGTTTTTGCTAGAAATGATCTCGTAAGAGTCACGAAGCTCAGCCTTACAGAGGCCTAACTGCTTTCTCTGTACCATCTGCCTCCCCGAAACTGTTGGGTAAACACGCCCAGAATAGCTTCTTTGAGGCCCTTGCCACCCATCCTGTGAGGGAGGCCATTTTGAATCTCACATTCTGACTGAACTCCAGGTGAGTCCAGGGTAAACCAAGAGAAGGCTGCCCATCTGATCCAGTCTAAAGCTTGAGCCCAGAGACTGAATGAATGAAGCACTTTCCCCAGCGTTTGGAGACCAGGTCTTGGAGACATGGTCTTACGGTGTTAGTCAAGCTGCCTCACCTCCACAGGTGTATGGCTACAAGTGTACAACTCTGCCCTCGGCTCTTAGCAGTCACTTTCCTAAACTACTAGTTTCTGAAGGGTCTGCTCCACCATGAGACCTGTGGCTTTGACACACTCTGAAGCTACTTCCCCCAGCATCCCGATGGCTGGGTGGGGCCACGTGATGGATTTGACGAATATAATGCTAGATGTTCTTCTTCCGGGCTGCTCTCCTCACCCCCAACTCTACACGCCTACTGGGGCCAGAACAGTCTAAGGAGCATCAGATCCCATTGCAGATGGTTGTGAGCCACCATGTGGTTGCTGGGAATTGAACTCGGGACCTCTGGAAGAGCTGTCCCATGCTGTTAACTGATGAGCCATTTCTCCAGGCCCATTCTTTTATTTTTATGCGACAGGGTCTCTCTACATAGGTCTATCTGACCTGGAACTCTGCGTTGAACAGGCTGGCTTCAAAGTCACACAGATACACCTGCTTCTGCCTCCCAAGTGCTGGGATTAAAAGCTTGCTCCACCACTGCCTTGATGGTATACACCTTTAATCCCAACACTCTGAGTTTGAGGCCAGCCTGGTCTACAGAGAGGGTTCCAGGGCAACCAGGACTACACAGAGAGACCTCGACTCAAAACAAAACAGAACAAAATAATAATAATAAAAGAAAAAAATTAAAAGTATGCACCACTATGCCCAATTCTGACCTCTGATTTTTTTTTTTTTTTGTTAGCACATTAAAAGTTCTGGATTATTCATAACAGAATTGAGCTCACCCTGAATAACCATTAAAAGGACAAATTACAGGGCTGGAAGGGTAATGTGAGAGGGCATATCCAGTGGTAGAGCCCCTGCCTAAAATCCCCCAGTGAGGAGCTGAGGGCGTGGCTCAGTGGTAGAGCCCCTGCCTAGAATCCCTCAGTGAGGGGCTGGGGGCGTGGCTCAGTGGGGCTGGGGGCGTAGCTCAGTGGGGCTGGGGGCGTGGCTCAGTGGGGCTGGGGGCATGGCTCAGTATTTGCTTGACTTGGGCAAGATCACAAGTTCCACTCTCATTACCAAAGAAAGCTGAAAGCCAAGGTAACCAGCAGCAAAGCCCCAGAACCCTCAGTTTTTTTTTTTTTTGTTTTTTTTTTTTTTTTGTTTTTTTAATTTTTTCTGAAAGATAACAACAAGCCACAGCTACCTGGGGATAGGCATGTGCTCTTGGAGGTCCTGTGGGAGCATGGCCATTTCTTTTTTCTTTTTTTTTTTTAATCCTTCTTTCGTTTTGGTTTTTTTCAAGATAGGATTTCTCTGTGTTGCCACGACTGTCTTGAAACTCTGTAGACCAGGCTAGCCTCAAACTCACAGAGATCTGCCTCCTGAGAGCTGAAATTAAAGGCATTTGCCACCACTGCCTGTCCAGGGGGCTCTACATCAGGCTCCATTTTCCCAGTGCCCCTGACAATGAACTGGTACCAGAGACTGAACCCAGAACCTCATACCCCAAGTCCCAGTGTATAGGTGGGAAATTGGCAAAAACTGCAAAAGCCCGGACCTCTGACCTCTGACCCTGCCTCCACATCCCTTCCACCCGTCTGAGTGGATGTCCAGTATTGGTGAGGGGTTACAGGATATGCTGGCAACAGGCCTGCCATGGTGAGAAACTGTTGGTTTCTGTCGTGCTCTCTGAGTCTTCTCTCACCTGGTTGCCCAGGTATGAACATCAAGACTAAGGTGAGATTCTTGAGACTTGTATTACTGTATGTGGCTAGTCATTTGGATTCATGTTTCTAAGTTTTAACTTGGTTTTATGTGTATGCATATTTTACCTGCATGTATGTGTGTGCACCATTTGTATGTCTGGTGGCCACAAAAAAAAAAAAAAAAAAAAAAAAAAAAAACC
Organism: Micromys minutus; assembly: GCF_963924665.1. Taxonomy (NCBI): domain Eukaryota; kingdom Metazoa; phylum Chordata; class Mammalia; order Rodentia; family Muridae; genus Micromys; species Micromys minutus. Next base: position 18,785,591 of record NC_137967.1, read on the forward strand.
AAAACCAAAAACAAGGGTATCCAAACCCTGGAACGGGATAGGTATGAGTCACCGTGTGGGTGCTGGGTATGAAACCTGGGTACTCTGGAAGAGTAGCCAGTGACAAGCCATCTCTCCAGTCTCTGGGTTAATAGTGTGTGTGTGTGTGTGTGTGTGTGTGTGTGTGTGTAAGTTACTAGTACATAAGTACTCATTGGTTGGTGTGTAACAGAATCCAGAGGAGGGCACTGGGATTAGATATTCTCTTCTATGTCCCCCCACCTTAATGCTTTGAGGCATAGTGTCTCCCTGACCCTGGAAATCAGCATTTGGTTTCTCCTGTAGAGTTCTGGGAGCTAGAGATGAAGCACCATCACCACCTCAGCTGTCTTAAAATGGTATTGACTGGGCCTGACAGAGCACTCCTGTAACCCCCGCACCAGGGATGCTGAAGAAGACAGCTTTCCAGTCCATCCAGGGCGGTATCAAGATCCCTTCTCTGCCTCAGAGAAACAAATAAGCTCAGTGGTTTCCCAGGTCTCTTCCATTCTATCCCGTGGGTTAGTTGCCTGGGCAGAGATAAGTCAGATGGGGTCCATTCCCTTGAAAAACTCTTACCATTCATAAGGGACTATCCACCAATCAATGTAATATGCCATCAGAAGTGGAACACTCCCTGTTAAAAACATGAGTAACCAAGGGCAGAACAGATTCCTCCTGTAGGACAAAAGCAGGGGCTGACAGTTTCCTATCTCAACATCCTTCTTTCCCTCCTCATTGTTCTTTACAACCATATGCCCCGCGTCTGACTCCCTTGCAGCTAGGTAAAGAAAGCTATATGATGAGTGGACCTAATTAGACCTAAGCAGAAATATCATATAGTCAGTTATGGGTGTTTCTATTAAAAATGAGAGAAATATTTTTTCTTCTACGAGGACACCCTCATGTAGGATGGGACACGTGGAATTCTGACAGCCATTTTGGATTCTACCGACAGAGCACAATGGGAGTAACAGAACCAAGAGCTGAAAGAGCCTTAGTCTTTGGTGGAAATGTGGAGCTGCCACACCTTTTAACTCTGGGTTTCTTTGATGTTGACAGTGTCTAAGCCACCCTTTGAATTTTGCCTCCCAGAATGACAAACAACACAGTCAGCCCTTGACTATGTTTTTTTGTGGGTTCAGTAGATGCCACAAACTACTCACTGAGCTGCTCAGGCCAAAGGGCAACGAGCTGTCCAAGTGTCCGATCATTTCCTCAGCCCTAATACCGATGTCTTCCGCAACGTCTGCGTATTTTACCTCAAAAATATATCTGAATCCATCCGGCTTCGACTGTTTCACCTCCAAGCAGCCTCTCCTACCACCATCTATCTCTCTTCCGGATTTCTTAAGAACTTGTTTGTGGATCTCAACTTCCAAGCCTGCCTCTCACATCCAGGCTGACCCACACATAACACGTGACCATCTCAATTTACCTCCTAAATGCTAAGATAACAGGCATGTCACCATGCCCTGATTATATGGATTCCTTTCTTTTTTTTCTCTCTTTTTTCCTTTCTCCCCCTCCTCCTTCTCTTTTGATTTTTTTTCAAGACAGGGTTTCTCTGTTTAGCCCTGGCTGTTCTGGAACTTGCTCTGTAAATCAAACTGGCTTTGAACTCACGGAGATCCACTTGCATCTGCCCCCTGAGCACCAGGATCAAAGGTGTGTGCCACCACCACCTGGCTGCTTCCTTTTTAAAGCACAGCCTCAACATGTAGCCCTGGCTGACCTGGAACTTGATATGTAGACCAAACCAGGATCAAAGGTTTGTGCCACCGAACCTGACCCAGGTGGACTTTTTGAACTCAAGATTCTATCTTTTAATTGTATGTATGTGTCCCAGTGTGGGTATTGTGCATGTGGGCTTAGGTGCCCTAGAGCTGGATGCCTGGGAATTACAGGTGATTTTGAGCCACCTTGTTTAGGTGCTGGGAACAGAACTTGGGTCGTCTGCAGGGACAGCATATGCTTTAAAACACTGAGCCATTATTTCAGCCCCCTCCATTCCCCCCTCCTTTTGTTTTTTTCAAGACAGGGTTTTTCTGTGTAGCCCTTGCAGTCCCGGAATTAGCTCTCTTAGACCAGGCAGGCCTTGAACTCAGAGATCTGCCTGTTTCTGCCTCCTCTTGAGAGCACCAGGCACACACATGGTGTGCAGACATACACAAGACCAAATCACCCACGCACATAAAATAAAAATGTAAGCCCCCCCCAAAAAAGAGTCAGGTGTGGTGGCCCACTCCTTTAATCTCAGCACTCAGGAGGAAGAGTCTAGGGGATCTCTGTGAGTTCGAGGCCAGCCTAGTCTACAGAGTGAGTTCTAAGCTAGCAAGAGTGCCAGTGAAAGCGTCTCAAATAAAGTAAGCATATAAATGAAAGCAAACCCTAAGGCGGAGAGGGAATGAGGAAGTCACACAACCCGAATGTCTGGCCTCCACACACATACATGCACACACATGTGCACACACTAGCATGTACACACACAGACATACAAAGAGCCTGCTTAGGGTACCATCTTCCATGCCTATCTCTCACACCCTGGGTAGCCTTGAACTCATGACCTTCCTGCCTTAGCCTCCTGAGTGCTGGCTTCACAGGTGTTGCTCACCGTGGGCATATTAAAGTGAGCCCATGGGAATGAAGCTCTGTGGTTGAACCTTTGCTGAGGTGGCCTGCAAGGAGCCTGGCCAGCCCAGCTCAGCAGCATCCAGCCCTCCCGGGGCAGGCCATCACAAACACGAACTCCCGTGTGGGCCTTCTGGGTACCGAACAGACTGACCCTCTGACCCTCGGTCTCAGTCCTCTCCTATCCACTGTCCTCTAGGCTACCTGACCTTGCTGTTCCTCAAGCATAGGCTTTTACGTGCACGTTCCTCTCCCTGGTTATTCCCTGACCTCTGACCTCCAAAATACCCTCCCTCACCGTCTGGTCTCTTTGCATTTGGAAAGCTTTCTGTCTCCTCTCCATCGATTCTATGGAGATAACGCACAGGCTCTGTGAAGGCAGGTGTGTGACCTACAGAGGTTGAGGACTGTCCGTTTCCCCCACCAGCCAGGAAGTGTACACAGCGCTCAGTCACCATGTGGAGGGAGGCAGGAGGAACAGTGGTTTAAGGTCACCCTCTGTTATGTATCTTGTAGGAAGCCCACTTGGGCCACAGGAGACACTGTCTCAAAAGATGCAAGTCTGCGGAGCAGGAGAGATGGCTCAGCTGTTAGGAGGATGTCTGGCTGCTCTCGCAGACAAGCTGGGTTCCATTTCCAGCACCCACAGGCAGCTCCCAACAGTTAACTTCGGTAATTCTAGGTCCAGAGGACCTCTGCAGGCATCAGAACTCAAATACATGCATGATTTAAAAAAACAAATTATTCTAAAAAATATATATATCAAGACTGGAGAGTTGGCTCAGAGGATAGGGGTATCTGCTGTTCCTACGGAGGACCTGAGTTTGGTTCCTAGCACCCACATCGACTGCACCCAATTGCTTATAAATCCATCTCCAGGCCTGCTGCCCCTTCAGCCTTCTGAAGGCACCTGCACACTCCCAGCATACATTCACACATACACACATGCACACACACAGGCACATATACACACACACACACACAGGCACATACACACACAGACACATACAAACACAGGCACATACACATTCACACATACACACACAGAGACACATACACACATACAGACACATACACACACGGACACACACACAGACACATACACACACAGAGATATATACACACACATAGACACACACACAGACACATACACACACAGACACATGCACACATACATGCACACACATTCACACATACACACACACAGACACATATACATACAGACACACACACACACACACACTCACCTAAAAGTAAACATTTTTGTACATTATGTGATTTAACTTCATTTTCCTGGCTGTCACTTGTGTATTACAATATGGTACTTGCATTCAAATTCAAGAAAAACATTTTTTTTGTTGTTGTTTTTAAAGCTAAGCTCAAAGCTGGGGCTATAGCCTAGTGTTACAGCATTTGCCTACCATGTGTGAAGACACACACACACACACACACACACACACACACACACCTCACCAAGCACTGTCACACAAGCCTTTAAACCCACCACTCCAGAGGCAGAGAGAGAGAGAGAGAGAGAGAGAGAGAGAGAGAGAGAGAGAGAGAGAGGTGCAAGTTCAAGACCAGCCGAGTCAGCACAGTGAGTCTGAAGCCAGCCACGGCAACAGAATAGAGACCGGGTCTCAAGCAAACAGCACAGCTGGGCTGTGGAGATGGCTCCGTGGATGGCTCCGTGGGCAGAAACAGCAAGCCAAGGTTGATCTCCAAGATCCACACATACAAAAGAAATAAATGAACAGGACAACAAAAGTTTCAAAACGAGCAAACAAAATTATTTAGGGAACTCGCAGAAGAGGCGGCACAGCTCCTGCCTGTATTACTTAGGTTTCCAAACAATCAGGAGCCCTGGCTTTGTTCTCGTTTTCTTTGAGACAGTGACTCACTGTGCAGACCAGGCTGGCCTTGAACCCATGGTCCTCCCACTTCAGCCTCTCTAGTGCCGGGGTCACAAGCATGCCCTGCCACACCCTGCCCAGGGATCTCATCGTAAATGCCAGGCCAATCGCAGCTCCAGCCCTCGCCATCCGTGTGACCTTGAGGAAGTGGCCTGTCCTTTATTAGCGAAGTCCACACCGTCTGTGAAATGACAGTGACGCCACAGGTATCGTTGGAGGGGCCGTCTGGTGCCTCCTGACACTCAGGAAGAGTCCCTTCTGAGGGCTGTGATTACAGGCTGTGAGGACAAGCCAGACCCTATGAAAACTAGTTCTGCATGCTCAATACTTAAAAAGAAAAACCTTGCCAGGTGCGTGATACACCTCTGATGATACACATCTGACCCCAGCACCCCAGAAGCGGAGGCAGGTGGATCTCCGTGTTTCTGAGGCCGGTCTAGTGGACCAAGTAAGTTCCATATCAGTCCGAGGCCTCGTAGTGAAACCGCATCTTGAAAAACAAAAATCTTGGTAGAATGCTTGTCTAGCATTTCATGAAGTGCTGAGTTTGTGCCCCAGCACTGTGCATGCCAGGCATAGTAATAATAATAATAATAATAATAATAATAATAATAATAATAATAATACAATCTACAATTCTAGCATTTGGGTGGGGAGGCATGAGGATCAAGAGTTCAAGGTTATCCTTGACTAAGCATCGAGTCTGAGGCCAGCCTGGGCTACATGAGACATGGTTTCACTAAATAAATAAATAAAACAAAATCCTACCAAACAAAATCTTAAGGCCTACATCTTCCGGACCTCACAGCTAATGTGGATTAGCCCCCATTTTACAGACGTGGAGAGTGAGGCTTGTAGGGGGTTATCCAAACCTAGTTAGTAACAAAGTTCACCATTTCCTGGGAACTATGGGGACCCCCATATCCACTGCTCCTATTCCCCAACTGCTCTATGTTTGAGGGTGCAGATGGGGTGAGGGTGGGGGGCTTTTGTTTAACTCCCTCCCCCTCCTGAGGAGTCAGTAAGCAACCGCGCTTCTGCCTAGAATACTAATTGGCCTAAGGCTTTTGTTTCTGGTTGGGGGGAGTGGGGGCGGGACTTTCTGGTCAGAGAGGGGCTGAGCTTTTGGGACTGGGGCATGGACTTTGAAATGGTGTTGACAGCCAAAAGTCATCATGGGGACTGTGCTCAGAGAAAGTAGACAGGGGGGTTCTGGAAAAGGGGCTGTCAGGTTACATGGAGAAGCTCAGCATCCTTCAATCTCAGGCTCAGAACCACAGGCAACAACTGTCCCAGGTCTCAGCCCCCTCCTCCCTCAGACACAGGGGTCCAGGACAGCCCTCCTCCCTCAGACACAGGGGTCCTGGACAGCCCTCCTCCCTCAGACACAGGGGTCCTGGGCAGCCCTCCTCCTTCAGACACAGGGGTCCTGGGCAGCCCTCCTCCTTCAGACACAGGGGTCCTGGGCAGCCCTCCTCCCTCAGACACAGGGGTCCTGGACAGCTCTCCTCCCTCAGACACAGGGGTTCAGGACAGCTCTCCTCCCTCAGACACAGGGGTCCAGGCCCAGCCCTCTTCCCTCAGACTCATGAGACAGGGGTCCACAGTGCACAGCTGGTGGATGTTTCCACAGAGACTAAGCAGGACGGGGGGGAGTACTTCCTGGGTCCTGATTCAGCGAATACCCAAGGGAGTCTCAAGGTCACAGTTCTGGGAAGGTCATAGCCACCCCCTCTATATCCGTTCCCCGGGGGGGCCTTGGCATCATGCCTCTTTCCTTTCCCCTCTCCCGGGAAGCTGGTACATTCCTGGGTCCTGCCTAAACCCCCCCTCAACCCCCCATCAATGGCGGAGTCCGAGCATCCTCGCACAAAGCAGCAATTCTTCCAGTGATCAGCCTTGTGAAGGCGCCTGTATTTGCAGGACCTAGGCATAAGGGTCCCAGCTCAACCTCCCTCGGAAACCCCCAGCCCCTTCCTCTGTCAACGGAGGAGGCTGAGCTTTTCTTTCCTCTCTCAGTACCCACAAGTATGGACTCCTAGTCACTTCAAATCTCAGACTTAGACCCTGGCCCCTCCTCCCTCAGACACGGGGGTTCAGCTCCCAGACCCTCCCAGACACAGGGCCCCAGACCCTATCTTCCCTCCTTAAACACAAAAATTCAGACTGCCCCAATCCTCCCTCAGATACAAGAGACCCCAACCCTCCTCCCTCAAACACAGGGGTCCAGACTCCAGCCTCCTCCTTCAGACACAGGGGTCTAGATGCCAGCCTCCTCCCTCAGACACAGGGGTCTAGATGCCAGCCCTCTTCATTTAGACCCTGGAGTCTGAGCCCTAGCTCTTGAAAACTTTGGACTACTAAGCCATGGTCCTGTCTTCTGTCCTTTGTCTTCCAGAGTCTGGGGACCTGGGCCTTGGGTGGGGGCGTCAGGGGTGAGTCAGCAGTCTCACACAAAGTCCTCCCTGTGGTCCCCACGTTCCTGGGATACTCGGGACTCCCTGGATTCCAGGCTTCTGGTCCAGCCAGGGGGTGAGCAGTTCCTCAGAGGATCACCCTGAGTGTGGGGTTCCCGGAAGAATGCAAGCTTCCCCTGAACTCAGCTTGTTTAAGCCTTCACCTCGGTCTTCTGTGCCTTCCTCCATGAAGACCCAGCAGCCCACCCCATCCCCCTGGGTGTCCACAGAGGGGTCTAGGTGGCCCGTGTCTATGGGCAGAAGCCGGGGCTGCTCAGGTTCTGGTGCCATGGGCCATTGGATGCTGGCGGGTCTGGCTGCCTCTACCACACCCCCCAACATGCACACATACACCCAGAGAGAGAAAGCTGCCTTTGTGTTCCCCAAGTCGGGGACAAGCCAGGCTCGCACGACATTAACCCACCCCTGGGCCCAAGCCCTGCTGTGTCTAAGGTCCTTGGAATCTGTGGTGGAACCTGACCTCCACCCCCACACTCTGAGGACCCAGTGATATCTATCTCCCCAGACTCAACCTTTGGGGTGAGTCACCATGAAAGGAGGGTCCGGCTATGCCCTAAGAGGCCACTTAGAACCATGACAGGGAGAAGTGAGTCACCCTAGACAAGAAACTTGGGATCAACGAAGTCCCCCTCAAGAGGGCTCCCCAAGTCTTAACGGCCTCTTTATTCTCTCTCTGTATCTACATATCTGCATTTTCTGCTTCCTCTTGGTTTTTTTTTTTTTACCCAGTTTCCAGCTGTGGCTCACACCCCACCCCCACCCCCGTGTGCATCTCTGGGAGACACCTGTCTTATATTCTATCCACCTAAACCCTTCTTTCTCTCAGCCTCAGCCTCCTCTTCCTCTTCATATTCTCAGCAAACAAATGAGCCAGGACCGACAGGATACTTCCTCTGTGTGTGCATGTGCGTGCGTGTTTAAAAGGCACAGATATAGGCTCCAGTCTTATCCTGCTGGCTGGATAAGGAGATGTAGTGACCACTGGAACCTCCTAAAATGGGTGATCAGAGTCCTTCATAAAGATCCGATTAAAAAGCTAGGCATGGGAGCCCATATAATCTCAATACTTGAGAGTCTGAGGCAGGAAGGTCACCATAATGCTGCGACCAATTGGGGACTTTGTAGTTTTAAGGCCAGACTTTTGTGCATAGTGAGGCCTTGCATGGAAAAAACAAACAAACAAACAAACAAAAAAACCCCAAAAACCCAAAACCACAGAAAAGAAACTGGATATAGATCAGAAGCTCCACAAACAGGACCCTTGAGGACCATGCTCACCAGAGAGAGAAACTGAGGCCTAGAGAAGTCCAGAGACTGACACTAAACAACACCACAGAGGGCTTCCCCAGTTGCCTGGAGTACGCCAAGCTTGCCTTCCGCGGATAAAGCCCCACAACATGTAATTTAGAGGTCGTTTACAGAAAGGATGAAGGTACCAGGAAGCAATGACTTTAAAATCTAAGCCAGGGACAAGGCTGAGAACCACCTCCCAGAAATGCCTGAGATTTGACTCCTGAACTGGGTAGATAGTCGGCTGAGGGTTCGAGCAAGATCCAAGGGTAAGGGGCCAGGGGCTGCACAGCCCAGTGAGACAAGATTCCATCATTTTACTGATGGCAGGACACTAGAAGGGTCCCATCGGTGAGAGTCTACTTCCCTCCCTCCTGTCCCCCCTCCCGGGAGTAGGAAATAAACCCAGGGCCTCTCATATGTTGGGATGTTGGGCAAGTGTTTTATCACAGAGATATGTATTTTCAGCCCCCCGCTGGCTGCTAATTCTAGGCAAGTACTCACTGAGCCACACCCCCAGCCCCTCATTGGTGGATTCTAGACACCTATGACTAATAAACTACTTCCCTCAAGCCCCCCACTTCTTTTTTTAGGCCTTTATTTTGAAACAGAATATCACTAAATTGCCCAGACTGGCCTTGAACTCATCCTGTAGTAATTCTGGCAAGTCTCAGTGAACCTCCTGCCTCAACCTCCAGAGCAGAATGGCTGGGATTACAGGCCACCATGTCCAGCACAATTCTAGAAATGTAAAGGCGTTAAGGTTCTAAAGACTCCCCATATCTAACATCATAGGGGTGCCAACGTCTAAAATAACCTCCCGCTCTCTGGTTCCAGGATCCCAAGAGCCTGGTTTTCATGAATTGGAAGAAAGAAAAAGAGAAATGGACGGAAATGTACCAAGGGCCCCGAGCTGGCACCTGGGAAATTGGGGCATGCTCATTGCAAAAGAGGGTCTGATGAAAGTTAAGAAGCAAGTATAGAAGTCTACAGAAGAAAGGCAGAACTTCTAAGGTCGGCTTTGCCCGCAGCCTCGTCCTCAGCTGAGACCCTTGGGGTGGCAGGTGGGGTGACACTCAACTTAGAAGCTCTCTTACATCATCAGACGTGGACCCAGGTCAACATCCTCCCCGGACAGAACTAGGGCCAGGAGGGAGGGCTGGGCCACCTGTCCCAATTCTCAGCTCCCTATAGGAGCCCTCAACCCTGCTTTTGCTCACCCAGCCGCCTCCCCATCATGTATTCCTAGGCAAAGTAACTTGGCCCACCGCAGGGGAGTGTCCCATGATAGATATGAGACACATAGGGTTCTAAGTGTGAGCGTTCAGGTGACATCTCCTGACCTTGTCCCCAGACTCAGGGTCATCATGTCTTGGTCTGGGGTGGGGGCTGGGGGAGTCCTCCAGATTCCCACAGCGAGCGAGAGAGACGTGCGGATGTCCTAGAGGGGGCTCCTCTGTGAAGTGTGGCTTGGATGTGTGAACGGGTGGGAGGGTTTGGGGGACATTTGTGGAATCCACGTGTGTGCTCACATGCCAGCGTTCCCTATACCACTTCACACATCTATACTGTCGCTGTTCTGCCTGACTCCACTCCTCTCCCGGAGAGAGGAGGGAGACAGAGATGGGGAAACCTCGATGGAGGAAGCAGATTCGGGGGACAGGGAGACAGTGGGGGAGAGAGGAGAAAGGAAGCAGCTAGGCAACAGAGGCTGCTAGAGAAATGGGCGAATGACAGGGGACAGAGAAGGGAAGAGATACAGGGTGTCAAGGAGATGGGGAGAGATATGGTGAATGGGGACATAGAGGGAGGACAGCAACACAGGAGACAGCGGAGTGAAGAGAGGATGGGGAACAGGCAGAGTGACCCAGGAAAAAGGGACAGAGGTGGGGGACAAAGGCGGAATGGAGAGATGGGAAGGGGGAGACAAGGAGAAAGGAGGACAGACAGAAGGAAGGACAGAACTTGAAGACAGAGGACAAGGGCTGGAGAAAAATCAGAGAGAGAGAGAGAGAGAGAGAGAGAGAGAGAGAGAGAGAGAGAGAGAGAGAGAGAGAGAGAGAGATCGATCTAAAGACCAGGACAGAAGGACAGTGGGACCGGCCTGGAGAAGGCGGGCTTGGGGACATGGGGGGAGGGAGGGTCTCGGGCCCTTTGTCCCCGCGGGATCGGGGCCTGTGCGGGGTGGGGGGGCTGCGGCACGGCGGCCTGGGCCCGCGTCCCCCCTCCCCTGCCCGCGGCTCCGGGCTCCTGGCCCGCGCTGCGCTTTGTCCCGGGGACGAGGGTCTCCCGCAGCCTCCCCCCTCCCAGCGCATTGTTCGGGCCTCTGCAGGCCCCCAGGCGACCCAGCTGTCACAGCGGCGCGACCCCCTCCCCAACCCGACCGCAATACGCACACCTCCCTCGTCACCCCGATCCAGCCCACCGACCCGGCCCCCACCTCCGTCACCCTACCTGGCCCCGCCGCGGCCGCCCACAGCAGCAGCAGCGGCCACTGGAAGCGCCGGGCCCGGCCCATGGTGCCGCCGCCACCGCCGCCGCCGCCGCCGCCGCCACCGCCGCCGCCGCTCGCTCCCGGCCCGGCACCTGCACCTCCCGCGCCGCCGACCCCGCCCCCGACTCCAGCCCCGCCCTCGGCCCCGCCCACTGCGCGCCTGGTGGGCGTGGTGTCAGCTAAGGGGCGGGGACGGGACCGGGAGAGAGAGGCCCAGACAATGCGGGAGAGGGAGGACGAGAGCGCGGAAGGGGCGCGCACGGGGGTGGGAGAGCAGGACAGCACTCGGACCCGGGCGCGAGGGCTGGGCGTAAGCGTGACAGCGTCTTGGGAGCCGGGGGGGGGGGAGGACTTGGGAGAACCGAAGGTCGCGAGGGTCGTGTGAAGGTGCAAAGGTGTGCGTGTGTGTGCGCGCAGGCGTAGCCTGGGCTAGTGGGGCTCCCTAGAGGATGCTGCACGGGAGACGCGGGGAAGATGCGCAGGAGATGCACCGGAGTGTGCGCGGAAGATGCATGCGAGATGCGTGGGAGAGGCGCGGGAGATGCACGGGGGAAAGTATAGAAGACACACGGGAGATGCACGGGGGTTGTGCAGAAGACGCTCAGGAAACCCACAGGGGGTGCGTGGGAGATGCTCGGGAGATGCGCGAGAGGGTGATGCTCGGAAGCGCGCGAAGGTGCGGGGTGCTGGCGTGTGCTGTGAGTGTGAGCTTTGGGAGAGAAGAGTGTGATGTGTCAGGGAAAGACTGAGAGGCTGGGCAGCAGCGAGAGGCTGAGCCGGTGTGGACTTCTTTGGGCAGGGTATAGCATAGGGTCAGCTCCCTCCCTCTGGTCCTGACCAAGTTTCTGTTTTCTTTCCCTGGGAGGGGCCCCCAGAAAGCTCTGTACCCTTCTCCCTACTGCCCAGTCAAGTCTATCTGTGTGACTCTGCTTTTCAGGTTCTGTTCCCCATCCTGGGGTGATGGGGTGACTCATCTTTACAAACTTTGGTCCTATTTTTCCTCTTGGGTGTGGGCTCCCCTGAATTCACCCCTGTGGCCACTCGAAGGCCTGGAGCAGGCTTATGACTCATAGACCCAAGAACAGGAAGAAAGTGGGGTGCGGGAGGCCTCTCACAGGACTCAGGGACAGCAGGTAAACTGGGTCAACATATGCCCATTTTGAAAAGCTCTTTATTCTTTTCTTTTCTTTCCATCACTTCTAAACTGTTGTATATCCAGGTCAACCAAGGGTCATCATCACAGGACACACTTCCTGTCCAGTGCCTAGCTCCCAGCATCCTCTACATCCTCAGTCCCAAATTCATCAGCTTCTATGTCCCCAGGACCATACCTCCCAGCATCCTCTCTGACCTCAGGACCAAAACTCCTAGCATCACATTTCAAGGACCGTGGCTCCCAGCGTCCTCTCTGTTCTCTGCTGTGGCTCCATGTCCACAGCCGTGAGCGGTTTCATTTCTTTTCAATTCTCAGTCCACCACTTAGATTAGGGTGTAATGAAACCACTCATCTCTGTGATCCGGTGAGGTGAGCCGTTGTTTCGGGGATACTTGTTCAAGGTCTATTAACCGGTTTTCTGTTGCCAGTAACTTGGTGACAGAGATTGGATGAGTTCTCAAGAAAGGTTTGTTTTGGCAAGCACTTGGGAGCTGCATCTGTCGATGGCCTTTTTGTTGAGAGTCCTCAGGGTGTCACGTGGAAGGAGACGGAGAGCACACGTGTGTCTCCTGGTCTCTCTGCTCATCCAGCTGCCAGTGTTCAATCGTGAGGGATCCACTCTGATGACTTCACTGACGCACAACGGCCTCAGAGGCCCCACCTCTAAGCAGCATAGTTGGATTAAGTTTCCATCCCTTTAGAGGCTTACAAGGGGATTAATGTTCTTGTGTGTGTGTGTGTGTGTGTGTGTGTGTGTGTGTGTATCTGTATGTGTGTGTTCTCGTGCTTGTTCTTGTATGTGTTTTTGTGTTTGTGTCTTTCTCTGTGTGCATGTGTGTTTCTGTGTGAATGTGTGTGTGTTTGTGCATTTTTTGTGTGTCTCTGTGTTGGTGTCTTTGTGTGTGTATGTGTGTTTCTGTCTTTGTGTATATTGTGAATGTATGTGTTTGTGCATTCTTTTGTGTGTGTGTGTTCTTGTATGTATTTCTGTGTTTGTGTCTTTGTGTGTGTGTTTCTGTGTAAATGTGTGTGTTTATGCATTCTTGTGTGTGTTTGTGTGCACTTGTGTGTGTTTCTGTGTTTGTGTCTTTCTGGGTATGTATGCCTGTGGACTAATGTGTGAATGTGTGTGTTTTGTGTGTGTGTGCGTGTGTGTATGTGTGTTTCTGAATGAATATGTGTTTGTATATTCTTCTGTGTGTTTGTGTCTTTGTGTGTGTGTGTGTGTTTCTGTGTGAATGTGTGTGTTTATGCATTCTTGTATGTGTTCCTGTGTTTGTGTCTTTCTGGGTGTGTATGTATGTGTGAGTGTGTATTTCTGTGTATGTGTGTGTTTCTGTGTGAGTCTGTGTGCGTTTATGCATTCTTCTGTGTGCTTGGGTGTTCTTGTGTGTGTTTCAGTGTGTCTTTGTATGTGTGAATGTGCTTTGTGTGTGTGTATGTATGTGTGTTTCTGTGTGTGTGTTCCCATGTGCACAAGTGCACAGATGTGTGTGTGCACCTGCATGTGGCTCTGGGAGGATGACCTAAGGTGTCAGTTCTCCTCAGGTGTGTCTGAAGGGACTCTGGTTAGCTCCAGCACGGCTCCAGCAGGCCTTGACTTTTTCTCCCATCCCCTCTGCCTCGCCACCAGGATCTGTTCCTTTATTTGGCCACTTCCTCCTGAGACTGACCTCCAAGGTCCAGCAATCAAAAGCCCCCCATTTGGCTCACCTGGTTAACTTGCACAATTAAAATGAAACTCACCCTAACACGTCCCTTGTACCCTTAAAAACTGCCATTTGCTTATGAGCCATGTCTCCTCTAATCCACAGGCAGCCCTTGTCCCACTCCAGGAGAAATACCCTCCTCTCTCTCCCTTCTTCCCTTCCCCTTCTCCCTCATCCCCTACCTCCTGTCTGTTTTCTCCTTATTCCCTGCCCTCTGTCCCTCGGGGGCAAATAAACCCCCTTTGTGCTGGGAACTTGATCTTGGAGTGTCCTGAGCCAATATTTTTCCTGAGAGTGCCAACTGTCCCTCTGGGACAAATTCTTTCGCTTACCTGATACTCTCCAACTAGACTTGACGGCCTGGTCAACAAGTGCCGGGGTTCCTCCTGTCTGTGTCCCCCAGATCTGGGGATTCCATGCACATGCCACCGTAGGTATCTGACTACTTTCCCCTGGGTTCTGGGAACCGAGCACAGGTCCTGATGCTTGCACACTGAGCGTTCCACTGGCTGCTCTATCTCCCTAACGCACGATAGACTTTCAACACGGAACTAGCTGGCATCCAAGTTAGACCCATACCACTACAGGGGAGTTACTCATAGTTACTCATAATGACCTTTCCCTACACGAGCATGCGGACATCCATCCATCCATCTCGATGTCTTCTTTCCTAGCTTGGGGTACCCTGGGAGAGACTGTTGTCATCTGTCAGCTCTGCAGCTTCCTAGAGAAGGCGGGTCACTAGGAGATAGGGGTCCTGTCCCTTCAAGGCAGTCTCTCCATAGGGTTTTGGTGCAAGCGACACAGAATCCAACTAATTCAGCTGGTAAAGAGCAATGGTTCCAGTGGGCTGTGGACAAGGCTCAGTGGGTGGAGTGTGTGCCCAGTAAGCACAAAGCCCTGGTGTGATTCCCCAGCACCACAGAAACCAGGCATGGTGACACACAGTGTGGCCTCCATGCCCCACCCCCACCCCGTTTCAGTGAGGCCAAGGGGATCTCCCCCCTGAGTTTCCTTCAGTAGACTTCTTTGTTTGACTATCCTTTTCTTCCCTGTGCCTGGACTCACTAGTAATTCTAGCCCCAGGGCTGTCTGCCAGCCATCTCTCAAGATGAGAGGAACCATCCGTTCTCAGGACAGACAAACGGCCAGGTCATGCCAAAGTGATAGGATGGTTGTGGTCATGGTCATGTGCACCTTTTCCTCTTCTCTCTGTCTCTCTCTCTGACTCTCTGTCTCTCCCTAGTGTGTGTGTCATGTGTGTCTGTGTTTATCCAGGTACATGGAAGCCAGAGGACGTCTGGTCCCTTGGAGCTAGAGTTACAGGCACTTGCTCCATGCCTGGCTTCTTCCACACGTGCTAGGATCTCAGCTCTGGTCCTTAGCATTGCACGCCAGGAACTCTTAACCACCGAGCCCTTTCTCAGCCTCCCCTCTCCTCTTCTTCAGCATTGCTCAGCAGGAACGCTTAAGCTAGCCCTCGCCTCTTCCTCCTCCTCCCTGTCTCAGCACACAAAGGGTCTCTCACTTTGTAGCCTCAAATGCCAGATCCTGCCTTCATGTCTTGGGTCCTGGGATTTGTATCTTGTCCAAGAGTATTGCCACTTACCTGTCCCTAAAGCAGTGTCTATTCCTGTGGGTGTTTGAATGAACATGGCCCCCTTAGGCTCATATGTTTGCATACTGGGTCTCCAGTTGATGGAACGGTTTAAGAAGGATTAGGGGGTGTGGCCTTCTTGGAGGAGGCGTGTCCATAGAGGCAGACTTCCAGGGTTCAAAGGGCTGACATCATTCCCACTTGGCTCTCTCTGCCTCAGGCTTGCAGATAAACATGTGTTTATCTGTTCCTGTCACCATGCTCCAATTTTATATGTTACTTTGGTCGTTGTCCTTGTCACATAACTAAGACAGTGGCTAAGGGGACGGGACGATGTTAATCACATCAGAGAGGACCACGGGGCCTGATTCAGCTTGCAGTGGAAAACAGCTTTCTTAGGCATTAGTGGATGCTGGAAATGCAGTTGCTGGCCCCACTCTCTGGGGATGGAAGTGGCCAGTCGTGCACCGTGAACTGCTTACGTGGCAGATGTCACAGGATCTCGTTGATGTTGCTACTTGCTTTTCCCAGTTCCACCCCCCATCCCCCTTTGCTCTTTTCTGAGAAAAACAATGACCTTCTCACTTACAGTGCCAGCTGCCGTCAATAACCAGATGACACCAAGATGCATAAAGCAATTCAGGCAAATGGAACGCCAAATGGGGTTTGTCCAACAAATGTCGTAGGTTTTCTGCGTTTTTCCAAAGAAGTCACCTGAATAAATGACCCTTTGCTGTTACTGCCTCTGAACATGGGTGTAACGCCTGAAATAGAGGCAGCCATCTTGAGATCATGAAGTAGACAAACGTGGACCGTTTTGGACACCGAATTCATCAACTCAGGAATTCCCTAGCTCCGCAACTGCTTTTTATATGAGAAAAAATCAATTTCCTTCTTTTCTTTCAACCATCTTGAGTCGGGTGCAGTCTTGGCCACATGATTCATACAGATTATGTGGAAGCAGTCTTGCTTGCCAACTAGAACATTCTAAGTGGTGGGAACTTTCTTGGCTTTTTTTTTTTTCCACTTACTCCTCCTTACTTGTGGCAGGATCCCACCCACAGGGTCTGTTTCCTGGCTCCACTATGAGTGGGCTGTAGATCGTGAGAACTGCAGGATTGGGTGACCTTCCCTGGCCCCAAGCTGAGGGGAGCCGTGGGTAAAACTGGTGGATCCTTCAGCTAAAATGTGAGAACCCGGGAAAAGGAAATGGTGGGTTTGGTCTTTAGCTCCACAGTAGCTGTTTCTGTCTACGATGTGGGAAGTCAAAAGTAGGCAGTCTGAACACCAGGGCAGTGAGCAGTGGGAATCGCCGTCTCAAAGCCATGGTGGGTGGATGCTACCTGAAGCGTGACAACCGAGGTTGGTTGACCTCTTGCCCACACATGCAGGTACACATGCGCGGGCACTCATGAGTGCGCATGTGCGAGAGGGTAGGGAGGGACAGAATCTGCAGGAGGGAGCCTTTTCTGATTTACACAGGTTCCTTCTTGTCCCTGGCGAACCCCAGGAGACCCAGGACTTTGCTTAGATTCTAACTTCCAATAACAGTTTCTGCTTAAGTCAGCACAAAGCAATTTTATCTCTTGCAGCCAAAGATCCTGAAAGACCAACTCAGGAGCCTGCGACACTGAGGCCTAATACACACCGTAGAATAGGACCTTATGAGAAACCTGATCCTAGACCTTTATACCCACCGGAGTGGCTACTTCTACCCTCTGAGCCCTGCTGCAAGGCATCATGGGAGAGGAAGCCTTAGCCTCTGTATCTTTTGCATTTCAACCAGGAAGCTTCTCATACAACGTCATCTTCAGTTCTCTCTGCTGCAGGGCATGATGGGAAATACAGCCTTGGCTTTTTTTTTTTTTTCCCTCCCCTTGGAAGGCATCATTGGCAATGATACAGTCTGGGGACTGGGGCGATGGTTTTGTTGGTACAGTACTTGGCCACAAAAATATGAGAAACCCCCAGTACCCATTTAAAAAAAAAAAAAAAAGCCAGACGCATCTGTGCTTACAGTGCTTGGGAGACAGGAGGCTCTCTGGAGCACGTTCACAACCAGCATAGTCAAACTGGTGGGCTCTGAGGTTCAGTGAAGACAGCCTGTCTTTAAACAGTGAGTTGAAAAGAAAGCCGGGCACGGTGCTACACACCTTTAATCGAAGCGCCGAGAAGGTAGAGGCAGGTGAGTCTTTGTGAATTTTAGGCTAGCCTGGTCTATAGAGTGAGTTCCCGGGTAGCCAGGGCTACATGGTGAGATCCTGTCTCAAAACAAAATCAAACTAAAAAGAATTTTCTGCTGCTTGCTTTCATCTTCTCAAGCTAAATATGACAAAGGGGAGACCCAGCTTTGTTCTCTAGTACAAAAGTCTTTTATGTATATGTATATATATATAGATACACACACACATACATACATATATAATATACACATTTTATGTATATATAATATATACATCTTATGTATATATAATATACATTTATGTATATATAATATACATTTTATGTATATATATAATAACTTAGAGAAATAACAATGATAATAATAACAATAATAACAAAAACAACATTAACCAATATTAACCCCTTGCTGCCTGCAGCCCTTGTTTCAATTCTCTTCCGGTTCTTGGAAAAACTGAGGTCCAGAGACGACAACACAACAGCACGCACACGTCCTCAGAGATGGAGCGGAGAGGAGGAGGTCAAAAGTCCCGAGTCCAGCCAGGGCTGGTTCAG
This sequence comes from Micromys minutus, assembly GCF_963924665.1. Taxonomy (NCBI): domain Eukaryota; kingdom Metazoa; phylum Chordata; class Mammalia; order Rodentia; family Muridae; genus Micromys; species Micromys minutus. The sequence continues at coordinate 18,803,612 of NC_137967.1, forward strand.
GATTCAGGTCCAGAGGATACCCCATATTCTGAGGGTCGGGAGCAGCGAAGCAATGAGGGTGAGGTGAGCAAGGCCCGGCCTGGGGGCGCCCCCTGTGGGGCGGTTACAGCCACTACCACTACAGCAGGAGACAGAGACATTGGGGTGGGTCGGGAGGAAGGAGTCGGCCACGTGCGAACCTTGGCACCAGGAAGCCGTGGCACAGCCTCTTACGGTGTGACTCTGGTTTCCCATCGCTGAGGAGAGAGAAGAGTCCGTGAGCCCACGAGAGAAATCTCAGGAAAGCGACAGGCTCCCGGTGGTGGGCGCCATAGCCGATCTCCAGTTCCCCATTGTGAGCGGGGCTTCCCAAAGTGTGTTCCAGAAACGCCTGGCAGTCCCTCAGACTCACACCAGGATTGATTTCATAGTAACACTGAGATGTCATTTGGTCCTTCCAAGCTTTTGAGCGTACAAGAGATACTTTTCCAGAGAAACCCCAGGACGTGATATTGTAACAGGCAGAACACGAAAGCAGAGCCGAGGACCAGCTGTCTGCTATTAAAGCCAGCCGGGAAGAGGGTTGTCACACAGTAAACAATGACAGCGTCCCCTTCGAACGTTTTCATTACGAAAAACACAGGCATACCCCCCAAAAAAACCCTATTATTTATGAGACCAGCAGTGGCGGCACACGCCTTTAATCCCAGCACTCACAAGGCAGAGGCAGGTGAATCTCTGTGTCTGAGGCCAGCCTGGTCTACAGAGCGAGTTCCAGGACAGCCAGGGCGACAGGAGAAGACCCAGTCTCAAAGAAAGCACGTTAGGTGTAATGAAGTGTATTGGTCTTGTTGGCTTGACAGTCCCATACCTCTTGCAATTTGTTCTTTCTGCAGGTAAACACCGCCCCTCACCCCGCCCCCCGCCCCCAGGGTTTCTTTGTGTAGCCCTGGATGTCCTGAAACACGCTCTTCAGAACAGGCTGGCCTCGAACTCAGAGATCCTCTTGCCTCTGCCTTGTGAGTGCTGGGATTAAAGCCGGGCACCACCATCCCCGGCTAAAGTGTCATCTTTACCATAGGAAGATCCACCCGGCCTAAGTCTGGCCCACCTGTCAATCAGTCTGATCAGTGGGTCCCCCTCCAGCTCCCACAGGGCCTCACCATCTAAGCCCGTAGCCTCCAAGCACTGATTCATTGGTCCGCGGCAATCAATGAGGGACGTCTCTGCGTGGGAACACCCATGGGTATGGTTCCCCTCACAGCTGTAACACTGGAAGCCATTCGGTGGTAAGCTCTGAAGATCCAGAACTTAAAGATGAAAACAAACAAACAAAAGACATCACGAAGATTAGCTCTACTGGGTCAATGCAGCCCATGCTCGGCCCGAGGTGATAGGGCGCCACCTGATGGTCACACCCGGGAACTGCACTTTGGGGGGTTGGATTCTCCACTCAACTGATGCCGGACCCTAACAAACTTTGTGCCATCAAACAGGCCCTACCTTCTAAAGAGTTGCTGTGCAGAGTTCTTCACTGTAGTAGCCACTGGCTGCCCGTTTCTTAAGGTTTAAAGGAATTGCTGTTAAATATAATCCTAGAGCCAGTGAGATGGCTCAGCAGGCAGAGGAGCTTGCGGTTAAGTCTGACGATCTGAGTTCAATCCCCAAGACCCTCATGGTGGAGAGGGAGAACTGACTCCTCAAAGTTTTCTTCTGAATGACCTCTACAATTAAACTCTGGCGTGCTCGTGCGTGTGCTCGAGTGGGAGCACGTGCGCGCGTGCACGCGCCCCCCCCCACACACTACAAATTTTATAATTATATATATGTGCGTAAAGTGCTGCAGAGACCAGAAAAGAGAAATCAGATCCCCGGGAGCTGGAGTTCCGGGTAGTTGTGAGCTACCCGACCATGGGTACTGGGAACGGAGTCCAGATCTGGCACCTACTTTTAACTGCTGGGTCATCTCTTCAGCCCTCAATACAAACTGTGGAAACTGCTGTTGAACAGAGAGATGGTCCACAGTCTGGTATTAAAGGTGTTGCCCGATCACGCCAGGCTTTTCCCTGTTCTTTATCTGAGATAGAGTCTCGTGTACCTGGGCTAGCCTTGAAACTCGCTGTATAGAGGGCGACTTTGGACCTCTGACCCTCCAGACTCCACTTCTGGAGTACTGAGAGTGTATCTAGGTTCAAATTAATTAATATAAAATAATACGTTTGGGACTGAGGTGGCACAGTGAGTACAGGTGCTTGCTGCCAAGCCTGGGGACCTTTCTGTAATGCGTAAGACTCTGGCTTCCACCGGCTGCCTCAGGGATCAAAAGCAGGGTCTTGCAGACCATTAACAACCTTAAAAACATTCATTTCTCTTGTTTTATGTGTATGAGTTCTAGCCCGCACCTGTATCTGTTCCGCACGCATGCAGTACCCATGGTGTCCAGAAGATGGCACCACATGCCCTGGAACCGTAGTTGCAGATGCGAGCGGTTGTGGGCCTTAGGACTCAAACCTGGTCGGTCCTCTGCAAGAGCAGCCAGTGCCTTTAACCACTGGGCCACCTCTCCAGCTCTGTCTACTATATTTGTAGTAGAAGAGCTATATTTGTATGGACTTGCTATGAAATAGTTTCCTTGGCCTTAACCTCATGCTGTGTTGGGACACCACGGTGGCTGGGACAGCCTGGCTCTATACTCTCGGGACTCACAGCTTTGTCCCCACCCAGAGTGGGCAGAGCTGGGGCATGCGGGGTTGGGTGGGCTGTGCGTGCTTAAAGAGTAACCCGGAACCAGATTTACAAGTCAGGGCAGGCCTCCAGGAAGGGGTGCTATTGATGCTGGTCGAAACGTGGGAAAGAGAGAGCTGTAGAAAGAGGAGATAGTTTTGTCTTGATCCTCACCTGGGCCACCGTTGCAGTGGGTGTAGTTGCAACACTTCAGGAAGTGAAAGGTCTGGTCGCTATGGAAACCTGCTGTGCCAGGGCATCCAGGAAGACTGCCACAGCCTCTGATGTAGCCTTCATCCTTCAGACTCCCTGCATTGGGCAGAGGGCAGATCGCGGTAAGAGGTGGCTGTTGACTTACCCCTTGCGCACACGCCTTTTATCAAAGGCCCTTGTTTCTTAGGGTAACTATCCCCGGCCAAAGGATTTCATGTTCCTTTCTCCCCTTGTCATATGATAAAGGAGGCCTGAACGATAAACAGAATTTCATGCACTTCCGGGATTTCTAGAAAGAAAACCCTTATAAAAGAAAGAAAATTTTGTTTGTTTTGTTTTGTTTTGTGTTTTGGTCCTTCTTCCCCCCTTTTCTTCTGCCTGGAATGTGGGCACCAAGTCTGGAGCTCTGGTGGCCACATTGTGCCATGAGGCAGTGATCAGAAGGAAAGTACTATGCAAGACACAATGAGGTGACTGGGTTCCTGGTCATTCTCAAGCTGATCCTGTGACCCTGAACTTCCAGTCACCGTGTGTTGTTCGCATGGCTGTGCGAATTAAGTTGTCTCTGGCTTGCACTCCTGCTACCTGAAGATCGCTATTGGGTGTGGCCTAGAGGACTTGCCAGCGGGTGGGAGTTTACTTTCTGTGTTCTGGAAGGTCACCACTTCAATACAGTGTTCCGTAGGATGGCGGCATTGCAGGCTTTGCTCCCGGCCCCTCTCACAGCTCTGGTCCAAAGACGTGCAGGACAGACACTCAAGGTAACGGCCGTAGGGAAAAGTTCGCCCTCGGGCTCCTAGGAAGAGGTGGAAGTGGTGGTTTAGCAGGCCAGTTCTTATAGAGAACGCCACTCGGAACCTCTTGGTCAATCACCAAGCCTATCTGTCCCAAATCCTTCTAGACAGTATTCTGTTCTTTTCAACCTTTGGTAAACCCTCGGTACCTGCCACTGCCATCTCCACCCCAGTTCCTCTCAAATGGCCCTAAAATGAAGTCTTTAAAGTTTATCTAACCCAGTTCTCTGCTCATCGCCGTTCCATAGCTGATTCACAGCCAAGCACCTGAGTGTGGTACTCACGACTCACTGAGGACTGGGTGCTGGCCACCTGCCCTGCCTCATCTCCAAGTGCCAGCCCCTTCCATGCTCGCTTCCATCCTGGCTACAGTCTTAGAACACAGACTCCAAGTGGCACCAGACTTTCCAGTATTCAGTTGTCTTTGTCTAGAACACACCTTTGTCCTTTGCTCTAGTTTTTCCTAACTCCTCCCTGTTCTTCTCCACCCTAAATAGCACCTCTTCTAGGCAGGGGTTTTAACACTGGGCCACGCCCCCAGCCCCTCTGAGCCACGCCCCCAGCCCCTCACTGGGGAACTGTAGGCAGGGGCGCTATGATCCAGTTGTATTAGCAGCCCCTCTCCCCCTTTTTGATACAGGGTTTCACAATGTAACCATAGTCCAGAATTCTTTCTCTTCAGCTAGTTCATGGAACAGTGCGGTCTTAGCTCTGCCTTAGCTTCTGGGACAGTCTATCTGGAACCACAAATAATTGCTCACTGATAGGTGACCTGAAAGGTCAAAGCCTCACTTGATGGACCCATGGTAATCTTGTTGTTTTTTTCAAAGCTTCTAACTGAGGCCAACTGCATGGGTTACTTTTCCCTGGAAACACCATGTCATCCTTGCCCAGGCTTTGGCTCACACCATCCTATAGCTTGGCACAGCCTCTTCTTCCTGACCCAGGAGACTGGAGCTGTGTCCGAGCTGAGGCGGTCCACTGGCAGGCTTGAGGCAATTAGGTGAATCACTCCATCCAGAGCCAACTTCTCTATCTTGTTCAAAGAAAAATGCCTCAAAGGCTCACAGCCCGCCTCTTCCCACACACTTCCACGAAAATCAGAAGCAGAACTTCCTCCAGGCACAGTGGTACATTCCAGTAATCCCTGGACCTCAGTGCCTGGGGCCAGAAGACTGCAAATTTAAGGATAACCTGGAGTTCACAGGAAGACTGGGTCTCAAAAAAAAAATCTAAACAGAAATTTCCAGCATAGCCACACTGCCTGCCCCACCCCTCGTGGTAGGGGGTGAGGGAGTTCCGTTGTTATAGCTTTTCCCCAGGATGCCCCTTTCAATATGGGTCATGTGACCTTCAGGCATCTGCTTAAATCACTTTTTTGTTTCTTAATGGCTCATTCATAAATCTCTCTCTAGTCTCATCAGTGATCTAACAAGTCTTGGTAGAGAAAAGCACTTGGGAGGCTGAAGCAGAAGGATTCCTTAGTGAGGAGGCTCAGTGGTAGAGCCTCTGCCTAGAATCCCCCAGTGAGGGGCTGGGGGCATGGCTCAGCAGAACAGAACAAGGGCTTCTAAGAACCTACCTTCCATCTGTGGTACTAAAAACAAGTATTTGACTTCCAGACCTGTGAACTCAGTTGCCTCTTGGTTCTGATTTTGCTCACCCGAGTCTCTATTTGCCTCTGCTATGGTCGGATGTGGTTTGTCTCCCTGTGAATTGGTCTTTAGTGTGGCAGAGTGTTATGAGATGCACCTTTAAGGCAGGAAGCTAGTGAGAAGCTGCCAGGTCATCTGCAGGCTGCTTTTGGAAGTGATTAATTAATAAATTAACTTTGGGGGTGATTCTAAGCTGGCTTTCAAGAGAAAAAAAAGTGGTTTTTAATGTTTTTCCCCTTCAATTATTTTATGTGCACAGTATTTTGCTGGCACCTATATCTGTGTACCAAGTACATGCAGTACCAGAGGTGGCCAAAAGAGGGGGATACACACACAGACACACACACACACACACACACACACACACACACACTCACATCTGGAACTGAAGTTACCGGGGTCTTCTGGAAGAGCAGACGCTGAACCACTAAGCCATCCCAGAGCTGTGGCATCCTGTTTTGAATTTTCCCTCAGGAATATAGTCATGAGGTAACAGGGTACTTGGGGTGTACCATGTGTGTGTGATGGGGAAAGGCTCCGGCACCATACTGTGTGGCCTTCCCATCTCCCAAACTGTGAGCTACATAAACGTCTTTTTTGTCTGTATTAACTTATTTGGGTTGTTTTCATTTTGTTGTTTTTAAGACTAGGGCTCAGTCTATGTTCTAGAACCTGCTAGGTGGACCAGGCTAGCCTTGAACTCACAGAAATCCTTCTGCTGTGTCCTCCTAAGTGCTGGGATTGTGGGTGTGTGCCACCAGGCCAGCCAGGCTGTAGTTCTTTTCCTTACAGCTCTTTGGTGCTTACTAGACAAACATGATTTGGCCCCACAATCAAGGTAAAGCCATGGAGTCAGTTGTTTGTAATTCCAGTCCGGAGTAGGCTGAGTCGGGAGGGTCTCTCAGACTTGCTGGCTGCCAGCCTCAGGCTCTGTGAGACCCTCTCTGAATAGAGTTAAGTGTGGAAGGGCAGAGAAGGACAGCTGCTGCCTTCCTCTGGCCTCTCTGTGCACGCACACACATATACACACACTGTGCCACACACACACACACACGTGCACACATACACAGACAATGCTCTCACACACATATACTACACACACATATATACACACACCACACTGCACACACACACATACACAGATAATGTACTCACACAGTCAACCACACTACCCTACACTACACACACATACACAGACAACACATTTACACACATACAGACATGCATATGAACATACATGCCATTCTCACAGACATGCACACATATGCACACACACACATTCACATGCACACATAGCACATACATATACACACCCATACACACATACATACACACAAACATACCATATACACACCACACATCCTTGTACATACACCACACTCTCCGTGTCTGGCTCCTCTCTTCCGAGGACCATGGGCTCAGAGTACCGGCCTTTATTTTGTACTCCTCAGGGATCTTTAGAGCTGTCACTCTCAGAAGCACTACACTGATACCCGGAAAGAAGCCTCTGCACTGGTCACACACCACTGAGGTCCCCTTATCTACCTGACAAAGCTAATAAATCCATCAGGACACTTCTGTCCCAGCCCAGCGGACACCCCGTCCTCACCCACCCGCGCCCATTTCTCCCCATCTTCTTGCTTCCCCCATCTGTCCTCTCTGCTGAGGACACAACCATTTGTCATCACCAGGACAATTAGAAGTTAGTCAGGGCAGGAATCTGATTCTGGCCCTAAACTCAGGAAACTGGCCTGAAATTAGAACGTTTACAACTGAAGCTCAGGACAGAACACTCATTACTGAAGCTCCGCGGATGTAGGTGTGGCCATCTCTTTGTCTCTTGAGACCCCCTCTTGTTTCTGGTCCCACCCCAACCTAGCCCCCAGAAAGATGTTTATAGGATTGTTGATTATTGGTTTGCTTGTTCCCAGACTCAGAACTGATCTTATCTTTCTGCATGTAATTAAAGTGGTTTAAAAAGAGAACTGAATAAAAAAAGGCTTTGCCTCAGCCTCAAAACTGACTGAAGACATGTTATAGTTTTAACTAACTGTCTCTTTTTTGTTTCAGTCCTTGCTCCTGCCCTGGGGAACCTGCTGTCTGACTGAGCTGGCCTTAGACAGCTAGGGAGGAAAACTAAGATATCACACATGGTAGGCAGGGGCTTCACCACTGAGCCACGCCCCCAGCCCCTCACTGTGTGTTTAGACCAGGGGACAGTTTTGTAGAGAGTGGGTTCTCTCCTAGCACTGGAATTTAGGGATTGAACCCAGGTCACTAAGCTTAAGCAACAAGTACCTTTCCCTAGGGAGACATCTTGTTGGTCCTCCTTTTTAGTTCTTATTTTGAGACAGAGTCTAAGTTACCCAAGACTGACCTTCAACTTGTAATCATTCTGTCTCTTACAGGCCAGCACAACCAAGTCTGGTAGATACGTCATCTTGACATGACAACCAGGCTTTTAGCCCCACAGCCTAGGGATGATTTTATAGTCAGTAGAGAAGCTGGGCATAGCAGCTCGAAGATCTAATCTCAGTACTCAGGAAGGTGAGGCAGGAGGATACCCTTTTCTAGCCAGCCTGGGCCATATCATTTCAACCAAACAAAACAACTTGGTGCTGGGCTCTTGAGAAATGGGGGAGGGGATGGCCTCAGGGAAACTGATGGAGGAGTGAAATTGGGCAGGGCTGCAGATGCATTGGGGGAGGGACTGGGGTGAGGGGCAGACTCGGTGCTGGGGTGACGTAGGTCTGGGGATAGAATCAGGGTGCTGATGGGCCTTGGCTGGGGGTGGCGAGGACATGGGACTCACCAGGTCTGGGCCTGTTGCAGAGGTTTGTGGCACACACGGTCTCTGTCAGGCTGATGATGCTGGAACCCATGCGGTAGCTCATGGTCCTGCTGGTCTTCTCGCTGTGTGCACAACCTCGAGTCACCACCTCCAACTCATCATCATCTACGAGGAAAACAGCTTCAGTCCCCAAGTCCCAACCAGCTCATGACACCCCTGGTCACGGGGTCACCATCCCCAGAGCCAACCCTTGGGTGCCTTTCTTCTTGTTTGGACCAACTCTGTTATCTTCTAGAATGATTCTCCATTCCCCCATACAGGTCACGTGGATTTTCAGAATCTATCCCAAGGTGAATGAAACCAGCAGGGAGGTGCATTTAATGGGAAGAAAAATAAATGTATTAATTATTCGTTAATTAAACTTTTTTAGGGGGACAGGATCTTGCTGTGTAGCCCAATCTGCTCTGAAGCTCTGGATCCTACCTCAACCTCCCTAGTAGTAGAGTCCCAGGTGTGTATCAAAGTGTCCAGCTTTTATTTTAACTTTATTTTGTGTGTGTGTATATATGTGTGTTTGTGTATGTGCGTATGCATGTGTGTGTATATGTGCATGTGTTTATGTTCATGTGTGTGTATGTGTGTCTGTATGTGCTTATGTGTACTTATGTATGTACTTGTGTGTATGCATGTATATGTATGTGTATGTACATGTGTGTATGTGCATGTGTGTGCATATGTGAGTGCATGTATGTGCATATGTATGTGTTTGTGTTCTTGTGTGTGCATATGTGTGTCTATATGTGCTTGTGTGTGCCTATATATAATTGTGTACATGTATATGCATGTGTATGTATGTGTGCATATATACATGTGTGTATGTGCATATATGTGTGTGCATGTGTGTGCATGTGTGTGCTTGTATACTCTTGTGGAATTTAGAGGACAGTTTTTAGGGGTCAGTTCTTTCCTTCCAGAAGGTCAAACTCAGGTTATGGGGTTTGGCAGCAGTTCCTTAGCCTGCTCAGCTGTCTTTCTAGCCCTGTCTCAGGTTTGTTTGTTTGTTTGTTTGGTTTGGTTTTGATTTCTTAAGACTGGGTCTCTCTGTGTAGCCCTGGTGTCATGGAACTCAGTCTGTAGACCAGGCTGGCCTCGAACTCAGACATCCCTGTCTTTGCCTCCCTAGTGCAGGTATGCTGGTGTCCACCCTTGAGAGTTGCAGGCAGGAGGATCAGATGTTTAGGGTCATCATTGGCTACAATGTGAGTTTAAGGATAGCTTGTCTTAAAACCAAACACAAACCCAAGACCAAACAACAACCAAACTAAATACCACCCCGCCACCGCCAATCCCAAAACAAAGCAAAAACATTTGTCCATTGCTCTAAGTAGCACATGGCCATTTCCAGGGTCTCACCAACATTTAAAAAATTCCCTTAGACTTATCTTATTACTTAGTGTGTGTGAGTGTTTTGCCTGAATGCACGTCTGTGCACAATACCCACGCCTGCTGCCTGAGAAGGTGCTGAGCCACCAGGTGGGTGCTGTAAATGAATCTAGGTCCCTTACAAGATCAACAAGTGTTCAGTTACATGTCTGTAGGTGACTGTGAGGGCCTTGGCTCTCCCCGGAGCTGGGGTTGCAGGCGGTTGTGAACCACCCCATGTGGCCATTGAACTGAACTCCGACTCTCTGGATGAGCCGCTGGTCTTAAATGCTGGGCTGTCTCTCCACCTTTGTTAGAGGTTTGACTTCTTTATTTCCTTAACATCTGGAGAGAGATGGTTTTCTGGCCTACTGTTTCCTGTCAGGGTGTTGGGGGTGGTCAACCTCACCTTGCCATTCCCGAACCACTGTGGTCCTGCACAGGTCCTGGCCCGGGTCACACTGCTCCACCAGGCAGTTCTGGTTGCTCTCACACCGTATGCACTGCAGGCCCTGGGAGGCTGCGGGGAGAGGGGAGGTAGTCAGCAGGTGAGGAGCCAGGGTTTGTCTCCCACTACTGTGCCTAGTTCTCTCAGATCCATGGTCCCCCCGCCTTGTGTGTGTGTGTGTGTGTGTATGTGTGTGTGTGTGTGTCTGTCTGTCTGTCTCTCTCTCTCTCTCTCTCTCTCTGTGTGCCTGTCTGTCTGTCTCTCTCTCTCCCTCTCTCTGTCTGTCTGTCTGTCTGTCTCTCTCTCTTTCCCTGTCTCTCTACCTCTCTCTCTCTCTGTGCCTGTCTGTCTGTCTGTCTCTCTCTCTCTCCCCCTCTCTGTCTGTCTGTCTGTCTCTCTCTCTCTCTTTCCCTGTCTCTCTCCCTCTCTCTCTCTCTGTGTGTCTGTCTGTCTGTCTCTCCCTCTCTCTCTGTGTGCCTGCCTGTCTGTCTGTCTCTCTCTCTCTCCCCCCCTCTCTCTGTGTCTGTCTGTCTCTCTCTCCCTCTCTCTGTCTGTCTGTCTGTCTCTCTCTCCCTCTCTCTCTCCCCCTCTCTCTGTGTGTGTCTGTCTGTCTCTCTCTGTATGCCTGTCTGTCTGTCTCTCTCTCTCTCTCCCTCTCTCTCTCTGTGTGCCTGCCTGTCTGTCTGTCTCTCTTTTTCTCTCAGATCTAACTTTATAGTCCAAGAGCTCAAACTCCTAGCAATCCTCTGCCTCAGCCTCCTGTGTGTTGGGATTACAGACATGCATCACCTCATTCATTCTAACTCTGCTCTTTTGCCCCCTCTCCGCCTCCCCTTTTTTTCAAGACAGGGTTTCTCTGTGTAATTCTGGCTTTCCTGAAACCTGCTCTGTAGACCAGGATGGTCTTGAACTCACAGAAACCCACCCATTTCTGCCTCCCTAATGCTGGAAATAAAGGCGTGCTACGGCTCCCACCCCCCACCATGAACCAACATTCTAACTCTTCCCACTTGTAAGGACTTTCTACCCTGGGTCCCATTTAGGTCCCGTGTCCTCTCTACTTGGTCACCTCAGGACATTGGCACTTTATCTCTTATCCTCCTGTTCTGTCCTCTTCCTCAGTTTCTCTTCGATGCTCTCTCCAAAGTGGGGTTTCATCCCGAAGCTCTAACCCCGACCATTAGCCCTCCAAGTCTATCTCAACTGAGGTGACCTCCAAAAACATCCCCCGCTTTCCCCCACCACCCTCCCCTAGCCCCGCCCCATAGCTCCTGCCTGTCTTAAGGTCGCCTTCCTTCCTTCCTTCCTTCTTCTAGACTCTAGTCCCGCCCTCTGGCTCCTTCCCTAAATTCTCTTCTTACCTTTATATTATTTTATGAAATATTGTTGAAATGTTTTTACTACTTATGGCTGGTGCGAAACTCTATGTAAGCCAGGCTGGCCTTAAAGCCAGAAATCCGCCTGCTTTGGAATTAAGACTATTTTCCCACCGCGCTCGGCTCTATTTTTGGTAGACTAGCCCTGTCTAGGCTTCACCTTAACGACATAGCCCAGCGGATCACAACTTCCAGGAGAGGTCATAAATCAGATATCCTGCCCATCAGATATTTACATTGAGATTTATAACAGAAGCAAAATTACAGTTATGAAGTAGTAACAAAAATAACTTTATGATTGGGGGTCAGCACACTGTGAGGAGCGGTATTAAAAGGTCGTCGAATTTGGAAGGTTGAGAGCCAGTGTCATAGACCCACTTCAGCCAAATGTTTGTGCCACCCTAGGACTGAAGCCCCTCCTCCCCATCTTCCCCTAGGCCCCGCCCCGCCCCTAACTCTTCCCCAGTGTTACAGCCCCCGCCTCAGACTGTCTAATTTCTAATCAGGACTTTAGCGCCTGTCTAGCCCTGGTCTGGCCCCCCATTTCCCAGACTCATCCCAGGAACAGAAAGGGTGAGTAACTGTCCTGAACCACACAGCCAGTACTGACCCCAGGTGGCAGCCCCACTCCAGGGTCCCCTCCTCCCGGGCTCTTATTTCACAGTTAGAACTGTCCGGTCTGAGCCCCGAGATCCGGTCTGCAATTTAGAGCGGGTCCCCTTGGTGTCCGCCCCTTTCTGCAACCAGAGTCCCTCCTCCTCCTCTCACTCCCCCCTCCTATCTTTTCCCACCCCATTAATCATCTCAGGCCTGCAGCGGACTGGAGAGGGCTTCCGGAGTTATTCGCCGAGCCAAACCCTGACGAAATTCCTTCCCCATTCCCTCTGCTTTCTACACCATTTCCCCCACATTTCCTGGAGGAAAAAGGCGAGGTCGTAGCAAAGACTAGTGTACTCGAGGGACAGGCTCTGGGCTCCCGCTAAACTCTGTGGCCCGTTGAGGCGGGATCCCCACAAAGACCAAAACACTTCGGGGGGGGGGGGGAGGTGAGGTCACATGCCAGGTAATCATTCAACCCCTAGCTGTGTGCTTTCAGATCAGCTGCTTAACCTCTCTGTTCCTCCGCGCCTGTGCCTGCGTTTGGCTTCCCCGCCTGTGCCTGCGTCGGGGAAGCCTGGTCAGTGCCAGGAACCAGAGTTTACTAAATGAATGCCTGCGGGTATCTGACTGTGCCACATGGCTGAGAACACACCCCGAGAATAGCTGGATTGGAGGAGAAGGGTGGAGTCCTTCCCGAACTCACACCGGGTGTCACCACGCAGCCCTTACCTGGGACGCAGGTCATCACCAGCAGCAGCCGCAGCAGCAGCTGTCCCGAGAGGCCCATGGGTTCTTCTTTCACCTCTGCTCTAGACGCAGGGTGGGGAAGCAGACGGTTTTGTGACCCCAGGGCTCCTCCCACTGTTTGCTAAAGAGTGAGTCAAGGTTTGCGTCGGTGCCTCGCCTTCCTCCCCCATAGCTCAGAAAACTGCCCCTTCCATAATGAGTGTGTGTGTGTGTGTGTGTGTGTGTGTGTGTGTGTGTGTGTGAGAGAGAGAGAGAGAGAGAGAGAGAGAATGAATGAATGAATGAATGAATATGAGGGAGAAAGAAAGAAAAACAGGCAGCTAAGGTTAAATTCGTCTCTAGCCTTGGCTACTTTTTAACCAATCAGTTTATGTTTTCAAATTTTGTTTTATTTGAGTTTCTCCAGCTAGAGGCTTGCTATGCGGACTAGCTCTGAACTCGGGAACCTCCTGCCTCAGCCTCCCACCAGCCTGGATCATGGACACGTCACCACACTTTGCCCGGGCAGTACGAGTTCACACAGTTCGGAAAACATCTAGAACACCAACTTGCCAAACCAGAGGCTAAATTCCTTCAGCACCTTACCAAGGACTTCCTGGGTGCTGTTCCAGGACCTGGGAGACAGCAGGAAACAGCAAGGGCTCCACCCTTTCAGCCATTAGGGTGGGGAGGGGACCTTACTTATCTAATCTCTCCCATCAGATGGAGATCAGGAAAAAAGACAAGCAGAAAGAAGAACAAAGGTACGTAGGGAGGGGAATGGCTTAATTGCTCTGGAGAGCAATCCAGGTGTCTGCCCTGAGAGGTGTGTCCCTTAAACTTGGAAAGAAACCTAGTTACAAACCTAGAGAAACCTTGTAAGGGAAGCAGAGGAGCGCTGTGCCCTGAGGGCACAGAATCACGGGCTCAGTGCAGTTGAGGAGTGGGAACCAGAGAGAGCAGAGAGTAGCGCTTACCTGTACAGCAGTGATGTCACCACTGTGAACTGTGAGAACCCTGAGTCACTGAAGCCTAAGCTTGGAAAGATGAAGCCCTGAGGCCTTCTGCGTGATTGACAAGCACTCTACCACGGAGCCACGCCCCCAGCCCCACTCTGGGGGATTCTAGGCAGGGGCTCTACTACGGAGCCACGCCCCCAGCCCCTCCCTGGGGGATTCTAGGCAGGGGCTCTACCACTGAGCCACCATACTCCAGCTTGGCTTGATTTAGTAATTTTAAGATAAGGTAAAAGGAAAGAGGGGGGGGGAGGGAGAGAGAGAGAGAGAAAATTAAAACATTCCAAATAAAGCTTTCTTCTAACAGGTCAGAGAGTGGGGGACTGGCCCCAGTTAAGGGTTGTGTGACTGATCATTAGCAGGTGTCTTCCTTAGTCTCTCTGTGCTGCAAGCTCCTCATCAGGAAGGTTGAGATAGCAACAGTCCAGAGCCCTGAGGGAAATGAAAGAGTATACCTAGGCTTGGAGGTGTCTGCTCAAAATTCTAGGACTAGGGAAAGAAGACTGGAGAATGAATCAAAGGTAGCCTGGACCAAATCATGAGTTCAAAGTCAGCTTGGACTTCGAAAAGAGATTGTGTTTCACGTGGAGGAGGAGGAGGGAGAAGAAGAGGAGGGGGAGGAGGGAGAAGAGGAGGAGGGGGAGGAGGAGGGGAAGAGGAAGAAAAAGAGAAGGAGGAAGAAGAGGAGGGGAAGGAGAGAGAGGAGGAGGAGGGGAGGAGAAGGATAAAGAACTATCTCAGATTGTTTTAGGACCTGGGGCATAGTATATGCTCAGTAAAAGGTGGCTGCCTTGAACATATCGTTCCCAACTCTAGAGTCTGTCAATTGAAAAGTTTTGCTGGTGTGAAACATCTACAAAGCTGATTGGCTAACAGAGAGAGTTGGAATGCTACAGGTCCAGACCAAGTTTATCTTGGGCTACCTATTGTTTTTTTTTTTTTTGTTTTGTTTTGTTTTGTTTTGTTTTTATAAATAGATATGTATTGATTATCTCTGTGTTGGATCTAACATTCTGGCAGTAGTTGAATAGTTTTGGAGGTGTAGCAAGCACATTCCTAGCTTCTACCAATCTAAAAGCTAAGAATGTCATCAGACAGCGTCTGAGGCCTAGAGCAGGATTTTCCCACTTTGCTCTAAGCCTCCAACGGCTTTGAAAGTTGCTGTGAGACCCAGCCTTTGTTCCGTTACCGTGAGAAGTTCATGAGGCCGTGGACGCATGGGTGATTGGGGGACCATGTGCTCCCTGGACGTGGTCACTCATGACCCCAGAATGAACTCATCCCCTTTGTGGGGAGAAGTGTGTTTTATGGCAGCCAGCCTAACCAGCCCCCACCTCCCCTCCCGCCTGCACTCTTCCTGTGTGACAAGGAAGCTGGCCCCAGCCGGGAGTCTGAAGTCAGTGGTTGTCATGCTGAGGGTGACCAGGACGGGCCACTCCCCGGTTGTGTCACCCTAAGCTGGCACAGTTCTTTTGTTGCCTTACTTGGAAAACGGGGCCCGTCTTGGGGTGGTGGGAAGGTTGGGCATTGGTCCGGGCTGGGCTGTGGCAGTTTGCCTAGCATATGTGAAGCCCGGGGGCCAGTCTTCAGCATCCCAGTCACCCACCAGAGTTCTGGAAACTGAGGCAAGGGGGTCAGGAGTGCTGGTGTTACTGGCATATGCCATGTCTGCCTGCCTCTGCAGTAACTCCCCCTCCTCAGCCTGTCTTTCCAGATCTTCCTCCTTCGCAGTGTGTTTGCCCTGCTCTGACTCCTGGGAGGTTCCGATCAGGAGCTGAAGGAAGGGACAGAAAGTGCCAAGTCACTGATACCTGTAGAAAATTTGCAGGAATGTCCATTCCTTCCTTCTGGTGACTCACCTGCCTGGCCTCACCCAGCTGCTGGGCTGTGGGTGAGCTCCAGAGTGTGGGGGCTTTTCCTGCCTGAGGGTGAGAGTGGGGGGCAGAGGAGGGGGATGGATCTAGAGGAAGAGAGGGGGGAGGAAAGAGGGGAGGGGAGACACAGGGAAACACACACACACACACACACACAGAGAGCGAGAGAGAGAGAGAGAGAGAGAGAGAGAGAGAGAGAGAGAGAGAGAGAGAGAGGACAAAGAGAGGGGAGGGGAGACACAGGGAAACACACACTCACACGCTCACACACACACACACACACACACAGAGAGAGCAGGAGTGAACTGAACAAAGGGGCTAGAGGGAGAGATGGAGTGGGAAGGAGAAACAGTAGATGGGTGAAAGAGTCTGGGTGGGCTGGGGCGCCGCTTAGTTGTAGAGCACTTGCCTGATAGGTTATTTCGCTGTTGAAATGGTTCAGTTCAAGCCAGATTAGATTAGATGAAATTAAAGTTTATTGGAAAGCTGCTCTCTCTCGGGCGAGTTCACTGGACCCAAGGACTGAGTCCCAGGGGAGTCACCATGGGGAGGGAGAAAGGGGAGAGGAGAGAAAGAGAAGGGGGTTGGGGAGTGGGGAGAAAGAATAAGGCCAAAATGTCTGGATTGTATAAGGGAGATTCTCTGGGACGGCAGCCCAGCCCTTGGACTGGAAAGTTCAGGTTGGGGGCAGGGCATGCCAGGTAGGACCTGAGGGATGCTGGCTGGAGCTTAGACCTGCTCTGGTAAGGAAACTGTGCACTTATAACCAGGGGAAACAGTGCTGTCTTCTCATTTCTTGGGGTGCCCAAAGACAGGTCGGTCTGCCTGTCTGTCTGTTGTGTGTGTGGCCACCGGCCCCTGCTTTCTTTTTTTTTTAAGATTTATTTATTATATATGAGTACATTGTCACTGTCTTCAGACACACCAGAAGAAGGCATCAGATCTCATTACAGATGGTTGTGAGCCACCATGTGGTTGCTGGGATTTGAACTCAGGACCTCTGGAAGAGCAGCCAGTGCTCTAACCACTGAGCAATCTCTCCATCCCTGTGCCCCCCACTGCTTTCTTACACACAGTGTTCTCCCCACTCTGCCCCACCCCAATCTTTCCATGACATTGGGGTAAGCTGTGTTTCGTAAAGACTCTTTCTACACAGGATGTGTGTGCCTCTCAACATTTGGCGCCTTCCTGAGGTCAGTGTGACTAACCGAGCTACCACAAAGAGCTCTGCGCCCAGCTACTGTGGTCTAAACTGTAATCCAGCACAGAGGAATCTGAGGCAGGAGGATCAGGAGCTTGAGATCTGCCTGGACTACCCAATGGAGTTTCATCCGTTTCCAGTTCAGGGCAGAGGACTCTCCACTGTTTACCTCACCGGCCTCCTGTTAGTGCACGCTGGACCCAGCTGTGGGACCAGCCCGATAACCTCTGAGGGAAAGACACCTTTTCACAGAACCCCACAGCTGGTCACTGAACCCCACAGCTGGTCACTGAACCCCACAGCTGGTCACTGAACCCCCACAGCTGGTCACTGAACCCCCACAGCTGGTCACTGAACCCCCACAGCTGGTCACGGAACCCCACAGCTGGTCACAGAACCCCACAGCTGGTCACGGAACCCTACAGCTGGTCACAGAACCCCACAGCTGGTCACGGAACCCCACAGCTGGTCACTGAACCCCACAGCTGGTCATGGAACCCCACAGCTGGTCATCACAGCTGGTCTTCCCTTCTTGGGGGTAGGGTCTTCCTATTCTCTCTCTCTTTCTCTCTCTCTCTCTTTCTCTTTCTCTCTCTCTCTCTCTTTCCCTTCCTCCCTCCCTCTCTCCCTCCCTCCCTCCCTCCCTCCCTCCCTCCCTCCCTCCCTCCCTCTCTCTCTCTCTCTCTCTCTCTCTCTCTCCTTCCCACAGCTCCAGAACCAAGGGCTCTGTGTCTGCAGGACGAGATAGCTGAGCTAGAACCTAGTCTTCCGCCTCCTCACTCTCTCAGGTAAAAGCACTCCACCCCTGGCTTCCTACCCGACCCCTCAGAGTTAGATTCTTTACACCCTGCCTTTGTCAGCTAGGTAGCCTGTACCTCAGGGGGGGGGGGCAGCCTTAGCCTGTCCATTACTGGTTCTCAGTTTTGTCTCTAAGTGTGGATGGAGATGGTGACAGTGCTGTCAACAGCAGGAAGTGTGGCTCTGTTCTGTGTTTCCGGAGAGCTGGGCATGGGATCCAGGCCCTGAGTGAAATGGGCAAGGCTGCTCCAACCGAGTTACCGCCCCGAATTCTATCATTCACACTGCCTCCAGCAGGTTCTGAAGGGCATCATGAACCCCATTTGTCTCCATTTAAAGACCAGGCCTGGTTTTGAAAAGGAGGCTGTAAGGTACCAGCTCCAGAACAGACCATAAAATCCAGAACAAGGTCATAAAACCCCCTCCCAAAGACTGGGATAGCCACAGAAAGGGAAACTATCTTATCCCGGACAGCTCATCTGTGCTGGGCGGTCCCACCTCATCCTGTGGTTAAACATTCATGACACAGGAATGCAGGCCACCGGCCACCTGGTACAAGCCGATCAGAAGCCGACCCCTGTGACCTCCCCAGCACCCACCGATGAAGTTTTAGATTCCCTAACCCGAGCTCTAGCTAGAGAAGAACTAACATAGTAGCCAATCAAAGTCATTCTCTGTCACTGCTTTGGCCCCCGCCAATCACATCAGAGATCACTACTCCTAGAGAGAGCCCCGGGCTCCTAGAAGAAGACCTGTGCGCCTTTGCTATTTTGAAGAATGGTTGGCCCCCACATGTTGGTTATTTCTGCAGAATAAATGCTTTTTGTCCTGGTATACTATTTGAGTCTGGGGTCATCCTTCGGCGATTTTCAGACCCTTACAGTCCCTCAGGTAGCTGTGCTCACCCACATGTCTATAAGAAACTTGCTCTCTGCCATACCTGGGACCAGTCATGTCCTTTCCTTCCTTCCTTCTTTCCTTCCTTCCTTCCTTCCTTTCTCCCTCCCTCCCTCCTTCCCTCACCTCCTCCCTCCATTCTTTCCTCTCTTTCTTCCTCTCTTCCTTCCTCCCTCCCTTCCCTCCTTCTTCCCTCCCTTTCTTCCTTCCCTCCTTCCTCCCTCCCTTCTCTCCTTCCTCCCTCTCTTCCTTCCTCCCTCCCTCCCTTCCTTCCTGCCTCTCTTTCTTTCTCTTTCTCCATTCATCTGCTGCTGAAACTCAGGCTAGCAGTTTAAAACGTGCAACCTCCTGCCTCAGCCTCCCAGATGCTAGATCACTGTGGGAACCACACTGCCTAATGGAAGCTGGAGACAGCGTCTGGCTGCCTGGCTAGGAATAAGAGAAATATTCAAGGATGATCTCACTGGCCCTGGGCTTTGGCAACAGCGTCCCTTTCTCTTTGGCTCTGCTTCTCCAAGCTCCGCCCTGGGTTAAGAATTAAGGGGTCTGGATCCCAGCGGGGAAATCACCTGTGGTTGATTGAGACCCTAAGCCTCAGACTCCAGTTCTTCATCTACAATGGGAAGGTGGGTAGGGAAAAGCTGCTCTTCCAGCTTCCACCTAAGACTCTCGGGGTCTCCTGGAGCTGGAGTCCGAGGCTGGCTGGGAGACAGGGCTCCTTCAGCCCAAGATTCCTAAGTCTGGTCTCCACCTCCACCAGCTCAGTCTGGGCAGGCATGGAGTTCAGTGATTTTTTTTTTTTCCTTTAATTGCACACTGCCGCTGTGTGTCTCATATCTACCATGGGACACTCCCCTGCGGTGGGTCAAGTTACTTTGCCTAGGAATACATGATGGGGAGGCGGCTGGGTGAGCAAAAGCAGGGTTGAGGGCTCCTATAGGGAGCTGAGAACTGGGACAGGTGGCCCAGCCCTCCCTCCTGGCCCCAGTTCTGTCCGGGGAGGATGTTGACCTGGGTCCACGTCTGATGATGTAAGAGAGCTTCTAAGTTGAGTGAGACCCCAAGGGTCGCAGCTGAGGACGAGGCTGCGGGCAAAGCCGACCTTAGAAGTTCTGCCTTAGACTTCTATACTTGCTTCTTAAATTTCATCAGTACTGTGGGATTGTGGGCTGGACTGCAGCCAAAGCAGGCGCAGCTTGTGAGAGCAATCCCCCACTTCCCACCTCCAAGCCTTTGCCTCCTTACGGCCTGTCGGGAGACCGTCCCTCTCCTTCAGTTACAGGTCCCTTGTCTGCGCAGGGCATGCCCCCGTGTGAGCTGAGGGCTTCAGCTCCAGATAGACAATCTGACGAGGTGACCACTCGGTGGTATGGCTGGGGGAAGGTTTTTTATTGTAGATGAGAAAGAGAGAGAGAGAGAGAGAGAGAGAGAGAGAGAGAGAGAGAGAGAGAGAGAGAGAGAGAGAGAGAGAGCGCAGGCAGAAGCATCTGGAAGAGTCTAGAGTAGAGAGAAACAGACTGAGTAGACTGAACATGGCCGAGGTGAGGTAGGGGAGCCAGAGACGGCAAGAGAAGGGAGAGGGCGCACAGCTGGAACCGCGGGGTTCTGAGGAGAGTGAGCAGCTGCAGGAAGGACGCTGGTGAGCTGGGGAAGCCATGGCAGGGGAGGGGTGATCTGGGGAAGCTATGGCAGGGGAGGGGTGAGGAGAGCAGGAAGAGCCAGGATGCTGACAGGAGGCCAGCATGAGTTACGCTGATAAGCATCACACCCAAAGCCAAAGCCTAAAATAGTCAAACCCATTACCGACTGACATCCAGTCACACCCCTCCGCCCCCAGGTTCTGACTGTGGGGTGAGTGGGTGCTTTCTGTTCTCCCCACAGACAGGTCCGGTTTGCTCTCCGAGACACAGCCCTTCTGCGTGAGTCTCTTTTTCGTTCAACCAGCTGCAGCTGGAAGTGGATGGGGTTTGAGAGCAAGCAAGGGACAGTCTTATGGGGCACCCTGAGGCTGTCTGTGGCCTCATAAATCAACTTGGTGCCACCGGTGGCTGACACAGAGCTCCGTGTTACCTAGAGAGGGACAGAGGGCCCAGGGTGGGCTTGAAGCTTCCTGTTCTCCATCCCTAGGGTGACTTGTGGGGACTGTGGAGCAGGTGCTTCTGCCCTGACCTAGGGCCTCCTCCCTGGTTTGACTGCCACACTCAATCTATTTCCAGATGAGGTTGGCTGATAGCAGGAGCTCAGGAATCTCACAAAGAGGAGAGAGAGGGCCCAGGGGTTCGGCTGCATTTTGGATGGATTACTAGGGCAAGGAGGGGAAACCTCATTTTTTCCATCTGGAAAATGGGTATGAGGGTTGGAACTATAGTTCCATCATTGTCATTGAGCACATGTTTAGCTTGCACGAGGCCCAGGGTTTCCTCCCCATATCTGGTAACCGAGGTTTAGGGTGCATGCTGCTAATCCCAGAATTCTGATGCTACAGGCAGTGGGGGTCAGGACTCCAAGGTCATTGTCAGCTACATACTGAGTTAAGAGATCAACCTGGGGCTGAAGAGATGGCTCAGTGGTTAGAGCACTGACTGCTCTTCCAGAGGTCCTGAGTTCAATTCCCAGCAACCACATGGTGGCTCACAACCATCTGTAATGGGATTCAATGCCCTCTTCTGGTGTGTCTGAAACCAGTTACAGTGTACTTATAAATAATAAACAAATCCTTTTAATAAAAAGGAGAGAGATCAACCTGGGCTACACGAAGCAGCCTGTGGGTCGTGACCCCAGACAGGTAATGCATACCAGATATTTTCATTACCATTCATTACAACAGCCAAATCACAGTTACAAAGTGACAATGAAAACAATAGTATGTCATGTCACTGTAACACGAGGAAATGTGTTAGAGTCCCACAGCATCCAGAAGGTTGAGGACCACTGTTGTGGACACGGAATAAAAAAACTTCAGGTCTAGGTGGAAGGTTTCTTCAGGACAGATGCGCAGTGGGTGAGTGTATGGGGCTACGTACCCCGTTCCCAGTCAAGATTGTTGTGGGGAGTGTGTGAGTGTGTATGTGAGTGTGTGTCTGTGTGTATATATGTGTGAGTGTGTGTCTGTGTGTGTCTGTGTATGTGTGTATGTGTGTGTATGTGTGTGAGAAAGAGAGTGTGTGTGTGTGAGTGTATGTGTGAGAGAGAGAGAATGTGTGTGAGTGTATAAGTGTGTGTATGTGTGTGTGGAGGGGGGGAGAGTCTGGGGTGAAGACCTCTAACTCCGTGTTCCCTCTGGTCACACCCACTCTCTCCAGAGTAAGAACCGGTTAAGTGTTTCTACCTTTCCAGGAACCCTTCAGCCCATGTGACTCCCTTTAGTCATGAACTGGGGAAGCAGACAGTGTGCGTCATCCTCCATGAGGGTTCTGTAGGTCACTGGCTCAGCAGGCTGCTGTCAGCTGTGTGCTGGGTTTCCCCTGTCTGAGTGTCGTGGTTTCTCTCTCGTTAGCCAACAGGTCACCTGCAGATGTTGTAGTTCTAGGTGTCATTGGGTTTCACCACATCTGTGGTTCCTGGAGATGGGGAAACTGGGAAGTGTCCTCTGCAGGTACTGAGCACACTTAATTCCTCTCCAGGAGGAAGATTGAACTTTCTCCTGTCATGGCTGCCTCAGGACGTCAGCCTCTGAAGAGCTCACCCAGCAAATGGGGTGACAGCTGCCTGTTCTTTTGCCACCCAGCCTTGGAGGTCACTTCCACCATGCTTGGTAGGTTGGAATAGTCCCCAAAGTCTATCTGGTGCAGGCATGTGGCTCACACCTGTAATCCCAGCCACTAGGAAGGTCTCGAGGTGGGAGAAGTCCAAGTTCAAAGCCAGGCTTGGTTACACAGTAAGGCTCTTCATCAAACGACAGTGAAAATAAGTAAATAAATAAATCTATCTTGGTTTTGGAAAGGGAAGATTAGAACTCAAGTCATTGTGTGCAACAGCCCCCCTTACTCAATGAGCCATCTCTCCAGCCCCCACATTTTGCATTTTTGAAAACCACTGTTGCTGTGTTAAGCAGGCTGGTCTTGAACTCCCAATCTCCCTCCTCTTCTTCCCAAGTTCTGAGATGACAGGCCTAAGCCCAGGCTGGTCTTGCTTACTTACTTTGATTCAGGGTCTCCCTGTGTAGTCTAAGGGACTCAACATTTGTGGGCTGAAGGGACAGAGGCACGGTTGAGACAGAGGCATTCTGGGAAGATGTTAATTGGAGGCAGAACGATTTCAAACTTTGAGATTCCTAGCAATAGGAGACAAGGTGTCTCACCGGGAAAAGGTGCTTGCCACCAAGCCTGATGACCTGAGTTCAATCCCCACAATCTACATGGGGAAAGCCGAAGGCCTACTCCCACAGGTTGCCCTCTGACCTCCACACGCGCATCTATACCACAGACAAGCTCCTTTCCGTAAATAAATGAAAAAAGAAAAAAGAAAAAAGAAAAGAAAGCAGACAGAGAGAGGTTGTAAAAAATACCAGAGGCCATATAGAAGCACCGAGACAAGTGTAAGAGACGGCTCAGTCAGCTCCAGACAGAGACAGACGTCCAAACAGAAGGCTTGGCCTCTGAGTCACTCCTCTTATCTCCCTCTCTTAGGCAAGGGATTTCTAAATCCCGGAGGACTGTGCTATACTTGATAACACCTAGGTCCAGAGGATCGGTCCCTCTCATTGCTCAGACCGAACAGAACCCCTAGGCTCCGCCCATGCAGCCCAGTGGCTCCTCCCACGCAGCCCGAGGCTCCTCCCACACAGCTTGCGGCTCCTCCCATGTAACCTGAGGCCCCTCCCACTAAGCCCTGAGGTTCCTCCCACGCAGCCCTGAGGCTCCTCCCACCCAATCCTGAGGCTCCTCCCACCCAGTCCTTCGGCTCCAAACCTGCTCTGTGCAGCAACCCATCCTCTCAACCCTCCCTGCTTTGCTAAGTTCTTCCCAACAGTATGTGTCCCCAGGGCATTTTGTGCCAGGTCAGAGTGCTCTTAAGAGGAACCACACACGCAGCACTTTCAGCACTTCGCACTTTCAAAAGCAGACCGCCATTGGCACGCACTACAGACTCACACTTCTGTCCCAGCACCCACTGCGAATCTGCACAGCTGCAGGAATTTTAAGCTCAAACGTCCTGAGATGTGAGACTGGAGGCCCAAGCTCTATTTAAGGAAGGAAACTCTCGTGGTTTCTTCCCCCCTCCCTTCCTCCCTTCCTCTTTCTTTCTTTCTTTTTCTTTCTTTCTTTCTCTCTTTCTTCCTTCCTTCCTTCCTTTTTCTTTCTTTCTTTCTTTTTCTTTCTTTCTTTCTTTCTTTCTTTCTTTTCTTATTTGCGTAGGAAGAAAGATTCAGAAATAGTCTTGTGTGACATCATCAAAAAGCACTCGCCATAGTTTTTGTCGTAAAGAAAGGAATGCGGGTTGAAAAAGTGTTTACTAGGATGAAGAGCTATGCAAGAAAGACCTTTTACCCATAATCCCCCAGGTGAGGGAGTTGCAGCATAGCCTAGTGGCTCAGAGAGACAGAAACAGACTTAGAATTACTGGGCTGTTATTAAATGAATCAGCCTAACACAACTGTAGATATTCTAGACATGAGAAAGGAATTTTACCTGGGCAGAGTAGTGTTCTCTCCACTTGGAGATGCAGAAGACGCCTTTGTTAGATGCTGCACAGCAAAGAGACTTTCCACGTGCTGGATCGGCAGGCAACGCCCGAACATTGTCACCTTCACATCCTCAAATTCCCAGCTGCCAACAGCTTTACTTTCAAAACTAAGCAGCAGATTAAATTAATTATCACAACGAAGAAAAAAGAGGCAGATGTGGGAGCTCGAAATTTGCAATAGGAAAAGAAAAGGACAAAAGAAAATTGCTAAGAGGAAGAATGGGGATGTGGAAGGTCTGCATATATTGTCCCTGTGGATATGAACTTACACAAGTCCCCGGTCCCCCAGATCCATATTCTCAAAGGGCTGAGGACATAGGTCAGCAGTAAAAGGCTTGCCTAGAATCCCCCAATGAGGAGCTGGGGGCGTGGCTCAGTGGTAGAGCCCCTGTCTAGAATCCCCCAATGAGGAGCTGGGGGCGTGGCTCAGTGGTAGAGCCCCTGCCTAGAATCCCCCAATGAGGAGCTGGGGGCGTGGCTCAGTGGTAGAGCCCCTGTCTAGAATCCCCCAGTGGGGGGCTGGGGGCGTGGTAGATCTCTTGGTAAACATACTTACAACTTTGGGTTCCATCTCTACCTGATTGAAGGGGAGACCATCTTCCATCTACATCCTCTATATCCCTCTACCTCATTACCCACTTTCCCTACAGCCCACACACCCACCCAGCTGGCTGACCCCTCCAGATGCCTCAAGTAAGTGACACCACACACTATTTGTCCTTCGTGCCTGGTTAAAAGCTACTAAGCTTTGAGCAGATAAGTATTCATCAATGAATCAGCCAAACCGAGCGCGGAGCTTGCAACCCACACCTCTGACTGCAGAAGCCTCTGACATAGGAGGGCTCTCAAGCATGGGAGGACAAGGAGAGGTCCCACTGTCCCCATTCTGACTCTCGCTCAGTGCCCACTGTCTTAGGACAGTAGTGTCTGTACTCCACGCAGGAAAGAGCAGCGAAGGTCTGAGCCGGTGACGCATCAGATGATGCTGGCCTCGACCATACGTCAGAAACAACTAACCTGCATGCCCATCAGCGCATGCCCCTACGTTTGTGTTCAAGTTTTTAGGCACCTTGTTATATACATCAAGCACATGAGTGTTCTTTTTTTCTTTTTAGAATTATTTATTTTATGTGTATGAGTACACTGTATTGGGATTCTGTGAACCCCACCCTCGGTTACCTAGCAACAGCCAGGTATACCCCACCCCTCACTTACCTGGCAGTAGCCAGGTGTGCTCCGCCCCAGTGACCTGACACTATAAAAGGGGCTGCTTGTCTCCTCCTCTCTCTCTTGTTTTCTTGGCTTCTTGCTGCTCTTGAAGCCTTGCTCTCTCCCCTTACCCCTTCTCTTCCCCTTCCCTTCCCCCCTCTCTCTCCATGTGCTCATGGCCGGCCTCTACTCCTCTTCCTCTCTTCTCTCTCCCTCTCTGCCTCTACTACCTTCTTAACTCTCCCATGACCTGAATAAACTCTATTCTGTACTATACCGTTGTGTGGCTGGTCTCTCAGGGAAAAGGGATTCCCAACATGGGCCCCCCAGAGGCATCTCCTTTCCCCTAACATTGGTGCTGAAACTCCGGACTTCATCTTTTAACAACATTAGTGCCCCATGACTTTTAATGACACACTGTAGCTGTCTTCAGACGCACCAGAAGAGGGCATTGAATCTCATTACAGATGGCTGTGAGCCACCATGTGGTTGCTGGGAATTGAACTCAGGACCTCTGGAAGAGCAGTCAGGGCTCTAACCACTGAGTCATCTCTCCAGCCCCCACAAGTGTTCTTTTTACAAAGATACATTTCACTTTTATTTGTATGTGCGAGCATCTGTGTGTGCACATGGGTGCAGTGCCCAAAGAGGCCAGAAGAGGGCGCCGTATCTTCTGGTGCTGCAGCGATAGATGGTTCTGAGCTGACCAGCATGGATTCTGGGAACTGAACTCAGGTCTTCTGCCGTAGCAGCATGTGCTTCTAACCACTGACTGAGACATCTCCCCCAGACACCCACAAAAGTCCTTCTGCATGTGCTTTTCTGCAAAGCTGATGTTTGCAAGGGAGAATTTGCAGGGCTGTATCTCACCGTGCCCATCCCACATACACGATTATTTAGAACTGTCTGTGGGAGGCGGGGCGGCGGAAGGGGCGCTCCCTGGGCCCCATGGGAGTGGGTATCTACACGTCTGAACAGATAGATTTAGATGCACGTGCTGACGGCAGGTCTCCAGCTTTCTGTGTGGTCTCTAGCTGGGTGTGGCCGTGTTTCCAACAAAAAGTGGTGTGCTTAGCTTGACGGATAGGCAGCTTTAAGGTTCAAGGTTCTCAGGGATCCCTTTCAGTGGCCCGCACAGATTTTGTGTTTCTGTATGCTGATTGACTTTTTTTTATTTTTTTGGTCTACTTATGTTAACTGGGGTTACCTTGGAAGATGGACCTCAGCTGAAGAGGCGTCTCCACTGGAAATGTCTCTGAGACATTTTTCTTGACTGCTAATTGATGTGGAAGGGCTCAGCTCAGTGTGTGCAGGGTCATCTCTGGCCGGGAGGACCTGGGATGTATAAGGAACTGAGCAAGCTATGAGGAGCAAGCCAGTGAGTAGCATTCCTCCATAAACTCTGTGCCAGTTCCTGCTGGGGCCCCGCCTGCCTCAATAGTGCATTCTAACTCTAAGATGCAATAAATCTTTTCCATCCACTGGGAATTGAGATAACATGAACCACGCCCCCAGCCCCTCACTGGGGAATTCTAGGCAGGGGCTCTACCACTGAGCCACGCCCCCAGCCCCACTGAGCCACGCCCCCAGCCCCTCACTGGGGGATTCTAGGCAGGGGCTGTACCACTGAGCCACGCCCCCAGCCCCTCACTGGGGATTCTAGGCAGGGGCTCTACCACTGAGCCACGCCCCCAGCCCCTCACTGAGGGATTCTAGGCAGGGGCTCTACCACTGAGCCACGCCCCCAGCCCCTCACTGGGGGATTCTAGGCAGATGCTCTACCACTGAGCCACGCCCCCAGCCCCTCACTGGGGGATTCTAGGCAGATGCTCTACCACTGAGCCACGCCCCCAGCCCCTCACTGGGGGATTCTAGGCAGATGCTCTACCACTGAGCCACGCCCCCAGCCCCTCACTGGGGGATTCTAGGCAGGGGCTCTCCCACTGAGCCACACTCCCAACATCTCCTTGGCACTTTGTAGGCATGTATTCTACTACTGAGCTACCACCCCAGCCTGTTTTTTTTTTTTTTTTTTTTTTTTTTTTTGTTGTTTTTTCAGTCTGGGTCTGGCTAGGTAAGCCAAGCTGACCTCGAATTTGAGGTCTTTCTGTCTTAGCCTCCTGAGGGCTGGGATTACAGGTATGTCCCATCACACACAGCTTGAAGCAGGCCCTCTGAGATGTGTCTTCCCTAACAATGTCCGACTTTGGATGTGTAAGGGAGGTGGTTGGTTTTATGCACAGGGCTTTGGCGATGCCCTTGAGGGGTGAGGCTGTGGTTGCCTGGCCTGACTCTCAGACACTCCCCATCTCTCCAGCCTTAGGGGAAGGGGAACTGGTTCCTGTGCGGCTTCCAGGACTGTGAACTGTGGGCTTCCAACACAGCCTTCTCCTACAGCACTGGCTTTGGCTTCTGGTTCACCATCCCCTGTCACCAAGTTGCTGCCAGGAGCCCACAACTCTGTCTGCTTCACCAGAAGGTGCCTCGTGGGTGGGCAAAGAGATGTTGGGGCATTTTATCTGCACCCACATGGTAGCTCACAACTGTCTGTAACTCCAGCTTGAGGGAACCCAACACCTTCACACAGACGATAAATGCACGTAAAACACCAATGCAAAAATAAAAAATGAATAAATTACGCTGAAAAAAAATTGCACACCTTATCACCTCTTCCCTCACCCACATGACACCTTCTAGTGAAGCAGATAGAGAGTGAGAGGCAGAGGCAGGTGGATCTGAGTTCAAGGCCAGCCTGGGCTACAGAGTGAGTTCCAGGACAGTCAGAGCTATGCAAATAAACCCCGCTTTAAAACACAAAATAAACTAAAATAAAAAAGGAGAGGAGGAAAGAAAGTATAAACCACATTTAATTTTTTTTCTTGGGAGTTTGCCGTTTATTTTCCACAGTGCGTCTTGATGGAGATCAATTAGCAACGCCTCCAGGGCTCGGCAGCCACCTGTGGCTCCCTGGGCTCCCACAGAAGAGTGTCATTCCGGAGCACAGCAGGCGCTGTGCAGGAGCCACGGGGACTCTGAGCTGATACTGATGGGAAGATGGCCCTGCTCAGAAGTGTTCAAAACTATTCCTGGCCATGTGCAGGCATGGTGTTGCACACCAATAAATTCCAGCATTGACAGGCAGGGGTAGGAGAATTGTTAAGTTTGAAGTTAGCCTGAGCTCAAACAATATGTGTGTGTGTGTGTGTGTGTGTGTGTTTGCATAAATGTACACAGACATATATGATAAAAATTTACATAGTCTACAGTTGTGCGAGATTCCTTAGTTTCCATTCTGGCATTAGAACCAAAGGTATTATGAATGCTAGAGAAGCACTCTACCACTGAGCCACGCCCCCAGCCCCACTGAGCCACGCCCCCAGCCCCACTGAGCCACGCCCCCAGCCCCTCACTGGGGATTCTAGGCAGGGGCTCTACCACTGAGCCACGCCCCCAGCCCCTCACTGGAGGATTCTAGGCAGGGCCTCTACCTTGAGATTACCACCTGACTTCCGAAGTTGTTTTAGTTTGTATTTTTGGACAGGGTCTCACTATGCAGGCCCAGGTGGCCTTGATCAAAAAAGTCCACCTCATATGCCTCTTGAGTGCTGGGATTAAAGGCGTGAGGCATCACTGCCTCATTCAAGTTTCAACCTTTTAAAAAGGACCCCAAAATCTGTAGGAGCTGCTCAATAAAATCTCACCTTAGGGTAAGCGAGCAGGCTGGCCAGCCCCAGATAAACCTCTAAAATAAAACTTGCTTTAATTAGTTAATTGTGAAAATGGGTTTTCTCTCGGTTTTCAGGTTTAATTATAGACAGACTGACGATAGAAAGATAGATAGATAGATGCTAAATAATAATAATAATAATAATAATAATAATAATAATAATAATAGTCCGTTCTCTGGTCTTGCAGAACGTTCCCACCTGCCTGTTAGTGGAAGTTTCTCTTAGAATGGGATAAAGGGAGTAGATCAGCAGGAACCAATTCAAAACCATAGACTTCCTCAGTGCTGAGAGAAAAACGCCTGCCGCCCCGGCTGACTGGCTCTGTTTTCATCTTTACCACCTTTTAGGCTCTCATGGACTTCACCAAGTATCAGTTCCCCTGGCTCTCAGCTGCGCGGCGTGGGGCCTCATGACCGCAGTGTGGACAAACTGCCGTTCCCTGGGCTGTGTTCCTGTTGAGCGAGGTTCCCACGGCTTCCGTTTTCTGCCTTTGGTGGGGACTCAAGCAATTTTCTTTTACCTTCCTCCGTCGAGGACACGTTTAGCAAGAAACATCCTGATTACAGGATATGGAGTAATATCTGTTCCGGTTTTGCCACTAATCACAAATAATCTACAATAAATCTTAAAAGCTTGGGTGACATATTCCTCCTGCTCACTGAAAGAAAAAAAAAATCTGAGCTGGGTGTGGTGGAGTACGCCTATCCTTCTGGGAGGTGGAGGCAGAGAGATCAGGGCGAGAAAGAAGAAGAAGAAAAAGAAAGAGGGGAGGAGGGAGTGTGGGAGGGAGTTAGAAATGGAGCGGAAGAAGCCCTAAAATGTGCAATAGAGGTCTGACAGGATGGCTCAGTGGTTAGAGTGCTTGCTGCTCCCCCAAGGACAGATCTCTGGTTCCCTGCATCCACGAAGGACAGCATACAACCACCTGTAGTGTCTGCTCCAGAGGGTACGACGCCCTCTTCTGGCCTCCCGTGGCATTGCACACAGGCTACGTTCAGCTGCTGCCCCCTAGTGGCTAGGGTGTGCTAGCTCGCTTTGGCTCATGTGACCGCTTCTGTCCCTATCTCTGGAAGGTAGCGGGATCTCTTCCCAGCATGCCACGGTGCCAAAAAGGAGAATTTGGACTCAGTTCACGGTCTAGAACTGAAGTCCCAGCATCCTACTGACGCCAGCAACTCCCAAGGACAGCTCAAAATTCGCTCCATGTCTCCTGGGAAGGGTGGAATTCACCCACGGGGAGAGGAAACTGCATGTGGCAATCAACTGCAAAGGGCAGCCATCTTGTGGCTTCCAAATCCCGTTGCTTTCTCCGTAATTTCCTTTTTTTTTTTTTTTTCCTCGTTTCTCATTACTACTTGACCTCATCTTAATTGTTTCCATTATCTATATCTTTTAGAAATATAGGGCTGGAGAGATGGCTCAGTGGTTAGAGCACCAACTGCTCTTCCAGAGGTCCTGAGTTCAAATCCCAGCAACCACATGGTGGCTCACAACCATCTGTCATGGGATCTGATGCCCTCTTCTGGTGCGTCTGAAGACAACTATAGTTTACTTGTATATAATAAATAGATAAATCTTTAAAAATATCTATGTAAGGGCTGGAGAGATGGTGTAGAGATTAAGAGCCCTGGATGCTATTCAAGAGGACCTGAGTTCAGTTCCCAGCACTCACGTGGTAGCTCACAACTGTTTGTGACTCCAGTTCCAGGGGGGCCTCAAATCCCCACATAGACGTACACGCAGGCAAAACAACGATACATAAAAAAATGAATGCATTAATTAAAATATAAGCTCCACAGAACAAGAGCCAACCTGGGCTACATAGTGAGACTCAGGTAGACTGAGATAGAGTCCCATCCTCTGCTGTGCCCCCCCTAGAGCAGTGCCTGGTGGTCATAAGTCAGCCAATGTTTGAATGACTAGAGGCTGATTTGATTCTATGTTGGTACACACATACATACACACATATACACACACTCAAACTCAACACACACACACACTCAAAACACACACACACACACACACACACCTGTAATTCCAGCACCCAGAAGGAAGATATATATCCATGGCCATCTTCAGCTACATGGTTCAAGGTCATGGCCTACAAGAGATCTTGTCAAAAGAGAGAGAGAGAGAGAGAGAGAGAGAGAGAGAGTGGGGAGGGATTCAAACAAACAAAAGAACACAAACTCCATCTATTCTGATCTGTTCGGTGAATGGACAGGTCCAGCCTGGCGGGTTAGATTGCTGGGAGCGCAGAGACGGTGAGCACACTGTGCAGGTGAGTTTTCGAGCACGCTGTAGGATTCACTGTTGTAGGATTTTGTTTTTTTTTCTTCAGTGTTTGTGTGTGTGTGTGTGGAGCATGTATGTGTGTGTGTTGTAGGTATGCGTGTGTTGTAGATATGTGTGTGTTGTAGGTATGTGTGTGTGTGTTGTAGGTATGTGTGTGTTGTAGGTATGTGTGTGTTGTAGATATGTGTGTGTGTTGTAAGTATGTGTGTGTGTGTGTTGTAGGTATGTGTGTATTGTAGGTATGCGTGTGTTATAGATATGTGTGTGTGTTGTAGGTATGTGTGTGTGTGTTATAGGTATGTGTGTGTGTGTTATAGGTATGTGTGTGTGTTGTAGGTATGTGTGTGTGTGTTATAGGTGTGTGTGTGTGTTGTAGGTATGTGTGTGGGGGTTGAAAGACAGATGCTGTTGGGTGTGGGTTCCTAAGGCTTCCTGTTTGTTTGGTAGCTCAGGCTGGCTCGAATTCTCCGTCCTCCCCTCTCTGCCTCCCCAGTGCTGGCATGACCGGAGGTGCCGCTCTGTCTACAGCAGATGTGTGATAAGAATCTGCGATTTCTAAATAATTCCCGAGAGCTCATCCTCGGTCCCAGAATAAACATTTAGTGATAAGGAAATGTCCTGTTGTGGATTTATTGGCAGCATCATATTTTTCTTTGTTGGTGGGATCAAAAAGGACGAGTCTGACAGACACCGAATCTTAGGTTTGATTCCGTGCAGAAGGAAGGAAAGAGTAAATCAGAAGCTATTCTATCTCTGTCACCCACACTCCACTTGGCTCTGCTTCCTCCCCGTCCTCACCTTCTTCCTCTGCCTCCTCTCCCTCCCTCCTCCTCTTCTCTCTCCTCTCCCTCCCCCCTCCTCTCCCTCCTCTCTCCCTCCTCCTCTTCTCCCTCCTCTTCTCCCTCCTCTCCCTCCCTCCTCCTCTTTCTCCTTCTCTGCCTCCTTCTCTTCCTCCCCTACCTCTGTTCCCATTTTCCTTCCTCCACACTCTCTGGCACTGAGAAGGGAACCCAGCGTCTCCTGTATGCCAAGCGTGCGCTCTAATGCTGAGCTCTTCTTCTTCTTCTTTTTTAAATTGGATATTTTCTTTACTTACACTTCAAATGTTAGCCTCTTTCCCAGTTTCCCCTCCGGAATCCCCCTGTCCCCTCACCCTCCTCCTGCCTCTATGACCGTGCTCACCCACCCACCCGCCCACTCCCTCCCAATGCCGAGCTCTTAAAAGATTAAATTAAACTAAATAGAAAAAGTTTAACTGTGGGCTGTGGTGATGTCGAAGTAGGCAAGAGTCCTTGCTATGCAAACCTGGGGAATGAATTCAAATCCCAGCATCCATGTAGAAGCTGGGCCGCCTGCACTTGCTGAATAGGCTACATGGACTGGCAGGTGAGCCCTGAGAATCCTCCTGCCTCGACTTCCAAACGCATGGATGGCAGGTGTGAGCATCGGGCTGATCTTGTTTGCATGTCGTTTATTTGTTTATTTTTAAGAACGTTCATTTTTAGTGTGTGTGCATGTGTGTGCATGTGTGTTTCCGAGATGCGCATGTACAAGTCAGAGGACAGGCTGTGGGAGTGAGTTTTCTCCATCCATCAATAGGTTCTAGGGATCAAATTTGAGTTATCAGTCTGTCAAAAAGCTCCTTTATTCGATAAGACACACACCTCACCCCTACCCCCACTGGGTTTCTCTGTGTAGCCCTGGCTGTCCTGAAACTTGCTCTGTAGACCAGGCTGGCCTCAGACTCACAGAGATCCTCCTGCCTCTGCCTCCCCAATGCTGGGATTAAAGGCATGAGCCACCACCTCCCAGCTCTTTACTGCTCTTTGTAAGGCAAGCAGAACTGGTTACATTTATTTATTTCTCTATGGCTGATTGATTGAATTGAATTGAATTATACTAAGACACAGAGTAACAAAAATACTTCAAAAATTATTTTTTGTATATGAATATTGTGCTTTTGCATGTATGCACGTGCTCTCTGTGTGTGGGCACGGCGTTCATGGAGGTCAGAAGGGGGGAGTCAGATCTCCTGGTACTGGAGACACAAGGCATTGGTGGAACTGCTGGGAACCAAACCAAGTCCACTGCAGGAGCAGCCAGAGCTCTTAGTCTGGGAGCCATCTCTCCAGCCCTATGGCTTATGTCTGCAGATCTGTTTGATGATGGCGTGCCGCAGGTCTTTCTCACTCCCCCACACTCCCCCGGCCGTTGCACGTGTCTGTGAGTTTGGGGAAGGAGCCTTGGGGACACGCTACAGTCTGCTCAGTGTTAAGGAATGTCTGAGGCTATTTTTGACTCCGTTTCGTCAGTTTGCTAGTCAGCAGGATCCCATCAAGCACGCAGCTGCTGCCTGAGGCTTGGAAATGTTGGACAGGGTGGCCAGCAGCCATTCCTTCCCTAGGTCCAGTCAATCTGTTCCTTCTGGGGGGCCTCCAGTGGCCAGAAGGAACCTTTGAGTTTAGGAAGCCTGAGGTTTATCCTAGAGAACAGATAAAGATACCCTTGGAGCCTGGCTGGGAGGATGCTATGAGGGAGACAGGGCAGACAGGTGCCCAAGGACCAGAGGGTGCTTTGACTCTTACCAGTCTTGGCTCCACCTGGTGTGTGTGTGTGTGTGTGTGTGTGTGTGTTTTATTAGGAACTGAACCTAGGACTTTCCATTCATTGAGCAAGTACAAGTACTCTACCATTGAGTTACATCTCAGACCTTGCCTTTCACTTTGAATTGTTTATGTTTTTTTTTTTTTTTATTTTTGAGGTAGGGTCTCATGTTAGCTCTGCCTGGCCTGGAACATACCCTGTAGCTGAGGCTGGCTTTGGAGTCACACTTACCCTCTTAACTCTGTTGTGTGTCTGAGTGTTTGAACCCTAGGCATGAGCTACAGTCGTGAGTGTGAGCTGGCTGGTTTACTCTCTATTTTGAAACAGGTATCAGTAAGTTGTCCAGGCTGACTTGAGTTCACTCAGCAGCAGGCTTGGAACGGGTGATCCTCCTGCCTCAGCTTCTCAAGTAGCCTGATTGGCAGGCCTGCGACACCTGGGTTAGACCTTTCTGTCCTCTCCTTTCTCTTTTCTACAAAGCGCTGGGGATGGAACCCAGGGCGTGAGCATATTAGACCACCATTTTGGTTCACCTTCCCTGTTTCTTTCCTGGAGCTCTCTACTCCCCCCAGCCTCATCCCACTGTATGGGTCCCCCTGACTCTGCACATCAGCTGGTTCACGTCTTTCTATTTCCTCCCAGCTTGTTTTGAGACAGGGTCCCGTGAGGGCCAGGCTGGCCTCAAACTTGTCAAGTAACCAGGGATAATTTACAACTCCTGATCCTCCTGCCTCCACTTCTCAAGTGCGGGGGGGGGGGGGGGGTGTGTGTGACAGCTATGTGCCACCACAAAGAACTCTCGTCTCCTTTCATTTCCCTCTCTATAACCTGGATGTGCCGCGAAAATGAGGAAACAGGAGACAAAATGAAGAAAGGGGGGATAGAAGCACTTGGCCGCTGAGCAAAGATTGACAGATGGGGAGGGCAGGGGGCGGGACACAGTCTAAGACTCAGTGTCTTGTGGCTTCCACCCAGGGCCATTGCGGTTTGTAGTTGGAACAGATGAAACCCTGTGTCAAGCTTTGCTTGGGGGAGGGTGAGGGGGGCAAGGGGGGGTAAGGGGGAGTAAGGGAGGGAAGGGGGAAGGGGGATAAGGGGGGAAGGGGGAAGCCAGAGGACAACCTCCTGCATCTTCTACCTGCCTCCTTTGAGACAAGGACCGCTCACTGGTCCACAGCTCGGGTCCGGTGAGACACACTGGCCAGCGCCCAGTGATTCTGTCTCCAGTGCTGGGGTCGCAAGTGTTCGGTCCTACACCCAGCCAATTTTACATGCGTTCTGAGACTTGAGCCTGGGTTCTTGTGCTCACAAGGCACACACCACAGACTAAGCTGTCCATTGCCCAATGTGATGTGTGTGTGTGTGTGTGTGTGTGTGTGTGTGTGTGTGTGTGTGAGTGTGTGTGTGTGTGTGTGTGAGTGTGTGTGTGTGTGTGTGTGAGTGTGTGTGAGTGTGTGTGTGTGTGTGTGAGTGTGTGTGTGTGTGTGTGAGTGTGTGTGTGTGTGTGTGTGTGAGTGTGTGTGAGTGTGTGTGTGTGTGTGTGAGTGTGTGTGTGTGTGTATGTGTGTGTGTGTGAGTGTGTGTGTGTGTGTGTGTGTGTGTGTGTGTGTAGTCTCACATGGCCCAGCTTAGTATTCAATGGACTATATAGGGGAGACTGTCCTTTAAAAGAAAAAAAAAAACTATTTTATGTATGTGAGTACACTGTCACTCTCTTCAGACACACCAGAAGAGGGCATTGAATCCCATTACAGATGGTTGTGAGCCACCATGTGGTTGCTGGGATTTGAACTCAGGACCTCTGGAAGAGCAGTCAGTGCTCTAACCACTGAGCCATCTCTCCAGCCCCAGAGCCTGTCCTTGAACAGGGGATCTACCGCCTACACACTGGCTGGGATTACAAACTTGAGCCACTGAGTCTAGAAATCTGGCCCTTCCTTTCCAGTGCCTGCTTCCTCCTGTCCCAGCCAGTGCCAGCCAAGCTCACAGCCACCCCCACGCCCACCCTCATGGCCCAGAGCATATGGGACAGCTTAGGGGTCTGCAGAGGAGTGGATAGTAAAGGCCTGCGAGCAGCCTGCTGGAGTTAGTTCCCTAGGCTGCAGTGTCGTAGCCATGGCCGGAGCTTAGATGTCCAAGATGTCCAAATAGGACTGTCTTAGGAGTGATGGGGCCACAGAGTTTCTCCTTTTGATTTAGGCTAGGTTTTTATTTGTTCTGTCTAGGGTTTCATGAAACCCAGTCTGGCCTCAAACTTGCTATCTAGGTGAGAATGGCCGGGGCCTTTAATCCTTCTGCCACCAACTGCTGAGAGTTGCTGGCTGTCACCATGCTGGGTGTATTTGGTGTTCAGGAACCCAGGACATGCTTGGCAAGCCCTCTCTACCCATACTGCTACATTCTCATCCTTCAGGGATTCTTCTGGGGGCCCTCAGGGCCTATTGGCTCTTAGTGTGTGTGTGTGGGGGGGTCTCTGCTCCCTGGGACCCTGCCCGCTGATGTCACTATCTCATTATTACACGGAGCCCAGCTGACCAATGGGCTGAGGCTCACTGTTATAATGGGTCCTAGCAACAGGTTGTGATATTGGGCTAACGGGGAGGAGACCCCACCAGCTGGGAGAGTGTAGGGGAGAGGGAGAGCCTGCAGGGCAGGTGAGTCCCTAAGGGGACCAGGCTCTCCAGCTGAGCCCTGCGGGTCAGTGCACAGACTAGGCTTCCAAAAGTCCCCATCCCAACCCCGCCACCTCTTACTGTTCTGCCTCTAGCTGCTGAGACCCAGGTCACATCTAAGGTAGGTTAGGGATGGGGCCTGGGAAGGGGAAGCTGAAACTGGGGATCCAGGAGGGCCAAGGGTGGGGTTGGGGAGGCAGAGGGGTTGAGGGTTAAAAGCCAAGGGACCTGGAGTAGAGTCCTGACTGTCTGGGTGGGGAGATAGTTTGTGTTATCTGAGCCTAGGTTCCTCTCCCTGCCAGATGAGGTGGGACCCTAATTCCAAGGATGTCTCTCTGAGATGTCATTGTTTATTTGGAGGTTTTTTTTTTGGGGGGGGGTTGTTGCTTGTTTGAGATGGGCCTCACTCCGTAGCCCAGGCTGGCCTTGGACTCATGGTGATTTCCCTGACTCGGCCTCCTTAGTGTTAGGATCACAGGCATTTACCACCGTGTCTGGGTGGGATGATACCCCACAGGTTCAGAGCCTCTGGAACCTCAGGGGGACAATGAGTGGCATCAGGAAGGTGTCACAGGTCCCAGAAGAGGATAGTGGGTGGGACAAGGCCAGGATGAAGGGCGGTAGGGAGGCAGTTGAATGGGAGCCTCCAGGCTGAATTAAACGCCTTCACTGTTGCCTCCAGGGGACACGCAGAACAAATAGGCCTAATACAGGCCCAAGAGACCTTTGAGGGCGGTTCAGAGGAAGGTCATCAGGGCACAGGAGGACAGAGGTTCAAGTGACAAGCCTAGCTAGGCGTGGGGTCCTTCTTTAACCCCCATATTCAGGAGACTTGAGGCGAGAGAGCTGCTGTGAGTGAGAGGCCAGCCTGGGCTACAACGTAAGTTTTGGGCCAGCCTGGGCTACATAGCCAGACTAAAACGTCATAGACCACAGATATGCATCACAGCACCGGATGCTGACGAAAGCGGCTGTCATACACCGGGCATTGGTTCACCAGTGTTTGCTAATGGGAGCCTCCCGTTCTCAGGGGAATATTCTGCCGTCACAGCCACATTTCACAGATGGGGAAGGCCAGTATGTGACAGAGGGTGACTGCTCTCAATGACCACAGCAGTTGAACAGTAGCAGCTCTCCAGCTTGGCCAGAACCACAGGCCAGCCCCTGATACCCCAGTATGGGAGGCTGGACCACAGTAAGACTGGATGGATCTGGTTCAAATATCTGGAGCACTCAGCTGGGCTTGGTGGCTCACGCCTCCAATGCCAGCACTCAGGAGGACCATTTTGTTTCTAGGCCAGCCTGGGCTACAACGTAAGTTTTGGGACAGCCTGGGCTACATAGACCCTGTGTCAATCCAGGACTCATCTCAGCAGTCCAGCCTCATTCCTGGGAAAAGGAAACACCCTTCACAAAGTTGTTCCCTTCCTGGGCCTTTGATATTCCAAAGTTCCTTAACTCACACTGATTGTACCTGAGTTGCTGTTTTGAGACAGAGTTGCATGTAGCCCAGGAGAGCTTTGAACTCTCCTTATGTAGCTGAGTGTACCCCTTCAGACCATCCTACCCCCAGTTCCCAAGTATAGGAATTCAGGTGTGAGTCACCACACTTGGCTTCTTGTTGTGGTTGTTGCTTTTGAGACAAGAGTCTCCCTATGAAGCCCTGGTTAGCCCCAAACTCACTGTGTAGCCCAAGGTGGCCTTGAATTCACATAGATCTGTCCCTCAGCCTCTCAGTATTGAGATTAAAACTATGTGCCACCACACCTGGGCATTGTTGTGAGATAGAGTCTCACTGTCCTGGAACACATGGTGAACCCCCAGTCTCAAGCTCCCAGTGCTGGATTTCAGGTGAGAGCCAGGGTACCCCGGTTCTTGAGGACGGGGGAGCTGGTAACTGTCTAGT
This sequence comes from Micromys minutus, assembly GCF_963924665.1. Taxonomy (NCBI): domain Eukaryota; kingdom Metazoa; phylum Chordata; class Mammalia; order Rodentia; family Muridae; genus Micromys; species Micromys minutus. The sequence continues at coordinate 18,842,225 of NC_137967.1, forward strand.
GAGACCTTTGACCTCCTCCACACCTGTTCGAGAGCATGACTTACAAATGTCTCCTTTCTCCCCTGCAGTCTCTGAGGAGTCACGTCCTGTGACTGTCCCCCATCTTCCTGCCTAGCGCTGAACCATGGCAACTTCCAGGTTGCCCGCGGTGCCTGAGGAGGAGACCACCATCCTCATGGCCAAGGAAGAGCTGGAGGCCCTGCGCACCGCCTTTGAGTCTGGCGACATCCCTCAGGCCGCCTCTCGCCTCCGCGAGCTGCTGGCCAGTTCGGAGACCATCCGGCTGGAAGTGGGCGTCACGGGCGAGTCGGGAGCCGGCAAGTCCTCCCTCATCAATGCCCTGCGCGGCCTGGGGGCCGAGGATCCGGGCGCAGCTCTCACTGGGGTCGTGGAGACCACGGTGCAGCCTTCGCCCTACCCGCACCCGCAGTTTCCCGACGTGACCCTGTGGGACCTGCCGGGGGCCGGTTCTCCAGGCTGCTCAGCCGACAAGTATCTGAAGCAGGTGGATTTCGGCCGCTATGACTTCTTCCTGCTCGTCTCCCCGCGCCGCTGTGGCGCCGTGGAGACCCGCCTGGCCTCCGAGATCCTGCGCCAGGGGAAGAAGTTTTACTTTGTGCGAACCAAGGTGGACGAGGATCTGGCGGCCACCCGCAGCCAGAGGCCCTCGGGCTTCAGCGAGGCCGCCGTCCTCCAGGAGATCCGGGATCACTGCGCCGAGCGGCTGAAGGCAGTGGGCGTGAATGATCCCCGCATCTTCCTGGTGTCCAACCTGTCGCCAACCCGTTACGACTTCCCGATGCTCATGACCACCTGGGAACACGACCTGCCCGCCCACCGTCGTCACGCCGGCCTGCTGTCCCTGCCTGACATCTCGCTGGAGGCTCTGCAGAAGAAGAAGGACATGCTACAAGAGCAGGTGCTTAAGACTGCCTTGGTGTCTGGTGTCATCCAGGCCCTGCCGGTCCCCGGACTGGCAGCCGCCTACGACGACGCCTTGCTTATCCGCTCACTGCGGGGCTACCACCGCAGCTTCGGCCTAGATGATGACTCGCTGGCCAAGCTGGCCGAGCAGGTGGGCAAGCAGGCAGGGGACCTGCGCTCCGTCATCCGCTCCCCCCTGGCCAACGAGGTCTCACCAGAGACTGTGTTGAGACTCTACTCGCAGTCCTCTGATGGTGCTATGCGGGTGGCCCGTGCCTTCGAGAGGGGCATCCCCGTGTTCGGCACACTGGTGGCCGGGGGTATCAGCTTCGGCACGGTCTACACCATGCTCCAGGGCTGTCTCAACGAGATGGCAGAGGACGCCCAACGCGTCCGCATCAAGGCCCTGGAGGAAGACGAGCCCCAGCCTGACTTGAGCTTGGAGGCGGCTGGTGACAATGCAGTGGAAAAGCGGAGCACTGGGGAAGGAACCAGCGAGGAAGCCCCGCTGTCCACCCGCAGGAAGCTCGGCCTCCTCCTCAAGTACATTCTTGACAGCTGGAAGAGGCGCGACTTGTCAGAAGACAAATAAAAGCGCAGCCCCGCCCCTGCCCCGCCTCCCCGCCTCCGCCTCCCCCACCTGCCAAGCCCTTTAAACAAAACCAACATCAACCAAACAGGGCTACTGTGATCAAAATGCAGTTGCTGCGCATGGTGTGGGGCAGGGAGACAAGAGTCTGCAAGGGTGGGTGTGGGTGAGGACGGTGTTAGAGGGACACAGGCCTGGGTCTAGCGGGTAAACACTGAACCCCCGAGGAGAGGGAGGCTGAAGGGTGGATAGAGGGGGTGCCCGGGGCTGCTCAGTGCTTTCTTTCCCTGCTCCCCATGCGGTCAAGGTAAGAACTGCCTAGAACTCCCCCAGGAAGTGGTGTGTGAGTGTGTGTGTGTGTGTGTGTGTGAAAGAGAGAGGGAGGGAGAGACTTCCTGTGATACTCGATATAATTTGCTATTCGCTATGGAAGTGGAGCCCCACCCTAAGCATTCTCTACCCCAGAACTTTCACCCTTAGCATTTTTTAAAATTTATTTTTATCTTATTTATATGAGTACACTATAGCTGTCTTCAGACACACCAGAAGAGGGCGTCAGATCCCATTCCAGATGGTTGTGAGACTCTGTGGTTGCTGGGATTTGAACTCAGGACCTCTGGCTGAGCCATCTCTCCAGCCCAAACTTTCACTCTTGTCCCATTCTGATAGGACCAGCACCATATCCCAGGGGCTCTACCACTGAGTCCCGCCCCCAGCCCCTCACTGGTGAATTTGGAGCAAGTGCTGTACAGCTAATCTACATCCCCGTCCTGTAAGTCCCCATGATTTTGAGATCGTGGATCCGCACGAAACACCTAAGCAGATCCACTTGAAGGTTTAAGAGGATTCCTTTGGCTCACTGTTTGAAAGGCTTCAGCCCAGGGTGGTTGGCTTCCATCCTCGAAGTCCTTTGGTGAGACAGAGAACCTTTTGGCTTCAGGAGGACATGGCAGGTGAGGCTGCTTATGTCACGGGACACCGAGACACAGATTGACAGGCTCACACACACACACACACACACACACACACACACACACACAGTCCGAGGCTATGGCTTCCAATGTCAAATACCCCAGCTATACTCTTCCTCCATTCAAGGCTCTATGAGCTTTGGTTTCCACCCCTACCCTACACCATACTGTGACTCCATTAATGAAGCAAGCCACTGATGCTGCCTTTAGTCCCTTCCTCACCCCACCATCTCCTAAGAGCTTTGTCATGGAAACAAGGCCCCCTATGGACCACCTTGACATCTGGTTCTCCCACGTCCATCTCCAGAGGAAATGCAGGTGTGCACCACCACATCTGGCTTATTGGGTGCTGTGGGTGGAACTGAGGCTTCGAGCATGCTGGGTGAGTATCTTACCAGCTGAGCTGCACCCCGGCTCCTCCAAACACTGCATCAAGGACTCCAGCCTTCCACACAGAGGCCGTTGGGTGGTGCGAGAGATCATCATGGTGGAGTGTGGTCACAGAGATTAGAGCAAAAAGCCAAAGGGCTGAGGAGGGTGTCTGCTGTCCTGGGATGTATCTGACGACAAAGTAAACAGTATGTACTCCACCAGGGGTGAGGCTCAGGTGTCCCAAGGACATATGGCTCCTACCTAGGCACCTGCCTTCCTCTGCACTTGGTTCTTAGTGATGGTCATGGTGGTGGTTTGCAAAAGTGGTCTGGACACTGGCCTGCCTAAGCTTTAATTCCCCTGTTTAAGAAGGGGCGCCACCTACCGGAAAGGGTGGTGGTGGCACCCTTTTTAAAACTGTATACTTTAGTCTTTTTTAATTAATTTATTTTATGTACACTGTAGCTGCCTTCAGAAAGAAGGCATTGGATCCCATTCCAGATGGTTGTGAGCCACCATGTGGTTGCTGGGACTTGAACTCTGGACCTCTGGAAGAGCAGTCAGTGCTCCTAACCACTGAGCCATCTCTCCAGCCCTAGCACAGGCCCTTAATTCCAAAACTTGTGGGGCAGAGGCTTTGAGTTCAAAGCTAGCCTGGTCTACAGAGTGAGTTCCAGGACACTCAGAGCTACTTGGAGAGACCATGTCGCAAAAAAAATTCACAAAAATATTAATAGCTTTTGAGTGCAGAAGCCTCCTTTAGGCCTAGGGACCGTGCGGAAGCTGATTTTCTCTTTACTGCCCAGCGCAGCCAGCCTAGAATGGCCCGGGAATATCTGAAAGGAAAACCCGCACTCCTGAGCTGCTGATAGGAGTTTGGCAGTGAGAAGAAAGTCACAGTTGTGGTTCAGGAGCGGCAGGGAGGCGGGGCAGGCGGATGGATGTGATCAGCTGCCCTGTGATTGGCGGTTCTGGGAGAGAGGGCGGGGCAGCTTGGCCGCCTCACTGGGCTGCAGGGGAAGCAGTAAACCGAGAGCCCAATCCTCCAGGCTCTGCCTCCTGTGCCGCGCGGAGGAAGCCTGGCTGGGATCCAGCCTGGCAGTTACATCGCGGGAAGTTTTCCAAGCTTCATGAAGCTCCCGGGGAAGGTTCTGGAGATGGCACAAAGCAGGTGGCAGACAAGGATGTGGGACAAGGGAGCTGGGCTCACCCAAGTCGGTCCCATCTGCTTCCTGAGATTTCCAGGATCTGAGGATAGCTCTGACCTAGCGTGACCCAGCCTAGCAAGTAGCCCTGGACTAAGGGTTCCTTCCTCTGGGGGATTAAGGGCTGTGGACTCTCTCTGCTTTGTAACAGGACTCTGCCTCTCTTCTCCCCTCTTCTCTCTCCCCTACTCTTGATATGTGTGTGTGTGTGTGTGTGTGTGTGTGTGTAAGCATGTATGTCACAGCACACATGAAGGTCACAGGGGAACTTTCATCTTTATGTCGGTTCTGGGGACTGAACTCAGGGCACCAGAGTTCCACAGAACTCTCCTTTCCCCACGAGGCCTCTCTCCTTTGTTTTGTCTTTACCAGAGTTACAGACACTCATGGCCCTGTCTGCATCCAAGAGGCTGCAGGGGTAGAAGAAACCCAGATCTGACCATGCTAGGGCAATGGTTGTAATCGCAGCAGGCGTGGAGGCTGGGGGATTGAGAGCTCAAGGTTTCCCTTAGCAACATGGAGAATCTGAACTGGGGCTGAACTCAGGGTTGGAAGCACTGGCCTTGCATGCATGAGGCCTAGAACTGGCAAGAAATCTTGGAGGCCAGGCCCGCAAACAAACAAAATATAAAAGGCCCAGTCAGGGCTGGAGAGACGCTTCAGAGGGTAGGAGCACAGGCTGCCTTGCAGAGGACCTGGGTTTGATTCCCAGAGCCCACATGGTGGCTCACAACCACCTGTAACTCCAGTCCTGGGGGGTTCCAGGGCTCCCCTCTAGACTCTGTGGGCAACAGATACACAGGTGCTCACACATATTAAAGAACAGGCTTTCAGACGGTCCCTTCCAAATTTATGCTGTAAATCAGCACTCACCTCGTGCTGACATCCCAAACCCAGGGTATCCTGGGTCTGTGTGGGGCTGTGATGGAGCCAGGAACTGAATAGACTCACCACAGGTCTTAAGGAGGAATAGACTCACCACAGGTCTTAAGGAGGAATAGACTCACCACAGGTCCTAAGCTGGAGAGGGACACGCTGGGTTTTTCTTTATCATCTCTCTTTTATTCTTTCAGCCAATGGGTCCCCACTTCCTGTCTCTTTATCTCCATGCCCACCTCCTCCCCCCAGTTTCTTAACCTTGTTCTGTGCCTGCAGCATTAGATCCAGATATGTGCTTTGTTGGTCAAGCCCAAACCTCCTTTCCCACAGGACCACGAGTTTGTGAGTGTGTGTGTGGAGGCAGGAGGATCAGAAGCTAAAGGTCATAGTTGGCTGTCAAAACATAATAAGACAAAGGCTCTGTTATCCCAGTGATAATGAGCTGGGAGCCAGAGACAGGTGGATCGCTGGGAGTTCCGGACCAGCTAGCCTGGCCGGGCCTACATGGCGAAGTTCCAGGCCAGGTGATGGAAAGCACCTGAGGACCAACCTTCGGGTCGTCCCTGTGGAGACGCACCAGCGCCATGAGTGGCTTCCCCCGCGTGCACTGATGTGCCCACAAGAACAAGCACAGTGAATTGAGGACGTGACCTGCCTAGTGTCTTGGCTGAGGATACATAAGGGACAGAAGGATATACCAGCTTCCCTGAGGGACAGAAGGATATACCAGCTTCCCTGAGGGACAGAAGGATATACCAGCTTCCCTGAGGGACAGAAGGATATACCAGCTTCCCTGGCCTCCATACTCATTGAGGTAGCAAGGTCTTGGTGGCAGGATTTACTGACCAGTTATTCCTGGGCAGACACAGGTACACAGACGGCAGGAGGCCAGGGTGGTCACGTTCCAGCACCAGCCCCATTAAGGCCTCTTCCTTCTTCAGGTTCGTGCCAGCTGGTCTGGCCCAGAGGTCTGGACGCGCTGAGTCTGCGTCTGGAAATGCCCAAAGGACTGTGAGTGCTGGGCCACGTCCTGGCTCTGGAGCCCACCGAAGGCCTTACGGAAGTGACATAAATTCTGGGCCTGTTTCCTGCAGAGATGATGATGTAATGAACATGTGGCTGGTGTGGTGGCACGTCTGTAATACCAGCACGTGGGAGATGGAAGCAGGGCTCTGGGTTCCGTTCCTAATAGCCTGTAAGCTGGCTGATGAACCTCAGCACCTTTTTCCTCCTCGGTGCCAGGGTGGGGAGGCAGACAATCTCCTTTCCCAGCTGTATGCGCGGGGACGATCGGTGAACATCTGTTAATAAAACAGTACAACAGTTCCTGGTCCTCCAGCTGGCAAAGCTTCAAGTACAGTGGATACTGCTACTTTAACTTTTATTATTCGTTCATTCATTTGCTTTTCTGTATTTATTGAGAAAGTAAACCTAGTGCCTCTCCAATGGTAAGAGGCTCTACCACTGAGCCACGCCCCCAGCCCCTCTCTGGGGGATTCTAGGCAGGGGCTCTACCACTGAGCCACGCCCCCAGCCCCTCACTGGGGGATTCTAGGCAGGAGTCCTACAGATGAACTATAACTCCAGTTGTCTTTTTATTTCTTATTCTGAGATGAGCCCTAACTAATTTGTTGAAGTTCACTCTATGGTCCAGGCATGCCTTGAACTTGCAATCTTCTTTCCTCAGCTCCTTCTTAGCTGGAATGCAGGCCTGGCTTACCAAGCTCACTTCCTTCGATTTCTTTTTATTTGGAAGAGGTGACAGGGAGAAGGGAGAGAGGGAGGCACAGACGTGTATGGGCTGTGGTTTTATTAAGTTCCACTGGCATCATCTCCAGTGCATTGGGTGAAGCCTGCTTAAAACCTCTTTGGAGATTGTGATGTTGACTTTAAGTTGCACTGTGGTCAGCCCCTGCAAGACATGTTAGGCTGAGATGAACAAGTGGGCTGCATCTCAGACCAGCACAGGACAGGACAAGGTTGATCTAAGCAAAGGTGATGAATTAATTGTACCTGGGTTTCAAACAACGTATGACAGACCTAAAGATGGCAGCCAAAGCAGCAAGATGCATTTGTCATTAACATTAAACCACTCAGGACAGGACAGAAGGAGCTAGAGAAAGGGTGACTCAGAACATACTGCCATCCCCACTCTGTGGTGGTTTGAGTTCTGAAGGCTGGAGGCACAGTGCCTGGCAGACTTGTCAGCACTTAGGATGCTTAGCACACTAGTGTGACGTCACTGTGTGATGTCACCGTGTGATGAGGTGCGGCAGAGGCAGTGCCAACTGTGGCCATCCACATGTGGGAAACACTTTACTTTCTAGAGACAGGTCCACTTAATTTTCTTTAAAAAAAAAAAATGTTTGGGCTGGAGAGATGGCTCAGTGGTTAAGAGCACTGACTGCTCTTCCTGAGGTCCTGAGTTCAAATCCCAGCAACCACATGGTGGCTCACAACCATCTGTAATGAGATCTGACGCCCTCTTCTGGTGTGTCCAGCATGTGCAGACCCAGCCGAGGCAGAGGTCGGAAAACCACAGATGGGAAAGCAGATGCCCAGACAGGTCTGGTCACTCATCGAAGGCCACAGGCCGATCTCTGAGATCTGAACAGAGGCTGGGCTGCAGGGCTGACCTCAGGCCACATGCTGTGCTCTCCAGAGTGTAATCCTGGTGGCTTCTAGTGGGACAGGAGGGAAGTGGGTGGTGGCCTTTATTGCAGTGGACACAAAGGCCTCCCTGCTGGCTGCGATTAGATCTGATTTCCGCCGGCCGAGAACAGTGAGGAGTCGCAGAGGCCTGGGTGGCGTTTCTGGCTCCAGTGTTGGCCATGTCAACACCCCTTAGAGAAGAGCTGTCCACAGTTCATCTGGCTGGGTGCCAATGAGACCCTCACCCTGCCGCATGCTTGGCAGAGGGAGTACTCAGAAACCTGGGCACGCTGGCTCTAAAGTCATCACCTGGCTCCTTGCCAGACAAACTGAGCAGCTCAACCAGTCCCTCCATATACTCAAGGGACCATTGCCGGAAGCCACTCATGCATGCATGCCTCTGCGGCCACAGCCCTGGGCACATATGGCACCTCTCTCACCATCCCTGTTGGACAGAGCCCACAGGACACAGATCTGTTCCAGGCTGGGCGGTATCAGGACTGGAACTCAGGCTTTCTCTCCAGAGTGAGGGTTGGTTGTTGGCCTGTCTCTCTCGCCCTAGTCCGCTGCCCCCTCCCTGAAACCTAGGTAGGTCTGATCATGGATGCCGGAGACAGGGTCTAATCTCTGTGCAGCCAATGCTGACCTGGAGTCAATGACTCTGATGTCTTGGCAGTGCTGGGGCTGCAAATGCGTGCCACTGTCCGGATAAGACAGGTTTGGACAGGGAAGAGCTGGGCGACCTTGGGTGGAGAGGGCACAGCCCTGAGGGCTTGAAGACATCACATCTCAGTGTCCTCTTTACCCCTTTCTGATTCTGAGCACTCGCAAAGTCGAAGCAGGACATGGTGGGTCCTCCAGAGGAGTCTGGATTTCCCCAGGATCTCCCAGTACAAAGTGTGGTAATACAGGAGCTTAAATCTCATGTATCATGCGTGTGAAGGGAGTTGGGATGGCTGAGCAGCTGTCCTGTTGCTGGAGGGAGTCAACACGGGTGATGGCCTGTTACAAAGTTACAAAGGCAGAACAGAGCAAAAAACATGTCCACTAGGCAGCAGTAACTCAACAGCCAGTGTCACAGCAAAGGGAAGATGGGATGCTGATTTTGAAGATTATGTAAGATCATGGTAAACAGGACAGGGGAGATGAAAAGCCCAGTTGGGAAGGAGTGTGGGGTCCTGTGGCCCAGGGCTGCATCCAATGTAGGCAGCACGGCTGTCCAGTGTCTTTGTAAAATAATTCACGAAAGTCTTTGCTCAGACAAACAACAAAAATCATTTGCATGGGGCAAGAACCCAAGAGGGGAGTGTGGGTACGAGTGCCACGGTGTGCCTTGGGTCTTGGACCTCTCAAACCGAGCTCTGCTCTCTGTAGACCCGCACAGACTCCCCACTTCTGACCTGCCCTTCACTGCTCCCCTTGGCTATTCCTGTGCAAGAGGCTCCTGGGTACCCCTCATATGGGAACAGACCAGGAAGGATATGCGTCCCTGGGGAGAGTGTAGCCAGGCAGGCTGGTGGTTGAGGTGGGAAGACTGAGCTATGATCTGACGGCCTGCTTTGTAAGCGGAACCACCGTGTGCGAGTGAGCAGAGGAGGTGTGCACACCACACTCACGCTTGGAGTAGGAAGGCCAGGGAGACCGAAGCCATTACCAAGAGTCAGCGGGTTCACAAGGGTGAGAGAAGGGTTGGGATAAAGGCAAACACGGCGTGCTAAGGATGGCCCTATTATTTATTTAGGACGTGTTTTGTGGTAGGCTGACTCTTGGTCCTCCCGCCCATCTCCTGATGGGCTTACAGGCTGTCACCACACCTCAGCCTAAGACAGGCATTGTCTTTATGTAGGCTCTAGTGACAGGACAGCTGCCCTCTGAGAAAGAACAAACCCTAGCGCAGACTCCTAGGATCACTTTATTTGAACCATCAGATCCCCGCCCATGAAAAGCTCTCCAGCTCCAACCCTGTTTCCCAGGGAAGACCTGGAGTCTGACTCAGTGGGGTCAGGCTTCCTGGGGACATTCTGACTCCTCCTGCTGCTGGTCTCTATGGAGATTTGGGAAAGGCTGCTCACACCAGGCTGGGGTGGGATCTTTTGCTCACCCTGTGAGCACCCCCCCATTTGAGGGAGGGGCTGGCCTCAGACACCTCACATCTCTCAGCGGGAAGCCACATCCCTCCGCCAGGCCTCTGTCACTCTCCTCCCCTGCTGGAGGATGGCTGTGCCCACAGCATAGCCCACAGGACAGGGAGCTCCTGCATGCTGCTCCTCCCTCGACCTCAGGCTAGCAGGCGGCTGTACTCGGCCAGGGCTGAGGACTTCTTCACCCCATCCCAGATTCGGGCAGCGTAGTGGAACCTGTGGGGTGGAGGGAGGGCTGTAGTCAGGGTGGGAAACTAAGGCCCAGATAAGTTCCAACTTACAAGTGAGCGTCCCGGAGCCTTCAACCATGGCGCAAACCCTGATGGAGTAGCCCCGTTCTATGCTCTCTCCTGGCAGGGGTGGAGGGTGCTGAGCGCTGGACTTGGATGAAGGTCCAAGTCTCCATTCAAGGTTGGGCTCTGTGGTAATGGTGTCTCCACTGACGGACAAACATACTCAACAGCAGCTACACAGCTCAGGCCCTGGTTCAGCTGATGGCAGGAGCCTAAGCTCTGTCCTAAGGGCTCAGTGAGTGGATTCTGCCTGTGCTCCCAACTCCTCGGATGACAGCAGAATCAGGCCATGCCTCTCTCGGACCCAGATCCCTCAGCAGACCGGGCTGCACACAGGAGCCCTGGGAAGGCGGGGTTCAAGGAGAGCAGGGGAGTGTGCCAGCAGACGGGCAGGGAGGACAGAGGGAACCAACCACACCATCTGTGAGGTTAGGCACTCACGACCTTGAATAAATCTCCATGCTTAACCAGGCTCACTGGACCTTCTCGTGGCTAGTGAGTGGCCAGTGTGTGACTCTGCTATGTGACATTTCCTTTGAGCCTAAAGGAAAGCCTGTTTGTGAGATAGGATCTCACTCTGCATACCACACTGGTCTGGAACTCACTATGTAGCTCAAGTTGGCCTTGAACTCACTGACCCTCCTGCAGTCTCGAGCGCTGGGACTATAGACATGAACTACCACGTCCTACATGTCCTCCAGGAAAAAACCTGTATCAAGCCCGAGAGGCCCTTGAGTTAGTCACACACAACTGCCCCTGCTGGCTTAGCAGGAGTGCTTCAGAGAAGCAAGGCCAGGAGAGCCGGGACTTCCTGGGGTTCCCCCACCACAGCACCCTCCAGGTTGCACTAAGTGGGCTCTTCAAACGCACCCCTCGCCAAAGAACCCTTACCAGTTCTTCTCAGTGAGGATTGTGTGTGACAGCTGTGGCCGAGCCATAGACATCACCTGGCTGCGAAGCTTGCTGACCAAGGACTGGAAGCTGGGGTGACCTCGGTACCCAGGCAGCAGGGAGAAGAGGGGACTGGAGCCAGGCCCTGGAACGGTGGGGTGGGTACTTCAGAGTTTTGCTTCAGAGAAGCTCTTCCCAAACCTCTCTAGCACTGACACACACAGCCCCGAGAAAGGGCCCAGAACCAGAGGCAAGCCAGAATTCCCCCAGCCCCAGGGCAGGTTGAGTCCCACGGCCCAGACGTCTCCTAGGGTAGCTCTACCTGCTCGAGGTGGGTTCTCGTTCTCAGCTTCACTGTCCATGAAGGGCACCAGGAACAAGTTGACCTCAGCATCCAGGAAGTCGGGCGGCAGCCCTGGGAAGACGTTGCACTGTAGCATGGACAGCGTCCCTGGGAAGCAGACGTTTAAGCTGCAGCCTGAGTATGGGCTGGGGTGGGGTCTTTGCCTGGGAGTGGCAGACGGTCTATGGGAAACGAGGGGATGCTCACCCTTGTAGCGAAGGTGGGAGTGTGCCATGAGCTGGTCAATCATCAGGTGCATCTGTCGTAACTTCCGGGGACAGAAGTCCTCCCTGCGTGCCTTGTTCTGTAGGAAGACTGGGTGGGACAAGAGGGTGCGACAGTGAGGCAGACAGCGCTTGGCCTCACGGGTCCCCACTAGTTAAGGTCACTCAGTGTTTGTGAGCTGGGCAGTGCTGCGGACCCAGACACAAGCCAGACCCGATTCCATCCATCTAGCATCCCTAGCCTGATGGACAGACAGACAAAGGCAGCTGCACAGGAGACTCAAAGGACAGTGCAGACTGAGGTTAGAAAGACCAGCAAGTGTGCATGTGTGCGTGCATGTGTGTGTGTGCATGTGTGTGTGTGTGTGTGTGCATGCGTGCACAGAAACAGTCCTTGAAGATCAGCATCAGGAAGGACAGAGCCTGCAGACAGCAGGCAGGCGGGACACAGGACAGGGTAAGCAGGTCTTGGGGCACCCATATCAACCCAGAGCTTCTTTGTGCAGCCCTTGGATACCGAGGACAACAGCGTGGGTGGAGTGCTCACCGAGGTGAGGGTAGTACTCCGTGCCCTCATCCGAGCCCGCCGAGCTGCTGGACTCGTGGCTGGGCGACGGCGTCGACGGCTTCACCATCTCTGCTGTTTGCAGGAACCTGCAGGTTTGGAGGGGCTGATGTCAGGCGTGTGCACCCCTCCCACATCCTGAGGAGGATTCCCCTTGAGACTCTGATGAGAGCTACTCGGCAGCTTTAGAGTTATGACAGCCCGTGGACACCTGTACCAACTGTGTGTGAGTGTGTGTTTGTGTGTGTGTGTAAAAGTCAGGTTTCATCAGCATGTGTCTGACTCCAGCCGCTCATGGTTTGTAACCAGTATGCTCTATGTAGAAACCAGTCCCCCACCCCGACAAAAATCGAACCCTAACAAACCAAGCATAAAACCAACCAAGAAACCCCCAAACCACTTTCTGGACCAGTTTTAGGTTCACAGAGCGGAGCAGTGTGCCACGTTCCTCGGTGCGCCACCAGACAGATGCGCCTTCACCTGCCGTGCTCACCTCGGTGACCTCGGTGCAGACACCATCGTCTGAAGAGACGCATGTGGGCAAGCAGTGTCCGGCATGGCGGGGCAGGGTGTGGTCACTATGTGTTCCCTGTGCCTTGCTGGTTCACCCCAGTCCCTACCCTGCCCACTCCCATCCCTGTCCTGTCCCCAGGTTTTGCCTCCTGCAGGCTATCACGTGGCTGGACTGCACACCGCAGCCTCCCCACACTGGCTTTTAACAATGTGCATGGAAGGTCCCCCACTCCTTTCACAGCCTGACAGCGCCTTTCTCTGCAGCGCTGAGGACCTCCATTGTCTGGACGGGCCACTTCATCCATTCAGCTCCTCACAGGCGCGCGTGCTGCTGCCTGTCAGTGGCCGTTGTGAACAAAGGTGCTATAAATACCTGTGCACGGGTCTTTATGTGGATGGATTTTCTCTTTGTGCTATTATCCAAGTGTGTAACAGTAAATAAAACAAACCTGTTATCTAATGGGAAAACGAGACGGCTAAGTACTTGGGCATTCTCCTAAACGTTTACCCACAGTTGCAGGAGCCCACCTGCAGACCGCGGTGCCAGCAGAACACAAATCCCACAGACGCCGCCTGCTCCGTGTTCTTCACACCTGTGAGCCCAGTACTTGGCATGGGTGTCTTTACTTGTGTGAATGAGTGAGCAGGGGTGTGCCAGAACCGTATCACTCAGACGTGGCCACAGCCCTGGCTTTTTCTGTTGTTGTGGAGACCCACCACTGAACCCGTCTCTAGAGTAGGATATCCGGAGAAACTCACTTAGTCCTTCTATAGCTGCTCTTACAAACCATGTACGATGACTAGTAACACAGGTGAAGGGCCAGATAACTAACTCAGGGCTATGTTAGATTCTGATTCAACTGTAACAAAGAATTTTCAGTGTACTCAAATAGATATGGCTAAGGGTAGCTAAGGCTTAACGGTTCAGACAGACTTACACAGATACTCTTTAAAACCATCACACGCCACAGGATGTGACATGTCATGTCACGGCACACAGGATGTGACATGTAACGGCACACAGGATGTGACATGTCACGGCACACAGGATGTGACATGTCACGGCATTCCATTATTATGGAGCAATTTACCACGAGACATGTCTGTTCCTGACAGCTTCCCCTTCACGGTTCAAAGACATTGCACATCTTTACCTCCAGCTGAGGTTGCTCATTGTGGCAAGGTAGCCAAGGACAAAGTGATGTGGGACAGTCCCCTGCTGAGCTCTGCTAACACAGGGTTAGCTAGTCCTTCATATTCCTACTCCATTGCTGGGGCGGATGGCTCTGGGCCAAAAGGATGAAGACAGACGCTCCAGTGGTATTAGAAACTAGGGGACTGTCCAGGTACGCAGCTGTCTCTACAACTGTTTGAGTCTTAGAAGCTATGCTGTGTGCTTCTTATATTTTCAGGTAATATTTAATCTGTTTTTGGGTTTCTGATGGGACTGAAGACTACAGTCTCATAAGCACACTTAAGTGGTTAGCACTGAGATACACGGTACAGATTCGAGATCTATGATACAGGCTTGAAAGGATGGTTTTCAGATGGTAGTGCAAACTAAAACCAGAACATAATTCAGTCATAGACCAGCCAACTCTTTAAGTTAGGATAGATGGTAGAGCACTCCGTCTAAATTGACAAATATGACAGACTGGGCGTTAGGTGTATATTATATTTTACCATTTACTAATTGTAAGGACTGTGCTCAATTCATATTCGAGAGAAAAGAGCCTTTTAATTGGACAAGAAGGGAGGGGGATGTTGCAGGCTGCCCTGCTGCTGTTTGTATTTTGATGTCAGTTCTGTTTCCTCAAGAGGGACTCCCCCCTAACCCCCCAGAAGTAGCTCACATACTGAGGTGACCAGGTGATCTCACTGATGCTTGGGCAGTGGAAGGGAAAGGTGAGAATGGCGGAGGGAGACAGACAGAGGAGGATGGAGCAGAACAAGGGGTGTCCTAGCTTGGGAATGAGTTAGGATAGTGATATATCTGTGCAATCTAGGCATATAGCTTATAAATATGATATATATTATATATATTTATATATATCATATTTATACATGGTTCTGTGTTTCTTTATACTGGCTTACTGGGTGAGAAATCAGCACAACACACACACCTGCTGCAGACACAGCTGCTGGAAAACAAGGCTCCGAGGGCTGAGGAAGCCTGGCTCGTGACCTCTGTCTGTCTGCACCAGCCCGCGTCAGCCTCTGCATGTGCTGCTGGGAACCTGCACTAAGGGAGGCCACCAGACCTCTGGTGTCTCTGCAGAGTGGCAAGGTGCCACGGTGAGGGCTGGGAAGGACAGGGGAGGCCTAAGGTCGGCCTCAGCCCTGGGAGGGCAGGCACCAGAGAGGATCTGCAGACAAAGTGCTTCCAGCCGGGGCCAAGAGCACGAGGAGGGCGCCCTGCAGTTGGTCCGCACGGCTACTCCACGGCTACAGATGCCCGGTGTCCTTCATGACAGTGTGAGCCCTATACGGCAGCACAGAAAGGGCTATGCCCCCTACTGTGAGTGAGGTGAGGCCTGTGGATGTGTGTGTTCTCTGCAGGGGTGTTGCACAACCTTCCCTCCACATAAAACTACCACTTTCATAACTTTAGCTGTACCTGCTGGCAAAGACCACCATGGCTTGGCCTGCTGACCACTGACTTCCCTCACAGGAGGGGTGGAGGTCATGATGTCACCTGAGTGTCCAGCCACTCCTCCTAGGCTTGTCTGCGGCTCTGCCCTACTGCCCTGGGTCAAGGCTGGGAAGGACTAGGGGAAGCGGCCATCCCTGCCTCGGCACCCACCTGTACAGACTGAGGTCCGTGAACCAGTCCTGCACGACGATCACCACGTGGCAGACTGTGAAGAGGAAGGCAGCGATCTGCAGGGACTGTGGGGAGCAGAGGGGCACAGCTGCAGGGCCAGCAGGGAGGGCTGAGCCCATTCCTTCTCTCTGTGTGTAAGGCCGTGGTGGGAAGCAGCCATCTTTACACAGGGCACCGGCCTGAGCTGCCCTCCCCACAGCCCAGGTTCACTCACCCTCCCTCACCTGCATTTCCACATAGGTGTGAGGAAGGCTGTACTCGGGAGGCAGTTTGCGGTCGTTATTGATGAGGTGGTCCAAGATGGATGGGCTGAGGATGGGCTGCAAGAAATGAACAGTGGGGAGGGGAGGGAGGGTCGGCATGACGGAAGCTCTGAGAGTACAGGCAAACCCTGCCAGCAGCACTGGCTGTCCAACTAGGAGCTAACCACTGTACCCAAAGCAGACTCATCTCCCCAGGCCCTTCTGAGTCAAGCCTTGCCGTTGTTCTCAAGTGCCCGGTACCCAAAGGCAGCTCCTGCTAAATCTCACACGGCTTCAATGAGCTCCGTCCCTTAAAGACTTTGTTGTTAGCTGCTTCACCTGTTTCCAAAGCTTTGCTGAAATAATTACTTAGGTCAAAAAATGATTAGTGTAAGACCCGGTGTGGACTGACCAATTACACCAGTGTGTGGTAGAGAGCCAGTGAAGAGGGAACCAACCATGGGCCAGGCCAGTGCCCAAAATGCTCAGGTGTGGGGGGGGTTGGGGGGACAGACACAGCAACCAGTCACACCACATGGAGGTGACACAGACAGCAGTGGCACCAGAAACAGGCAATATCCCAGAAGCATGAGCCACAGGAGTCTCTGGAAGGGAGGCACAGGCCAGGAAATAGACAAAAGCATAGAGACTGTTCTAGAACCCAATACTGATGCTTACACGACTGCTAAGACTTTACTCTCAGGCTGGAGAGATGGCTCAGCGGTTAAGAGCACTGACTGCTCTTCCAGAGGTCCTGAGTTCAATTCCCAGCACCCACATGGTGGCTCACAACCATCTGTAATGGGATCTGATGCCCTCTTCTGGTGTGTCTGAAGACAGCGACAGTGTACTCATACATAATAAATTAAAAAAAAAAAAAAAAAAAAAAGACTTTATTCTCTGAGCCCATGGGACCCTCCCTGCCAGGCAGGCAGGCACGTAGTGTGACTCCCTTTTCTGAAACTCAGGGGCAGAAACAGGAAGGACCTGACCAAGGCCACACAGTTTGAACAGTTTCTAGTGGAGAGAACAGGCTGAGATAGAGGCCCTGTTGGCTCCTCACGAGGGTGAGGATGGCAGCCAGAAGGCCTCAGTACACAATGCCTGGTGCCAGGCTGAGGCTCTTGGAGCAGGAGGAGCTGAGGAAAGCTGCCAAGATTCTCATGGCAGGTCAGCCCCAACAGCAATGACAAGCCTGAGCAGGAGCACTGGGCCTGGACCACTCCAATGACTCCTCAGAGCGCCCAAGAGGTAGATCCCACAGAGAGCAGGCCTGGGGACAGAGTAACTTCAGGTCACAGCGCTGATAAGGCTGAAGTTCAGGATCTGGACCCACACGGACCCCAGACCACCCCTGAAGGCATACTGCTTAGAGATCCTTCAGTGCAGGGGTGAACAGGAGGAAGGCCACATTCTGACAAGAGGATGCAAGGGGCTGAGAGGGGCTGGGGCCGGCACCTGCGTGTCTAGGAAGACAATCCGCTCTTGAGTAATGAAGAAGTCAATGCCGCTGGTCTGGTTGCCCCCGCGTTCCTTCATCTCC
This sequence comes from Micromys minutus, assembly GCF_963924665.1. Lineage (NCBI taxonomy): Eukaryota > Metazoa > Chordata > Mammalia > Rodentia > Muridae > Micromys > Micromys minutus. Next base: position 18,859,396 of record NC_137967.1, read on the forward strand.
GCACTCTGAGCCCGGAAGACGTACGCCCTGTGAGGGGGAAATCGAGGGCTACCTGAGCTGTCTGGCTCCTCTCCTCTCACACCCAGAGAATAACCTGAGAAGTGGACACTGGAGCTGAGATTCTCTGCCAGCCCCAGGCCTTCCACCTGTGGCCATGGCTGGGGGGTGACGACATGTTGGTTACCATGCAACTTCACTCCAGCCCGCGGGTACACTGAGTCCTGCTACGGGAGTCAGCAGACGCTAGTGTTCACAGGCAGGGACTGTTAGCCTCACCACTGCAGATCTCAACTCTGCCCTCCTGCCTGTCTGCTATTTGTAAAACGGAGATGATGCGGGCAGAGTGTGGAGTACATCTTTAATCCCGACGTCTGCGAGTTCCAGGCTAGCCCAGCTACTCAGTGAGACTACATCATAGAAAATAATAATATAGCCAGGCACTACAGTTCATAGCATTAATCCCAGAACTCAGGAATCCAGGCCAGAGTAACCTCTGTGAGGCCAGTCTGGTCTACACAATGAGTTCCAGACTGGCCAGGGCTACCAATGAAGAACTTGTCTCTGTCTCCCTTTTGAATGGAAGAGGGGGCTGGAGAGTTGGTTTAGTGGTTAAAAGCACTGACTACTCTTCCAGAGGTCCTGAGTTCAAATCTCAGCAACCACATGGTGGCTCACAACCATCTGTGATGAGATCTGATGCCCTCTTCTGGTGTGTCTGAAGACAGCTACAGTGTACTTATATACAGTAAATAGATAAATCTTAAAAATAAAATAAAATGGAAGCAACGATACCACCCAACCAAGTATGTCCGACATTTGATCTGTGACACAAATGTTACCATCTACAAAGCTCACACGAAAGACCGTGTACTTGAGTCATGTACCCAAGACATGAGCTGGATTTCATTTCCAGCACCCGTGTGAGGCAGCTCATAACCAACCTCATCCCCGGCACCTACACATGTGTAAATAAAAATAGGACTTTAAAACAGAGAATTACAGATTTCAGCTACAAAACTGACAAGTGTTTTAAGTTATGTAACAACCTTGTATTGGGCTGTGCCCATAGCCATCCTGGGTTACATGTGGCCTGAAGCTGAAAGTTGGACCCATTGAGTCTGTGCCCCAAAGCCTAAGGTTGCTGTGTGGTTGACAAACATCAAAGCAACTGCTAGCTGTCAATCACCAGGACATAGTGAGAAGCACCTCCCCCTCGTTCTTCCTGTTGGTGGAGCTGTGACTGCATTGCTGCGTTCAGTAGCTGAGGATGCTCCTGAACTCACTTATGTAGCCGAGGATGATCTCAAATGCCTGATCCTCCTGCTTCCACCTCCTGAAATCTGGGACACAGTCACACACCACATGCCTGGCTGTTATCATCCTTCAGCAAGCCAAATGGCTCCACCGTGCAAGACGGACTCTCTTTACAAACTTCCTAGAAAGCAAGCCCACAAGGCAGGCTATGGCAGTCACCGTGGAACCCAGCACCAAGGACAGGGCCGGGACACAGGGAGCATTCGGCACACTTTTGCAGAATGAGGGAAGGCAGAGACCGGCCCTTGGGTCTTGGCATCTGTCAAGGGAGGTGTAGCTGGAGCAGGAGCCGCACATGCAGTGGGAAGATGGAAGTCAGGCGAGTGTCCGGGAGTTAGGGGAGCCAGAACCAACGTCTACTGCACGCACGGTCAACACAGGTCTCAAGGCCAACTGAGCCGCTGCTTCTCAGTTCTGGAGTCTGACGGAGAACACAGGGACTGTGCCTGCTGCTGAGAGGGGACATGAGAGAGGCCACCCAGGAGCTACAGCAGCACAGCAGGAGGCACCTCTTAGCCCCAGGCCCAGGCAACAGTGCTCCCTAAGCTTTCCTGGGTTTCCACCGGGACCCAAGACCTGGTGAGAACTACAGGCCCTTTCCTAGAAGAAACACCTGACATGGAGGCAGAGGGCCTGTAGCAATGAAGCCAGCCTAGGTTATGTAGGGAGACCCTGTCTTAAAGAAACAAACACATCTCGCAGTTAAACTGCGAGACTCCAAACATACTCTAAGGGCTTGCAGCTTGGAACACCCATCTGCGCCACTAAGGCACCCTCTGTGGAAAGCCCAGCCCTAGCTCCTAGAGACAGCTTGGCCCTTACTGTGCTGGCCAGTTTTATGTCAAGTTGGCACACGCTAAAGCCATCTGTGTGGAGGGAGCCTCAATTGAGAAAATGCCTCCATAAGATCGGGCTGCACACAAGCACATAAGACATTTTTAAAACTAGTGGCTGATGGGGGAGGGCCCAGTCCACTGTGGGCGGTGCCATCCTGGGGCTCGTGGTCCTGAGTTCTATAAAAAAGCAGGCTGAGCAAGCTACAGGGAGCAAACCAGTAAGCAGCATCCCTCATTGCTTCTGACAGCTCCTACTCTAGGTTCCTGCCTGGGCTTCTTCAACAGTTAATACTGACATGGCACCAAATAACCTCCTTCTTCCCACCATGCTTTGGTTACGGTTTCCTATTACAGCAATAAAACCCTGGTAAGGTGGTACCAGGACAGTGGGGCATCGCTGTGGCAGACCTGACCATGTTTTGGGGGAAGACTGTAGAAGGACCCTGGAACTTTGAGCTACAAAAGCCAGCGTGTTGAAGTTCAGTCAGTTGCTACGTACTGTAATGCTAAGTGTAGGTCTCCAAGGCTTGGTTGCCCCAGCGACAAGAGAGTCCATACACAGACCCATGTGACCTGCCCCCAAGCTATTTCTCATTGGTGAATAAAGATGCCTACAGCCTCCAGATGGGCAGAATTGAGATAAGTGGGGCCTGGAGGAGACCATGAGGAGAGACAGAGAGGAAGGGAGGAGAGAGGACACAGTCTACGGGTTAGGAGTCAAGACAGCATGGCCCCGACGGCTGGCCAAGGAGTTAAGAGCAGCCCAGATAGTAATGACTGAGGGTTATTGACAGGAAGTAGATTTTAATCAGAGGGTAGGTATCTGCCTAGCTTTAGTGCTGATAAAGGTTTATTTGTGAATTATAGAAGTTCACATCTTTTATCTGGGAACTGAAGGGTCAAAGGCGGGTTAGAAGCCCCTAACTGAGATTAAATATTTTCTCTCAACTACACCGAGCCCTCAGTGGGCTGTTCTGCAGGAGCTTGAAAGGCAAGAATGTTGAGAACAGTGCAGAGGATGGAGGCCTGGCTTGGGAAGCTTCAGAGGGAAGTGAGAAGACTATTTGGGGCCATTTTTTTTTTGTGTTGAATTAAGATTCTGTGGCTCTGATCTGCCGGGGCTGAACAATCAGCTATGACAAGAGGCCTGCACCACTGAGGGAAAACTTTGCTTTACTGGGACAGTGATGCTGGTCAGCTAGAACTGAGAAATTAGCTGAGATTAATTTCTAGAAGAGACCAGAATCACTGAGGTGAAATCTTCTGGGAAATATTGGCTACCTTGGAGGCAGCCAAGGTTGTACCTCGTACTGGTACCAAACTTGGTAGTGTAAGAATCACCCAGGGGTGCTGGCCTTGAAGGCATGAAGGGGTCATGAAAGCAGCTGAGGTAACTTAGCACCATGAGAGGCCAGGAGAGGCCATTGGTGAAGGTACAGCCTCAGTGGCAGGTGACGGCCCAGGACTGAAGGGATCATGCAAAGAGGCTTGGCACCATGAAGAGAGCCTGTGAGAGGCTAGGGTGAAGGCGCAGCCCCACTGTAGCCGACTCCAGCGAGTGCCGTGGGACCACCAAGACCAGCAGCAGTGGAGTGGAGCCAGCCAGAGCCTAGAAATCACCCTGTGCATGCTGCTGAGGGCAGCGCTGGGAAGTTACCCAGGCCTTTGGAGCAGCCCAGAGGATCGAGTGAATCCCAGACACTGGACACTACATTACCATCCTGCTGGTTTTCATCGGATTGTGACAGCGCCCTGGTTCTTCCCTCTTGAAATAAGACTGTACTGAACTCAATTTTGATTTTTACATGAGCTCACAGTTGAGATTCTGAATTCTTAAGAGATTTTGGATTTTTAAAGAGACGGATATTTTAAACGAACTTAACTTTTAATGTGTTTGAATTTGTAAAGAGGGTGGGACTTTTAAGGTTAATTATGTTTCTAATGTGATCTTGGGGAATTGTTGTGATTTAACAGTGATACTTGTTGTCCAGCTGACAAGGGGTCGGTTGTGATGGCTGTTTTTATGTCAACTTGACTCAAGCTAAAGTCATCTGAGAAAGAACCTCAATGAAGAAAAGGCCTCTACAAGATCAGGCTGCAGGCATGGCTTAGGGCAACGGTTCTCCACCTTCCCAATGCTGTGACCCTTTAACACAGCTCCTCGTATTGTGGAGACCCCAACCATTAAATGACTTTTATTGCCATTTCATAACTGTAATTTGGCTACTGTTATGAATCATAACATGTGATAAAGGTCGTTCAACCCCTGACACGGTTGAGACCCGCAGGAGAACAGCTGCTACAGGGCATTTTCATAATTAGTGACCGATGTGGGAGGGCCCAGCCCGTGGTGGTGCATCCTGGGCTGGTGGCCCTGGGTTCGGTAAGAAAGCAGGCTGAGCAGGCCGGTAAGCAGCGCCCCTCTATAGAGACAGTCTGTGCATCAGCTCCTGCCTCCAGGTTCTGGCTGTTTGAGTTCCTGCCCCGAATTCCTTCAACAATGAATGGCCACGTGAAGTGTAAGTCAAACAAACCCTTTCCTCCACAACTGCACACAGCAACAGTGACCCAACGACACTCCCCACCCCATATTTTGGGTCTTCCTTTGACTTTTCCAGTTCCTCCAGTCCCCTTCCCTGCTCCGTTGTGTAGGGGAGAGGAAGGTCCACAGAGAGGCACTGAGCTGAGTCTGCCTTTAGGAGACGGTAGGGAGAGCCTGGCGGACATGTGCGTGACCTCGTGCACATGACAGGGAGAGATGGGGCACATGTGACTTAGGCTGTGTGTCAGGTCACTCTGCAGGTAGGGGTGTGGGGCTTAGTTAATGTGATGCATACGTGACAGGGGTCACTTGTCCCACTTGTATCCGGAGAGCTCCTCTCTAGGGGGGCACAGCAGGACTTCTCTGCCTGGGTCAGGATGCAGCTCCTCAGGTCCTCCTCCCTAACCTCCCCTCTATCCCTCCCACTTTTCTCCATCACACCTCTCTCCACTGAAGACCCGTGCACAGGCCAGAGGACCCTCTTATCTAATCCTTCCCCGTACAAAGAAACACAGAAAGACCAGGCAAGTGCAGAATCTGCTCCCCCAGATCTCTTTCCTTGCCCTGTCTCCCAGGTCACCAGGCACCCTTAACTCTTGGGCTCTGTGCCAGCTGCCTCATCCTTGAGAACTCCACTTGAGGGGCTGGAGAGATGGCTCAGGAGTTGAGAACACTGGCTGCTTTTCCGAAGGACCCAGGTTTAATGTCCAGTACCCAAATGAAGGCTCACCACCACCTGTAACGGCAGCTCCGGATCGGAAGCCTTTTCCTGGACACCGAGCACACACATGTATATGCAGGTACAGCGCCCAAAGGTATCAAAATAAAATAAGTGTACTTGAATACGAGAAGAGCTGACTTGCCCAACGTCAACCAGAGGTTTGAAATCTGGCACCAAGCCTGCAGCAGCCACCACCCTTCAAAAGCCTCAGTGACTTTATTCCCCTTCCTGGCTGGGAGTTAGACTTAGCTAGTCCACACTCTTCCTATCTGTGAACGTGAGGCCAGGGAGGGGAAGCCACTTGGAACCCCTGTAGGTCTGCCACCCAGTGGGCCTTCCCCTGCTCCCCCCCACCCCGGCCTCCTCCAGCCCTGCCCAGTGCCCCTCACCTCTGGTCTTCCTCTGGAGTGTTTGCTGACAGCAGTGACATGACCATGGACTTGCCTGTCCCCTGGAGGCCTAAGACACCGACCACTAACACGTCCGTCTGATCCAGCAGGTACTGGGGGGCAATGGGAATCATGAGCCTCACAGCCTGACAGGCTCACCCACCCACTTGGTCAGTCCCTCTCCCTTCATCCGGACGAAGTGGCAGGCTCATGTGTGAGGCTCTGGACCCATAGCCTAGAGTCTGGGAAAGCTGAGTGAGAAGAGCCTCCCGTGGGTGAGAAGTAGAAGGGTGTCTGTAGCCACAGCCTGACTACACAGGGTCACACTGGCCTACGAGGCAAGGCACACAGTCTGGGCAGGAAACAACAGGAGCAGGAGGGGCTAAGAACCAGTCACTACCTGGGAAGGAGCGGAGAGGCAGGCGGACAGGACAACCCACGTCAGGCCCGCGCTCCAGGCTGATCAGAGCAGGGAGCTTTGTCTGGAGCCTGTCTATAAACCCGAGACCTTTGCCTCTGGGCCACCAGCTCTGCTGATCTTTACCACCAGGGGGCAGAGGAGCCTCTTCCAAAAGCCAACTGACTTGCTGGCAGTTCTCCAGAATAACCAACCAGAGAGACTCAGAAAAAAAAAAAAAAAAAAAAAAAAAAAAGGCCCCAGGCCAGGGTTTAATGAGCCTCTGTACCTTAAAGCCAAACTACCCAAGACTGGGTGTTCACTGCGCTAGCTCCATTACATGTGGCTATTTCACTTCATTAAACCTAAACAAAACTGACAATTCTGGCTTCAGCCTAGGGGGTTACAATGTCAAGGCCTTGCTCAGTAGCCCTGCACACTGGAGGAGGCCGCCACACTAGGCAGTTCAGACAAACCACTTTATCACTGCAGAAGGGGCCACCTCGGAGGAAGCAGGCAGGGTAGCATACAGCTCTGGCTGAGGGGGTGGGAGGGGCAGTCCTTCCAGAGTGCGCAGGCATGTGGGCCTGGCAATGTGAGACTCTAACTGGAGCAAAGGCTGCTGGGAAGGAGTCTCTGGTTGGTACCATGAAGGCAGCATGGGGCTGGACCTAGGAGTGCGGAAGCAGGGTCAGGACCTTCCTCTGGTGTGCAAAGGCACAGGAGTTCTGGGGTACAGGGTAGCAGGGATGTCTACCAAGAGATGTCAGAGCAATCAGGGTTTTCAACCTGCCCTGGTGTCACAGGCCTGCCACCCAAGCCATTTAAGAGGCTGAGGCAGGAAGACAGATATCTCAAGAGTAAGTCCAGGTAACTTAATTAAACCCTGCTTCTGAATCAAGAGTAAAAAGCAGGCCAGGACTGCAGCTCAGGAAAAGAAAACTTATACAAGTCCCTGGGTTCAATGCTCACTGCCCCTTTACACTACCAACAGACCATGACCTTCAACGACCAGCTGATGAAATTCAGGCCAGATTGATGGGGACTTCTCTCAAGTCCTTAGGGCTGTTCTGGAGGAGTGTGGACAGCCCTGTGGGACCTGGGAAGGCCGTACCTCAATGGCGCTGTCACACCAGTTCATCTGGTCGTCTACCAGCTTGATGCTGTGCTTCATGCGCTCCGGGGGCAGGAGCTTAGCCTGGCCCACCACAGCTGGAGAGAGGAGACAGGGCAGTGAGGGTCTCTGTGAGGAAGCAGCTGGTCCCGGCCCACCTTGTGGGGTCCACTTACGGTCCATGGCAGTTGGGGCAGCACTGCCCATGCCCCGGTTCTGAATCTGGTACACGGGCTGTGTGGGTCTCTGCCCCTCCTTCTCTCCTTTCGGTGGTGCGGGGGCCGTGGGGGGTGGCGGGGCAGTACCTTCAGGGGTGGAAGCTCCTGTTCCAGCCACAGGCCCCTTCCCCTCCTCACGTGGCTTCATGAGCACAATGGGTTTCTCCAGTGGAGCCGGGGCTGGCGGAGCAGCTGGGGCTGTACTAGGTGGCGGCTGCTTTGACTGTGGGAAGGAAAAAGTTGCCGGCCACTGGGGAGACCTCCTATCACCCCCACCTCCCGCCTCCCTCTGGAGGTCTTCAATGCTCACCCGCTCAGCTGGAGGCTTTGAGAGGATGATGGGGGTTTTCTGCATGACATTGGTACTGGGGTCTTCGCTGCCATCCTGAGGAGAGGGAATGTAGCTGTTACTCCGGACAGCCTCCATGATCCTTCCCACCTTACCCATGAGGGGAAACTTCTGGGCTGTCTGGAAAGTCAGTTACATCAAACGATGTTCTGCTAGGGGACACAAGGGATGTATGAAAGGAAGACTTGCTAAAACAGACACGTAACAGACTGTTTTCCTGAAGCAGACACACGCGAAAGGACCCCACAGACAGTGGGAGCCGAGCACTGAGCCTTGGTATCGTTTGCTCGGCCTCACAGTTCTTCCCTACTGATATGCATGTACCGACTCGCCTTACACTGCATTGCTGAGCTCCACTTGTGATAACGCCTCCACCATTGGGAGACCCTCGTGCTCATGAGGCCCCTGTGGCAGCGTGCCACATCCAAAGCCTCGCCTCAGGCCAGATGGCCAGCCTTGCAGTTTCTCCAGGATTGACCTACAGCTGCTGGTTCGTGCGTGGTGTCGGCCTGCCTAGAGGACTGGTCTGCAGCTGCTGAGCTGTACTTGGTGTTTGCTATGGGACTAAACTGCTGACAAAGAAGATGGAGCTTTCCCCCAAAGAACTATTGCTGAACAGGTCCACTTCCCCCACAGCCTAACAACTTTTCTCTTTGCTGGGTGGTGAGGCTGAACCCTTATTAGAAGAAGGTTGCAAAAAATGCATGCCTACATATCCAGGTGCTGGCACCACACTTATGAGGCTAAGAAACCCATTCAGAGCCTGGCACCTGAGTCCAGACTGACATACTTGCCACTCCCAACAGCTTCCTCTGCTGGACCATGGGAAGGAGTGAGGGCTTGGAGCTTTGCAGCTGGGGTGGGAACATAGCCCAGCAGCAAACTGGTAATCTAAGTAAGACCTAACCTAAGTAACTGGTAACCCACCCCTATCTATGCAACTGTGGGGGTGGGGCAGGAGCTCCATCCTCATAGGATTAGTATAGGACAGAGGGGAACCGCCTGTATATTGTCCAGTAGGACAGCAAATGTATGTCAGACGCCTGCTCTGTGAAAGCCACTGGGATCCTTGCTACCCTGACTGTTAAGCCTTGGTCCTGCCCTGATCTCACAGACTAATGGACTCCTTCCTCTTCTGCCTCTGGACCACCCCTATTCCACTGAGGCAAGGCCCAAGCTTCAGGCCTGCTTCTGCCTGAGGTTACTGTGGATACTCACTGGACAGTATCTCCTTAAATCTAGCTAATTTGCTGGCTCACAGGCTCAGCTCACAGAACCCAGGATGACCCAAAGTGCTTTGGCAAGGATGGCTGTGAAAGAACACCCGAAGGATGGAGGCTGGGGTAGGGGGTGACAGGTGTGCTCCTGAGTCAGGGGCGGCCAAGTAACACACACATACCCACACACAGATACAGACACACATAGAGACAGACAGATACAGACACATAGACAGACAGACACAGACACACAGAGAAACACAGACACACACATGCAGAACTGCATGAAGAGGCTACAGTTGTTATAAGGCAGGGTGTTCAAAGGCTTGCAGAGAACCCCATCTGAGACAAAGGTAAAATTCCCAGCATCTTCTCCAGGGGTGACAAGCTGAGGGAGGACCTGAACATTCCCCTAAGATCTGTGTGTGATACAGAGTCCCCAGAGTCCTGGGGTACCTGCGAGGATCTGGAAAGCCCCACAGAGATGCAGCCCTCTGAGAAAGAAGTAGGGGCCCATGATGCTAGGTACTGCTGGTGGTGGCATGCAGCTCTTTAAAATGGGAGCTGGAGAGATGGCTCAGCGGTCACATGGTGGCTCACAACCATTTGTAATGGGATCAATGCCCTCTTCTGGTGTGAATGAAGACAGCTACTGTGTATTCACATAAAATAAATAAACGAATTCTAAAAAAAGAAAAGAAAAAGAAGGGAGCTTGTAGATTGTCCTGAAGCTGTTTGTATTTTAATGTTAATTCCACTTCCCCAAGAAGAGCTGCCTAGTCAAGTGACTCCAATTGAACCTTCCCATTTTAATTAGTAAAATAAAGGAAAGCCAGTGACTGGGTGGGGCGAAGTAGGTGGAGACTGCGGAGAGGCTGAGGGGGTCAGAGGATGGAAGGTGGAGGTTGTGAAACATGGAGCTTCCCAAGGACCAGCTGGACCCAGGTGGGATTGACTGGTGTTAGAAAGCTATGGACATTAAGGATTTTACAGGTCTAGCATCTCATATAGAAGGGCAGTTTGTATCTTTGTCTATTTGATGCAATCTTGTGGTGTAGAGGGTTTGTGGATTGGGAGTTGAATATATAAACCTGTATCAAAAGCTATTGGACTGTAGAGTTGTGTTTGTGCGGGATTTGGGGGTACAAAAATACCTCGGGACAGAGGTGAACAGGCGGTAGTAAACCGCCAAGGGAAGGGAGCTGCGCGGACAACTTGGGCCGTGGTGACTCGGACCAGGCTTCAGAGGTGCACGTGGCTCCGTATCAGGGTCGGGCCTGAGGAGTGAGACCTCAGGGCCGGTAAAGAGATAAACCGCATCAACGTTTTTTAATATTTACTGCAACAGGAGCTGATGTCAGTTCTGGCTCAAGCCTCCACTGCGGTTCCTCACCTTCAAAGCCCAAGCCCTGTCAGAGCCTGTGGGATCTGGGCCACCGCTCTTCCTGCTGCAGCCCTACTGGCCACCACATGCCTGTTCTGTCTACAATGTTCTTCAACTAGGGTTTCAAACGACTTGTCCCTTCACCTCCTCCAGGCCCCTACTCAAAGTTCCCTACTCACGGGTCTTTCTTTGGCCAAGCCATCGAAACAGCCCCTTTGCTCTCCCTTGGCCAGACATGTCCACTGCCCCTGGACTGAACCTTGCTGAGCTTGTGGCAGGGGCTCAGCTAAACTGGAGTCACTGGAATCCTGCACAAATCTTTGCAACCACTCACCCGTCTCTCTCTTTCCCAGGGGGCAAGGTAGTCTCTCTCCCGACCGCCAGGCCCAGAAAGATTCTGGGGGCCACTGGAACCTGGATCCTTCCACCGTCGCCGCCGCTCCATCCCATAGAGACCAGGCTGACTGTGCCCCGACTCGGACATGGCCTCCTGGGAGAAACAAGGAGACTGTGCTGCAAAGGGAATCCTCTCTCTCCACGGGGCTCACCCGACTGCTTAACAGTATCATTCGTCCTTGTAAAAGGAAGTTCTGAGACCAGCAGACAGCTCAGTGGGTAAAGGTGCTTGCCCCCAAGATTGACAACCTACGTTCAATCCCCAGGACCCACGGGGTAGGAGAGAAGGGACTGATTGCTTCTGGTCTCCACAGACACCTGCACTCATTACACCCACCCAACCACTCCTAAAAACAACAAAACCAAAACCCACAAACAAACAAGAGGCCGGAGAGATGGCTCAGCATCGAGGGAGTGCATAACTCTCGCAGAGGGCCGAGTCCTAGTTCCAGCATCCACAATGCACAGCTCACCAGCTTCTCTAACTCTGGCTCTAGGGACCCACTGCCCTCTTCTGGCTTCGTTGGGTACTGCATGCATCTGCACACACATACACGCACAGAACAAGCAGCCCCAACTGAAGCCCTGTGGCTGATCACCAGTGGCCTCCTAAGATTGCTGACTTCCGTTCTGGTGAAGCTAAGCATCCAGAACACACTTCTCAGCTTTTTTGGCGATTAGGTGCTGCAAATGGTGTGGCAAAAGAGGGGTGTTTTGGGAGCATTTGGAACTTCTCTTTACAGAAGTAGGTAGGTACATGTCTTTTGCCTCTTCCTCTTCTTGGCTAAAGGGGTTCAGGCAGTTACCCTGACCTTCAAGGTAACTTAGTGAAAATCATGGTAAAACAAGACACAAGGTGTTGACAGTTCCCAAATTACCTTAAAGTGCCCACTCCTGAAACCAGTGAGCAACAAATCTACATCTCTTTTATGGGACCAAAACTATTTGCAACCACTGAGATGGTCCAACAGGAATTCAATTTACAGGAGCACAGTCACACAGAAACAGGACAGTCTCCTTCCCCAAAGGCAACAAGTCCCCAGCTGAAGGACTCTTCATCACCCACTCATGCGTGGTGACAATGGTGGGGGCTCAGTCCATGGGCTCTCTGACCTACCTGGTCCCACTAGGTTCCCGTGGCTCTACCTCCTGCTCAGCTTGGTCGGCCCTGCCTCCCTCTGAACACAAAGGTCTCTTCAGCTGTCTAGTCCTCCAAGTGCTTGAACTGTAGGACTATGCAACCTACTCTCCGCCACTGGTGTTATCTGTCTCCGGGTCAATGGGGAAGGTTTCTTGGGCTCTTTAGAACAGTATGTGCCCTGAGTGCTCGGCTGCCCACGGGACTCTATGGTCTGGCTCCACAGGTTAGGCTGACCAACTGTGGCCTGCAGACCAAACACGCAGTCTTCTCCGTTTCCAAACACAAGCTCTCATTGGAACCAGGCCCCAGGGTGTCAGAGTGGCTATGGCTGCCTCTGTCAACAGCAGAAGCAGTAGAGGTGGCGACGGTGTGGCCCCCTCAACACCTACAAACCCCAGCGTCCTTCCCTCACACTGTCTTCCCTCAAACCCCTCCCCATGTCCACCTCAGGCCTCAATGACATCAATGGGCTCCTGTGAAACACTCTAGAACCGATGGACCAGCACTTAGCCGAGCCATGTGGGGGCTTGTCTAGCCTCTCTCAGGCCTGAGAGACCTCTCCCCAGCCACAAACGCACTGACCAAGGAGGGCAAGGGCCTGCCAACAGATGCTTGCTGGAGTGAGTCAGGTCTTAAATGACTGTTTACTGTCTAAGGCCCTCTCCCCACAGACTGGGACTCCTTCCTCCCCTGCAATTAACTGTCGGCTCCCCTATTATTCTGACGACCTCCCCAGTGCTTCAGGGTCTGACTCCCTGCCCCCACAGGGATCCTGTCCTCACACTAAAATGTCTGCTCACTGTGACCACCCTCCTCTCAGGCAGGTTAAATACCCATTTGCACACTGTTCTGGAATCGGTATTTCCGTCTACCTAACCTCTCTTGTGGAGACAGATCCAGACCCTAAGACGCTATCGACCTGCAATCTGGGATCTGTAATGCTGTTTCTAGCATTCTCTGGGAAAGCTCTTCAAAAACTACTAAGCTGGTCTAATTGTTTACTTACAGGGCTCTCACAGTGACCTCACAGAAACGAAGTCTAATCTGCATATTCTTGGGAGAGGAGCTTCCTGGGTTTCTTGCGTGTGCGTGACACATGCACACATATGGCTGTGTGCAAGCATGCACAGAGCCATATCACGTTTGTGGAGGTCAGGTAACAACTTCTGAAAGACCATTTTCTCCTTCCATCCTGTAGGTTCCTGGGATGGAAATCAAACTCCGGTCTTCTTGGTTGTAAACAAGCACTTCACAGACCGAGCTGTCTTCCCACCCCTCTACCATCTCAGATCTCAAACACCTCTTCTGGAACCTTCCAGAAATGACAAGTTGCTTTGTAAAATCTTGCAGGAGACCCTCAATTCTTAACTGTTCTGGTGCCTTTTCTCTTGAAGCATGACAACATCCCACAACTTAAAAGAGACTCCAGTTTCCTCCTCCTCACCTCTCCCTCTGACACAGGGTCCTGTTCTGTAGCTCAGGCGGGACTCAAACTCATGGCGACCCTCGTTTCTGGCTCTACGCTGCTAGGATTACACGTGTGAACCACCTTGTCCAGCCCTACTCACCCATTTTTCTAAGTGCTCCCTAGTACTTAAAACTATGTATACTTGCAGTCTTACATGGGGCCTCCTTCCAAAACTCAGGCATGAAGAACCTCAAAATGCAATTTCCATGTATGCATTCCTTGGCGGGCAGCCCTAGGTGAGTCTGGAGTATGTCCAGAAATTTCCTCCTGATGCTATTAGGAGGATTGCGCCAGTACTACAGGGTTACTTTATAGTGGTTATAGTTTCCATGAACTTATCTGTCCCTCCAGCGGGACACTTTACAGGAGCTAGTTTCCATTAAGGTATTTGTACCTCCAACTAACGGCGCGGCTAATCCGAGACCTTCAGGTTCCTACTCCCATTGGCCCAGCGACCTTTCAACGGCGGAGGGGGCGGGGCCTGCACACGCCCCTCCCCTCAAGCCCCGCCCCCGCCGGCGCACACGCCTCCCGCAGGCTCGCGGCGTCCCCCTTACCTAAGGCGGAGCAGATTAGTTCCTAGGTCGCAGCGCGCGCTCAGAATAACGGGTGTGCAGCGTGGGCGGGGACGGTCCTCCACAGCCACCTGCCGCGTAAATGGCGCCGGGAGGTCACAAGCGAGAGAAAGAGAGGCAGAGAAAACGGGTGCCGGCTATTCCGGAACAGACCTCGGCGTCCCGGAAGCGCCCAGAGGAGGAAGAAGAGGAAGCCACAGTACGCAACCCAACAAGTCAGGGCCGGCGCTGTTGGCTTAGCGCATGCGCCGCAGGCTGGGAGCGCAAACGAACCAAATGGGCGCGCCAGACTGAGCATGCGCGAATGGAGGTGGCTGGTTTCAGCACGCATGCGGATTACGGAGAGACGGGGTGGGGGAGTACGTTGCAGCTGAGAAGGCGCGTGCGCATTGCTTCTCTGGGCCAGCCTGGTGTTTGGCTGGGTGGGCAGCTCTGGAGATTGCGTGTTCGAACCCCGGGTCTTCTGTAGTGTTGGCAGACCGGGATGGGGGTACGGCGGAAAGGAGGATTTAAAGTACAAGACTGATCCGACTGGCTGCAGGGCGTGATCTTTGAGGACTTTAAGGGAGAGCCCAGCTCCGCCAAGAAAGTGAGAACACCTAGAGAAAGGTCTAGTCTTGGACCTGTGGCACGAGGTGGGCAGCAGAAGTGGGCGGATCTAACCATGAAGTCGCAGAGCCACATAGCCTGGTTGAGGACAGAACTAGCAATGTATAAATGTATTAGGGGACAAGGAGTGCAGGGCTACAGAAGGGGCAAACATTCAAAGGGCTGCGGGCACAGCCTGAAGCAGCTGGAAGGCCGGGGGCGGAGGGTGCAGTCACGAGGATCAGCCCAATGGAAAGACAGCTGAACGGCAGAAGTTCCACCTCCACTATTTCTATTCCTTTCTTAAAAACAAAATAAAACAAAACGCGTAGTCCGTCAGCCTGACCCCAAACCTACCCTACTGTCTCTGCCTCTTCAGCATAACCTACGTGTGTGCGCCACCACAACCAGATCCTGTTTTGAGACAGGCTCTTACTGTATAGACCAGGCTGGTCTAGAACTCACAGAAACCCACCTTCCTTGACCTCAGGAGTGCTGGGATCACCCCAACCCCTCCAGCTCTTCTTTATTCTCTCCTTTTCTCTACTGAGAAAAGAGAGGGCCTTGCTGTGTAGGATGTGCTCCACCACACGCGCGCATGCGCTGATCTCCATGTCAGCCTAAGTCAAACAGCATCGCCCCGCTCCTCGGCCCTGCCAAGCTCTTCTCTGTTCTCCTACAGGCAGTGCAAAGACTTGAAGTTTGCCTTCCCTTCGGACTTACTTTCAAGTCTGAAAAGAATGGAGTGCTGATAGAGGCAGGCTCCACTAAGCCTGCTAGATAAGCAGTCAGCTCTGGGAGCCACGTCCCCAGCCTCTAAAGGCTGTTTGTATAGTTCAAGCCTGGAGACAGAAAGCACTTTTTCATATTCCAGGTGACAGTCGGGGCGGTGATTGTTTGGAGGGCTGTTTATTAAATAGAGTGCTCAATGCTTCCGGATTCACTGAGTTATAAGCAGGCTGTGTAGTCTTTAGGGTGTGTGCCCACACATGCAGTCATGCCCATCCGGAGGCCAGAGGGGTCAGCAGGAAGCAGCACTGTCCTTCCTCACGTGGGTCCCAAAGATGAACTAAGGGCCTCGGGTTTGGCAGCAAGCACCTTCAAACCAGTAGGCTACCTCACTGGTCCTTGAGTTTAGGTTTTAGCATTAATAAATTTGAGGTAGGTTATTGAGGGCTGAGCTTAAGTATGCTTGGTAAGCCCCTACCATGACGCTATAGCCCAGCCCTCTGTTTACATTTTTTAAAAAGATGTATTTATTCATTTATATGAGTACACTGTAGCTGTCTTCAGACACACCAGAAGAGGGCATCTGATCCCATTACAGATGGTTGTGAGCCACCATGTGGTTGCTGGGATTTGAACTCAGGACCTCTGGAAGAGCAGCCAATGCTCTTAACCTCTGAGCCATCTCCCCAGCCCCCATTTACATTTTTTAAAGATTTAATTTTCTTTTATAGGTATGCGTGTTTTTATAAGTACAATTGAGCAGCATGTGCCTGCCTGTGGGTGCTGGGAACTGAACCCCTGTCCTCTGTAAGAGCAGCCAGTGCTGTTGACTAGTGAGCCATCTCTAGTCCATATTTTATTTGTGAGACTGAGTCTCACGAAATTGCCCTTGAACTCCATAAGAGACATATACATACAAAACATATACATTAAATATATACATACATTTTATATATCATGATACCATGTATACATTTCTCACACACACACACACACACACACACACACACACACATGGGTGAACATATACATTAAATATATACATACATTTTATATATCATGATACCATGTACACATTTCTCTCTCTTTCACACACACTCACATGGGTGAGTGCAGTCATCTGCATACGTGCCACAAAGTAGGTAGAGGAGGGATTCAGTGTTGACCTCGGGCCACCATGCACCAGGTCTGTTTCCCTGTGACTTGTATCTCTCGGTACAATCCCCGCCTTCATTTAACAGATGCAGAAAGATGATCAACAGAGAGATGTGCCCGAAGGCGCCATGCTCCGGGAGCGTCAGGGAGCGTCCTGCAAGGCAAGCTGGGCTCACTGCATACACTGTCCTGTGACAGTCGGCAGTCGCTTGCCCCAGAGAACAGCCGAACTCAACATAGCAGCTATGTTGGCAGCTCAGGCTGTTACAGTTTTCTGTCGATGTGTACGTAGTCGGAGCATTCCTTCATATAAACATTCCTCTGATGTGTGCTTGACAGCATTATCTTTCTAATTAAACTCTCCTGTGTGTTTAAGTGTTTTGCCTGCATGTGTGCAAATGCACCTTGAGTGTGCCTGGCTCCCACAGAGGACAGGAGAGGGCATCAGATTCAGTGGGACTGGAGAGTTACTGCATTTGTTCCTGTCGTGGGGAACCCTGGGACACAAGGAAACTTTTATTTTTTTGGAGACTGGGTCACACTCTGCAGCTAGCCTGGAACTCCTTATGTAAATCAGTCTGGCCTCCAGCTCCGGAGATCTGCCTGGTGTTGGGATTTAAGGTGTGTGCCACCACAGCCACACACCAAGCTTTCCGAAGAGGGGATGGAGGTTCAGGGAGACAGTGGGCAGGCAGGTTGCACCCTGAGCTGGGTTGCCACTCAGTCTGTCTCCTTTTGTCTTGTGGAAGAGCAAAGTGGACTTAGACCTCTGAGGGTCCCCCTCCCCTCTTTCCATGGTCTCAACACTTCTTTTATATGCTCAACGGCGTAGCACGTTGCGTATTTTGTTAGTACACGACCTGTGATGTCATCTGAGGTCAGCGGGTTTTTCAGAGTTCTGTAAGCCTGAAGAAGGATTATTCAGGAGCTACCTTTTCTTTAGAGTTTAAAATGCCGGACCAAGACAAAGGAACATAGTCCTCGTATAAGGCCCAGTGAGGGACCTACGTTTGTCTCCTGTAGCCCAGGCTGGGTTTGAACTCAGTGTGTAAGCCAAGGGATGACCATAAACTGCCGATCCTCCTGCCTCCACCTCCCAAGTACTAGGATCATAGGCATGTACCGCCATGCCTGGCTAGAAGGCAGCTTCCAAAGGATCAACGGAGGGGACCTAACCATTGCATCGGGACAGCAGGAGTTCACAAGTTCACAGACAAATGTGCGACAGTTCTGCCCTGTGCAAAATACAGTCCGATCCTCTGTCTTCCACAGGTGTGTATTCCTGTCCCTGAGAGTCGGGGGTCGGACTAGCCATGGAGGTGGCTAGAGGGGCCACCAGAGCAGTGATAGGAAAAGGGAACAGGACTATTTAGAATGGGCTTTCCTTTTCAATGTTTTTAAATGTATTTATTGCACGGGCGTAGGGTAGGGGTGTGAATGTGGAAACACAGCAGGAGACATCATGTCTCTGGGACAGAACTCAGGACATCATGCTCGCTGGCACGCGCTGAGACGTCCCTCACACACAGCGGCACCACCTTGCTGAGTCACAGCAATGATTTATGACATCCGGGTGTAGTGGGAACAAGGCTTAGCATGTTTTGTGCCTTAGTTATTGTTAATATTACTTTAAGACAATATTTCCCTAGTGAGCCACCAAACTTGACTGTGGTCGCCCGGAGGGTAAAGGTGAGAGACACGGGCAATTCAGGACTGAGGGGGACACTTCCGGATGCACTGCGCTTTTGTGCCACTTGACAAGGAGAGAGGCACATGGATGAAACCGGCGCTGGGTGCCTGGAGGGGAAGGGCCTCCAGCACCGTCAAGCCAAGCACCCCGGGGAGCCGCTGGGCCTGCCCAGGCCGATGCCCCTGGATGACGTGGGAAGGTAATGGTGTTCCCCGAGGAGCTTGAAGGGCTAGAATGCACTTGGAAAGCTGAGCAGAAGCACGGGAGGGTGAAAGGAAGCATGACTCAGGGGTGACAGACAGTTATTTTAGGGACCCGCCGAGCAACTCGATGACTACAGATGATAACGGTAAGGGGAACGTGTAGAAAGAGACTTCAGAGAATGTGGGTGCCAAGGTAGTGCATATGGGGACGAGTAAGCCTTTCTGCCGTGTAAGCGCAGACTAAAAAATACGCCGATGTGTGATGTCTAAAAGTTCTTCAGGAGGGGCTGGAGAGATCGCTTGGTGGTTAAAGTCCAGCTGCTTTTTAGAGGACCTGCTTCAGTTCCAAGCACCCATACCAGACAGCTGAGAAGCTCCTGTCAACCCAGCTCTGGGAGATCTGATGTCTTCTGGCCACACATAGCTGCGTGCACATGGTGCACACGAAACTCGGGCAAGCGCACATACATACTCAAAGGCATAAAGAAAAAATATCTTCTTTACAGAAAGTTCTGATGCAGGGCAGTCTTTGGTGACAGTCTCCTAACCCTGGGTGGCCTTGCACTCACTTTGTAGCCCGGGCTGGCTCAAACTCGTGACCACACCTCCACCAGCTGCTGGGTTGACACTTGCCGCCCCCCTCCACGGAAATTGGTTCTGCAGGTTTGAGGTATGCATAACTGGATGGGTGGTGCTCGTGTCTGGCCCAGGGGAAAGGACAGAACTGGACAGTCCTTAAGGTTGACAGAAAAGCCAGGCATGATGGTGGTGCACACCTGAAACTCCAGCCGCAGGGAGGTTGAAGCAGGAGGATGACCAGGATAGTTCACGGCCAGCCTGGGCTACATAGCAAGATCGTGCTGGGAGACAGGTTTGAAGATAACTTTTTCTTCTTTTCGTGAAATAAATATACAAAAGGTATTACGGCATAAAGACCTCCCACATGTCCATTGCTTGGTCTGCAGGCACCTTACCGTGTTGCTGCCATCTCTGCCCCAAGCATGCACGTATTCTCTGAGGCTAGGCTTTGGTTGCCAGTTTAACACTACAGGAAGAGGGGAAACGTCCAGGTAAGGAGTTGCTCCATCTGATTGGTCTGTGGGCATGTCTGTGAAGCGCTGTCTTGATTGCTGATTGGTGGAGGCGGGCCCGTCCCACCATGGGCTGTGCCCGCCCTAAGCAGGTCAGCCTGCAAACCTTGAGGAATAATCCACCAAGCAGAGCTCCGCCATAGCCTCTGCTTCAACTCCTGCCCCGACATCTGTCACCGAGTACTGACCCGTGATGAAATACAACTCCAATTGCCTATGGTCAGAGTTGTTTTTGAGATTGAATTATTTATTATGTATACATGTATGATTGGCCAGCAGGCATGTCTGTGCTCCATATATGTACATTGAGGTCAGAGAGGACTTGGAACTAGAGTCACACAGTTGTGCTGCCATGTGGGTGCTGGGAGCCAAACCCAGGCCCTTTAGGAGAGCAGCCAGGGCTCTTAACCACTGAGCCAACTCTCAGTGCCTTGCTCAGTGTTTGATCAGAGCAGCAAAAAAAGCCAACTAATGCATTTTCCTTCTGGATTTTGCTTGTCTTAAGCACATGACAGGTGTTTGGTCTCTTACCAGTAACTATACAGGTGTGCTAAATTTACATGTAGCTGATAGTTCAAGTCCTAAAACCTGCCGTGGTCGTCTAGTCTGAGAGGCTGGAGAAGACTGGTAAGACTGTGCCTCTGGGCTTGGGGATAAGGAAAGAAGCTCAGTGCAGGGAAGACGACAAGAGCAAGGTCATTGTGGAGGCCATGACTTGGAACCATGGGAACAAAGAGAAGTTGATGAGCTAGAGGTGAACCTGGAGTCCACCTTGATTGAGAAAGACAAAGACTTCTTGATCTGTGTCTATGATGCTAGAGACTGAATCCAGGGTCTCTGATAAGCTGGGCAAATACTTTATGACTGAGCCACGCCCCCAGCCCCTCACTGGGGATTCTAGGCAGGGGCTATACCACTGAGTCAAGCACCCAGCCCAGCTATTAATGTTTCCAGTTTGAAACAGTGTCTCACTAAGTAACCCAGGCTAGCTTAGAACTCACTTTGTATTTGTAGCTTGAATAGTCCTTCAATTTTTGAGGCTTCCCCAGGAATTGGGATTACAGGCCTGTGTCACCAGCCAAGGCGAGGCTTTAAGCTCCCCAGTCTAACCCCACTATGAAAAACTCTCAAAATTCAAGTATATATTTTGTGGAGAGGTTGGTCAATACTTATCTGTCCTTCTTGGGAGAAATATAACTTTTCTGGGAAAGTACATGAAGAGTGTGTGGTGCCTAGCCGGGCTTGGTTGTGCACACCTTTAATCTGCACTCTGGAGGCAAACACAGGTGGATCTCTGAGTCTGAGGCCAGCCTGGCCTACAAAGTGAGTCCAGAACAGTCAGGGCTACTACACAGAGAAACTCTGTCTCCAAAAGAAAAAAAAAAAAAAAAAGTATGGTGTCACTGGCCTGGTATCACAGTCCTCTGCAGGCTGTGGCAGAAGAGTCCCCAGTGGTCTCCAGTGAGGCCCTGTCTCAGTAAATATGAAGGACACCAGATGGATGTCATTCTTACAATAAATAATAGAGTGACTTCCCACTCGCTAGCCCTTCCCAGACTAATTCTCTCTCCCTCCCTTTTTTCCCTCCCTCCTTCTCTTCTTCCTCACTCCCTCTTTCTCTCCCTCCCACCCTTCTTTCCTTCCTTGCTCCTCTCCCTTTGCCTAATGTTTTTAAAGACTGTTTCTTGGGGCTGGAGAGATTGCTCAGTGGTTAGAGCACTGACTGCTCTTCCAGAGGTCCTGAGTTCAAATCCCAGCAACCACATGGTGGCTCACAACCATCTGTAATGAGATCTGATGCCCTCTTCTGGTGTGTCTGAAGTCAGCTACAGTGTACTTATAAATAATAAATAAAATCTTTAAAAAAAATAAAAATAAAATAAAAAATAAAAAAAAGACTGTTTCTCACACACTCCAGGTTCCTGGCTGAGGATGACCTAGAATGCCCGATCCCCCTGCCTCCGCTTACTGAGCATCGAGATTGGGAGATTGCAGGCGAGCGTCACTTGTGCTGGGCTCTGGTCTGTCCGTAAGGAAGCGAGAGAGTGCACAAGGACAGAGGGCCCTCTCATCTCGGTAAGAGTCAGGAAGGCTTTGCCATTGGGCGCTCCCTTTGCCCCATAAAATACACTGTCTGGCTGTGGTATGTTGGCAGAGAGTTCCCAGCACAAAGGCTCCAAGCACAGCCAGCTGAGGGTGGATGTTTACAGTGGTAATAAATCACAGCACTAACACTGGAGACATCTGTTCTAATCGGATGGAGCAGGAGGGAAAGGAGAATGGGGCAGGCCAAGAACACACCATGCTATAGGGGTGGGGGGAGGTGGGGGAGGGGGTGGAACTGGCCATGCCCAAATGGAGGCTCCTGGCACTCTGATTACCCACCCCCCCATCCCTGCAACACCACTGCCCTAGGGACATACCAGCTACTGAGAAGCCTCCTTACTTTCTAGACCTGAAGAAACTGGCCCTCCGCAGGTCGACAGGTGACCACTTAGACACCAGGCTAATCCCAGGATAACGCAGGAATGATGTGGAGACCAGCAGAGCCGTGACCAGGCGTGGAGGACAGAGGCTATGAAAACTAACTTGGAGAGCCCTGCGGACTTCTGAGTGTTCCTGACAAGATTCACTTGGGGGGGGCAGTGAGACTTAAGCAGGGGTGCTGCCACCAGAGAGGACATTCGGTGTGAGTCTGGTCCCTGGGTCCCACACAACAGAAAGATCAAACCAGCTCGCACAAGCTGTCCTCCAGCTGCCGTACACATACTCACATGTGTGCATTTGCACATGCACTCACACGGGACAAAACATCCTTTGAAAGAGTGTGTTGAGATTGTGATTGATGTTTGTTTCATCTGAATGAAAAGAATCCTGCTATTTAAAGACAGCCAGATGCAATGGCTCATGCTTGCAATGCTACAATTCAGGAGGATTATCTAGAGTGGCTTCAGCCTTGCCTGGCTACATAGTGAATTCTAGGCCAGCCCTGGGTTTATGTAGCGAGATCGGTCTCTAAAATCCAAACAAGACATTTACACAGCTAGTTCATTTGGTAAAGAGTTTACTGTGTGAGCCTGAGGAACTTAGTCCAGCCACCAGAACACGTGTACAGAAGCCAGATAAGAGCACACTCCTGTAATCCCAGCATGGGGAGCTAGAGGCAGGGACTCAGTCTCCAGCCCACAACATCTCATTAACAAGCACCAGGCCAGTGAGAGACCCTGGCTAAAACAATAACTAAGCACCTGCTGACAATATAGTTCAGTGATAGAGCCCCTGCCTAGAATCCCCCAATGATGGGCTGGGGGCGTGGCTCAGTGGTAGAGCCCCTGCCTAGAATCCCCCAGTGAGGGGCTGGGGGCGTGGCTCAGTGGTAGAGCCCCTGCCTAGAATTCACCAGTGAGGAGCTGGGGGCGTGGCTCAGTGGTAGAGCCCCTGCCTAGAATCCCCCAATGATGGGCTGGGGGCGTGGCTCAGTGGTAGAGCCCCTGCCTAGAATCCCCCAGTGAGGGGCTGGGGAGTGGTCCAAGTCCTAGAAAGTTGCCTAGAAGTGAATCTAATAGTGAGAGTCGATGGTGTAACAGTAGCATGCTGTCTAGGGCGTATAACGTCTTGCTTCAACCCCTAGTACCGCAAAGTAATGAGGGGGAGGTTAGGGAGAGCTGTGTTGTTTGTGCTAAGCCTTGTAGCTAGCCCCTGACAGAAAGGCTGTGAAGCCACTGTGCATTTTGAGCAGGGCAGGGTCCAATCAGGATGGATGTTAGGAAGGCCTCAGGGCTGTGAGGAGTGTAGTCTTCATTAAGGAGGGAGACTGGCCCCGGCCCCTCCCTAACTCCTCTCCGAGCCCTGACCCCCCCCCCACCCCTTGTGGGAGTGCAGGCAGGAGGGAAATAAAAGAGGGAAGTAACTCAAGTCGCCAGACTGAGCTTCGGAGGCCAGCACCCTCTGACTCAACGTCTACAGCTCAGCCCTCGCCCGGCGCTTGGTGTTTCCGAAGCGCTGATCTGATGACAGGGAAGGGCAATGGTACTGGAAGAGGGGAGTCGGGATCTGAGCCCCACTGAGAACAGGCACAGGTTGGCAGCGACAGATTCAAGATACACAGGGATTTGGGATCTCTTGTGGAAACTCCTGGCATCCGCCAAAAGTCCCCGTGTTTCTGACTTTGTTTCTGTCAAAACCGTTAAAAAAGATGAGCACATGAGTGTGCGCATGCGTGGCATGTGTATACATGTGTGTACATGGGTGTGCTTGCACGAATGTTTACATGTGTGTGTATACATGTATGTGCATGGGTATGCTTGCACGAATGTTTACATGTGTGTGTGTATACGTGTGTGCACATGGGTATGTTGCTGTGGATGAAATCCAGGAGCTGAAGGCAGGATGCCTGCTCCTTGGCTACCCAGATACAGAGAATGTGTTTCTTTGGGGACATTTACTGTGGCCCCTGCTTTGCTGGGACCTTTGACACTGAGACTGTTGTAGAAAGCCAGCTGGACTCCAAGCACAACGGCCTTATCCTCAGTAGAAGCGGGCCTGAGCACTTGGCCCTTTTGTCTGTCCCCTTGTAGAAGGAAGTTTGGAGACACCCATCAGACCCTCACCCCAAATTCCATCCAGGCTCTCTTGGCGCACGTCTGGCCAGCTGTTTGTAGTTTCGCCCTAACTGCGCAGGGCCTCGGGGCCTCAGGAGCACACAGACGGGGAAGGTTGGCTGTAGGGGGGCTCCATCTGTGGAGCTGTAGGGAAGCCATCCAAGATGGGCTCTGTAATAAACCCAGGAACCCCTCCCCAGTTGGACCTTGGTGGACTCATACTGTGGTTTATCGGTGGCATCCTGGGGTGGGGGTGGGGAGGCACTTGTTCCTTCTCCCTAGAGAGATCCAGAAAGAGAACACGGAAGAACAACACGGGAATGCAATCTAATGGCTGACCGAGCAACCGCTCGGCAAAGCAGTGGGATGCAGGGCTACATCCCAGTTCCCATGACTCCTGTCTCTATATCAAAAGACAAAATCTCATTCTGTAACACAGGCTGGCCCTTAGATTATGGTCCTTCTCCCCTTGCCCTCTTAATTTCTGGGGTTATAGGGATGTGCCCTTGTCTTCCCTCTTTGCTATGGCTTTGACATTTTTCTTTGACTCTTAAAAATTCCGTCTAGCATCAAGATTTGAACTCAGGGCTTGGCACACACTAAGCAAGCCCTCTCCCACTGGGCTACAAGTCTGGCCTGTGTAGACATATTAATCTGTCTGAGTCAGTTAACTCATGTAGCAAACTCAACCCCCTAGTGTGCCCTCTTTGGTCTCTATAGGAGGAGTAGGCCAGCTGAAGGCACTGTGGGAAGGAACAGTGGTTCCAGAGGAGCTAGTAGATGGACATAGCCCCAGGCCTTCTCTCAGGGGACAGCCATCTTTGGAACCCCTCCAGTCTCTTTCTGGAAACACCACTTGGACTCCAGGTGAGCCGGCATTCAGAAGAAGGGCGGCGGAGGCAGTGGGTGGCGGACACTCTAATTTAGCCCAGGGGTGAGACTGGCAGAGGACTTGTAGGGAAATCCAAAGATAGCTCAGCCAGAATGACTCGAAGCCTGGGCTTTCCCTTCCAAGCCAGGATGAATCAGCCTGGGTAGCAGGAATGCAGACCTGGGTCCCAGGCCCGAGGCTGCTGTCTCTGACTCACTTGGGGCAGGGCAGGCAGGCAGACCAGCCAGGGGACGGGATGGCCGGGAAGCTGGGCTCTGCAACCGGACGTGTGGCTTCCTGGCTGGAACCTTGAACCAGGCCTGCATGCCCTGCAAACTCCATTTCTAGATCTGTGAAATGGGGAAGTTGAGGCCTGGATGGTGGCAATGGCTGAGGGTTTACAAAGAGCAGGGTGTCTGTCTGGGCTGGCAAGAGAGCTCATGAGTAAAAGCGCCTGGTGAGCTGCGTTTGATCCCTGGGATTTACATAGTAGAAGGAAAGAATTGACCATGGCAAGCTGTCCTCTGATCTCTACATGTGCCCATGGTGCACATGGACACACTCACACACTCAGGAGGTCGAGGCACAAGGGTTGAGTTCAAGGCTAGCCTGGACTACAGAACACCAGGGTAGCCAGGGCTACACCATGAGACCCCGTCTCAGATACAACAGCAGGGCTGGGAGATGCGTCAGTTGGCACGGTGGATGGCTCGTGCACGAGGAATGGGTCCCCAGAACCCACGTGAGAACAGCCAGGCCGGGGGTGCCGGAGAAGACAGACATAAGCTAATGGCTGCTGCTCTCCAACCATGGGTCCTGTGGTATGTTCCATCCTAGTGACAAATCTTTTCTCAAAAGAAAAAGAAAGGAAAGGTGGGGGCTGGGCCTAGCAGCTCACGCCTTTAACCCCAGCCCTTGGGAGGCAGAGGCAGGCGGCTCTGACGAGTTTAAGGCTGGCCTGCTCTATATATGTTCCAGGACAGCCAGGACTCCATGGTGAGACCCTGCCTCAGAAAAAGAAAAACAGATGGTGGACCCACGTGCATATACACTCAAGAACACACACAGAGCCATAAAAACCAAACCAAGCCGAACATTACAAAAGCACACAGTAGGTGCGCTGTCAGCGCTGCCCCCTTCCTTTTCCTGGTGAGCGGTTTTGAAACTGCTGTGTTCCTGGGCGCCTGCTCATCTCTCGGTGTGTGACTTGGCGTCGAGGACCAGGGTAGGCGTGAGTGAATAGGAAGAAGTCAACAAGGAGGGGGCAGCCACACGCTGTGGAAACGATTAACGCAGGTCCAAACGACCCCTCACGCTCTGGACGATACTAGCCGCTGACCCGACCCCCTACCCTACCCCCACCCCGTGGCACTGCGCTTTCGTACATTATCACAGCGGTTCCATGGAGACACGACATTTCACAGGGGAAGTAAAATGTTCAGAGACGTGAAGCCACTTGCCCTAGGTCACACAGCAAGTAGAGGGCAGGATGAAGATCTTGATGCCCATGTGGCTGAATCCAAACCTTTGCTCTGGTTTCAGATCTAGCAGGGTGTAGATTTCAACCACCCAGGGTTATAAAGCTGAGCGGGCACTTCGGGGGGGGGGGGGGCTTGGCTTTTCTTCTTGTTGCATTTATTTGTGGGTGGGATATGTCACAATGCCCATTTCAGAGGAGAACTTGTAGGAATCAGGTCTTTTATCTAACCTGCTGGTCCCAGGGACTGGCTCAGATTGTCAGGCTTGGCAGCGAGTTCCTGCACCAACTGAGCCATTGTACCAACCCATTTTGCTGTCTTGAGGCACGATCTCATGTGTCTGAGGATGGCCTTGAGCTCCTAATCTTGCCTCTACCTTATAAATAAATGTTGGGATTATAGGCTAGCACCCCACCCCCCAAATTTAGCCGAGACTAGCCCCAAACTCAAGTTCTTCCTGCCTTCCACTGGTTTTGTTTCTGTTTGGCTGTGTTTGTTTTGAGACCAGGTTTTAGTATGCACCCCTAGCTGTCCTGGAGCTCCCTACGTATACTAGACTGGTCCTGAACTGACAGAAATCCTCCTGCCTCTGCCTCTGCCTCCCAAGTCCAGCTGCTAACCCAGCCTCCTGAGTAGTGAGAACATACGGGGAAGCGTATGCCACCAGACCCGTCTACAGTTGGGGAAGCTGAGGCTGGGGACAGGGCAAGTGCCTCCTGCAGCAAGATCTGAAGGACTTGGGTGTTTGGAAAGAAACGGCAGCTTCTGGCTTTGTTTACCATTTATTACAAAGTATGAGGGCGGATTGGTGAGGGGCTCCCCGCACTCTCCTCCCGCGCAGTCTCTGCATTCCAGAGGAAGCGGCGTCTTCCCTGGCGTCCACCAGGGGGCAGCACCTCCCACCGCTCCGACCTGGTTCCTTCAGCGAGGCCGGCCTGCGGTTAACTGAAGCTTCCTAGCATCCTGGACCCCAGGCACCTTCTCCTCCAACAGAGCTTGAGGGGCCACGAACAGCAGCACAGCAGAAAGGGCTTCTGATGAGGGCGTATGTGTAGTGGTAATTGTGCTCCCATTGCTGTGGGACGTCCAAGCCAGTGTCCACTCACGGCTGCCACCACCAGAGTCCATGTATCTCAACGTGGGTCCGCTTGGGTCCCAGCATCTTGAGGTGATTGATTCATGGGGCTTGATCAGATTTGGCAGGGAGGATGTCCTTGAGCTCAGTCCTTGGGTACATAGTCTGATTCTTCTGTGGGTCCTGAGGAGATGGTAGATCAGTAACAGGCTAGAAATCATAGGGGCAGAGATGCCAGAGGTGGAGACTGGCAGAAGGCAGAAGGCACCGAATGTCCAGAGGTAGGAAGACAGAAGGGTACCAAATCCCAGGAGAGGAGGGTACAGGTGTGCACGGGAACAGAGACCAATCAAAGGGGGGAGAGGACTGGGAAGCCAGAAGCTACTAGTTAGGGGATAGGACTCAGAGTAAAACCCTGCCTAGAATCCCCCAGTGAGGGGCTGGGGGCGTGGCTCAGTGGTAGAGCCCCTGCCTAGAATACACAACGCCAAGAGTCAGTCTCCCTTTGGCCACGCCCCCTCGCACAAAAGAGAGAAATGAGGCTGAAGGAATCTCCGTTTTTTTTTTTTTTTCCAGTCCAGCCCTGAACTCAGAGTCCTAAGAGGCGAGACAGCTTAAGAGAAAGGGTGGCCTTATCTATAGGCACCAGCCACATCAGGCACTGGCCATAGACGCGGAGTTTTCCTGGCCCAGTCCCTGCCCCCTCACCAGCTATGTGGCCTCCTGGCTGGGTTCTGGTAGCGGCTGTTGCTGCAGGGCAGTGCCAAGCAGCTCAGTCAGGGCATCCAGCTTCCCTGCCAGCCCGTCGATCCTCTTCTCCAGGGCGCGGTGGGAGGTGCTGAGGCACAGCTGCAGGTCGCACAGGATCATGTGCATCTGAGTGGGAGGCGAACACAGGAGTGAGGTTGTCCAAGAGCCCCGTCTGCTCTACCGAGTGGGGCAGCAGAAAACTCGCTGGCCCTGCAGGACTGTTCTTTTGCAGTGGGGTGGGGCAAAGTCTTTGGTAGCCCAAGCTGGAACTGAATACTGCGCTACTGGATTTACAGACAGATGAAGGCTGACATCTGGGTGCTGGGAACCCAACCTGGGTCCTGTGCAAGAGCAGGAAATGGTCTTAACCGCTGACTCATCGCTTCATCCCTAATTAGCTTGATTGGATTCCTGATCTTCCTGCCTCTGCCTCCCAAATGCTGGGATTACAGGCATATACAGCCATGCCTGGTTTTTTGCAGGGCTGGGGATTGAACCTGGCGCTTCATGGGTACCAGGGAAGCGTTCACCCTCAACCTTGTCTGTGAGCTTGCTGTGGGAACCATCCGATTCTGTGGCCACGCCCTATAACCTTCATCCACTGCACTCCACCTATTCCGGCTGACCAGACCACGCTGTCTTCTGAGACGTGTCATGTAGTCTGGGGACCTGTGTCTGGGACTATGTTTACCATGGCTTCAGTGCCAAGGGTGGCTGTTTGGATTGTGCTGGGCTAACAAGAAAAGGCCACTACATAAAGAAGGGCAGTCATGAGCCAGGCCAAAGCGGCATGACGTCACCATCGCTGGTGGAGCCGAAGGGTCTGAGCCTCAGCCTCGAGGGGACCCCTCTGCCCTCGGGCACCCGCTTCCCAAGTGTTGGGAGCTGGCTTTTGCTGAAACAGCCTCATCACCTGTCAGGGTATCCCTTACATTTTTTTTAAGTTGGGTTGGTTGTCAGTGTTTGAGCCGCTCTGTAACTCTGCCCGGTTTTATTTGCATAAGAGTCGCACCTGGAAGGAAATTTATATCCGTCCACATGTAAGTGATAAAGATGATTTGAAACCAAACATTGGCACTCTTTGGTGGGTTTTTTTTTTTTTTAAGTCTAAAAGGAGCCAGCGTCTTAAGCAAGGAGGGGGGGAGGCTTTTTTTCTCCATCCTGTAACCTTTACTGCACATCTGCGCCCCTCCCCCGCGGTGATTCCCCTTTCGTGTCGGCAGCTTGTCTTAAAAACAAATTCTTTACTATTGTTTGTGCATAGGATGTGGGGGGGAGGGGCCCAAGCCTGGCAGTCGCAGAACAACTTTGTGGGGTCCGTTCTCTTTTTCTACCTTTATTATGGGTTCTAGTGACTCAAGTCACTAAACCTTCCCACTGGGCCCTAGGATGGGGATGTTTAAAATTTGTTTTTGTTTGCCCTTGTTTCTGGTTTTTTTTTTTTTTTTTTTTTTTTTTTTTTTTTGAGACAGGGTTTCTCCGCATCGCCCTGGCTATCCTGGAACTCACTCTGTAAACCACGCTAACCTCGAACTCAGAGATCCACCTGCCTCTCTGCCTCCTGAGTGCTGGGATTAAAGGCTTGTACCACTACCGCCTACTTTTTTGTGAGATAGGGTCTCAGGTAGCCCAGGCTGGTCTTGAACTCACAATGCATCCACTCCCCCAGTGTTGGGACTCCAGGCCTGAGCTACCGAGTCTGCGTCTAAGGGTCCCTTCTTCACAGGTTCATCTTCCAGCCTCAGCCCCACCCTGCCCCTTCCCCAAGACCTCCTCTCTAGGGCCCTGGTACCTTGGAGATGTCCACCATGGAATTCACTTGTTCCCGGAGCTTCCGGTGTTTCAGCCGTACCTGGCGGAACCTGCGCGGGAGGTGGGCAGAGGGGAGGGGTGAGGGGAGAGGAGCCAGGACGCAAAGGAGCAGTCTGCCTCAGAGCAGGAGGGACCCTGGGAATCCAGGGCCACTAGCACCGACTGAGCGGTGCTCTGGGTTGGTGTCTGGGCACGAACACACTAGGCAGAGGTGACAGGGACACAGGGAGGCTCTCACTTGTGGATGGCAGCCAGCATCTTGCGCTGATGCCTGCGGGCGGCTCGCGAGTCCTTCCTTCGAGTGTGCTTGTAGTACATCCAGGCTTCCTGCAGCAGCCGCGCGGCTGACTCCTTCATCTGAGGGGGATGGCGCAGGGTCAGGGGAGAGGGGTGCCCCGGGAATCTGGTAGACCAGGTTTTGAAGTAGGGGGACTGGTTTTTTTTTTTTTTTTCTCTTTAGGGTCTTGCTATGTAGCCCAGGTTAGCCTCAAATTCCCTGCCATCTTACTGTCTGACCCTTCCGAGTACTGGGTTACACACACGAACCATCATGCGTTTTAAGGAGTCTTTAGTACAGGGTGGTCTCCCGTAGCCCACTTGGCCTTGAACCGCACGGCTGAGGATTACCTTGAACCCCTGATCTTCCTGCATCCGTCTCCTGAATGCTGGGATTACAGGTCTACACCACCATGCCTGATTTACATGGTGCTTGGGGTTGAACTCAGGGTCTTATGGGATCTAGGCAAAGGTCTCATGACTGGACTACAGCCCCAGCCCGAGCGCCCGGCGCCCAGCCTCACCTCTTTGGTGTAGTGGATGTCCATCATGAAGTTGTGCACGTGTTTCTCTGCCTTGTTAAACTCCAGCTTCCGGGCCACCACAGCCACCAGCAGAGCGGTGCAGCAGACGCCCTGTGGGCGCACCGAGCAAGGCGTGTGACTCTGAGGGACTCTCACGAGTCTTCACGAGCCACAGAGGGTGGGTACAGCCGCTGCCACTTCATCAACAGAGCTATCTCTGAGGCTGGCCTGAATTCACTATCAAACTTCTGATCGGCTGCCTAGACCTCCGAAGTGCTGGGGTCACGGGCACATATCACTGTGCCCAGTTATACCGTACCATGTACCTAACCCCAGGTCTTCATAAATGCCAAATTTCCAGCCCTGTTTGTCTTAGGGTATGGAGAGAGTCTTTCTAGGTAGCCCAGGCTACCCCCAGACCTTCGTCAACCGTCCAGTTCTGGACTCACAGGCATGCTCCGCCCATCACCCCCGCCCGCGCCCCTGCAGCTTGAATGCCTCTTTCTTAAATGATGGAGTAGAAAACGGGAGGACAGCCTCTCTGGGGGACAGACGTGTCCCCCCAGTATCTGTGAAAATGACACCAGTCGCCGCTGGAAAATGTCAGAGCAGAGACTGGCAGAGACGACCTGTCTGCACCAGACTCAGGCGCTGTGACACACACCTATAGACCCAGTACCAGGGGAGGAGGGGACAGCACTGAGGCAGGAGGATCGGCCTCTGCTGTATGGCAGGCTTGAGGCTAGCCTGGGCTACATGAGCCCTTTGTCCATCTCTCTACCCCGAAAACAAACAACACAGGAACATCACCGAGATGACCGAGGGGGTAAGAGGCACTTGCCACCAGGCCTGGTGATCTGAGCTGCATCTCCATCCAAACCCTTACAGTGGAGGAGGGGGCCCAGTCTCTAACAGTTGCCCTTGGACCACGACGTGAGGGCCCTGACATGCAAGACCCCCCCCCCAATGAATAACCAAATATAATCTAAAAGTATTAAAAAAGATGCTATTGTTGTGCCATGGAGGCTCTGAGCCAGGCATGATGTGTGTGTGTGTGTGTGTGTGTGTGTGTGTGTGCACGTGAGTGTGTGCACTTAATGCCTCATACTTTCAGTTTCTCTTTCTGTCAAACGACACAGCCCTGAGGGGCTCTGATCTTCAGGAATATTTCTTTTCTGGCTTTTCTGTCCACCTACTGTGTGCGTGTCCAACTTGCTTGCTACACCATTGCTCACCCATGGACTCAAGGCTTAGGGGACTCAACATGTCTCGGGGCAGCATCAGAGCTGGGAGCTGGTGGCTTAGATCCTCTGTGGGAAGGGCTAGGCCAAGGCACTTGGGGCTGGGCCCCCGAGAGGGAGAAGGAGTCCGGTGGAACTGGGTGGTGGCCGTGGGGGTCTGTAGTAGGAAGGAGGGTGACTGTGGGGGAGGGAACATAGCCTGGAGGAGGGGGGCATAGCCTGGAGATAGGAGCCTCTGCTTCTGCCCAAAGGGCTCTAGATCAAGGGTGGGAACAGTGAGCTGCGGAAATGTGTGGGATCCATTACAACAACTGTCCCCCAGCCCCCACTTCCTCCCAGCAAGCTCAGAGGCTGGGGTCAGAACAGATGTGTAGGATCCATTACCAGAACTGGCATCTCCCCCACTCCACCCCTGCTGCTTTTACTGAGTACTCCCTTGCGCTTCCTGTTTGAACCCTTGACTTGACGTTTTTCACCTGCCCTTTCAACAACCCAACAAGGAGGATGCTGGGACTGTACCCACTTAACAAATGGGGGCACCGAGGCCCAGAAACATCATGTGGTTTGCCTGAGCCCCATAGCTTGCAAGGGACAAAGTGGGGCTTTGAATCTATGAAGCCTGGTCCCCAAAACATACTCCTGATGGTGACTTTCCACCCAGTTCCCCTAGGGGAGGACAGGACACTGGATCCCTTGGCTTGGGAAGAAATGGAACTGGGGAATTGGGGCCTGGGTCTGAGGAAATGAACCCTGGGTTCTAGACTAAGAGAGACCATAGTCTCAAGAAAGGTTATTTGTAGTATCTAGCATGCTTGAAAGACGAAGCAGGATTGAGGGTTTAAGGCCAGCCTGAGGTACATAGGGAGTTTGGGGCTAGCCTGGGATACATAGCAAAACCCTAACTTAAAGGAGGAGGAGGAGAGAGGGGGGAGAAGTGGGGGTGGAGGAGAGGGAAAAGGAAGAGGAGAAAGAAATGGGGTTGGATTTTGAATAAAGAATGAAGCTGGGGGTGGGGGGGGAAGCTGGGGGGGTGGCGGGGGGGGTCTGCTACCCGAATTTCTCAGGGATGTCAGGGAACCTATGTTGGTTTCCTGAGCCATGATATCAGCAGCGGCTGGGACAGGGTCTTGAGGGGCAGAACTCACCATGACTCCGGTGCACAGGCAGACAATCTTGCCCCACATGGTGCCAGGTACCACGTCCCCGTAGCCAATGGTCAGGAATGTGATCGGTATCAGCCACAGTGTGTCTGTGAGGTGTCCCGTGGCATTGACAACCTGCCTATGGGCAAAGGGAACTTAATTCTGAAATCCCAGCCTGGGGGTGTCGGTGGGGTTCACCCCCTAACTCTTCCTGCCACATTTTTTTTTAACACCAAGAAACATCTGGATAGAACGCCAGGAATTCTGCCCTCTTCTCTGCTGTGTGACCTCTTTCAGGTGCTCAACCACGCTGGGCTGCAAAGTACAAATCCAGGTCTGACAAGGTCTGGGACGGTGGTTCTCAACGGGTGGGTCGCGACCCCGCGGCGTTCGACTAACCTTTTCACAGGAGCCGCCTACAGACATTGACGCTACAATTCATAACAGGAGCAACAAACCTTATAGTTCTGAAGAAGCGACAAATATACATTTCTGGTTGGGGGGGGGGGCGCCACAGCTTGAGGAACTGAATTAAACGGTCGCCGCACAGGAAGGTTGAGAACCTCTGCTCTAGCGCCTGTTTGAGTTCAGGTAGGCAACCAGGGCGACTAGACTCAAGAGGGGGCGGATAAGGGCTAAGCTGGGGCGCAGACCCAGCCTGAAGTTCACTTGGCAGGAGCTATCCAGAGGAAGCTACGTCTTTATCTAACGTCCACGAAGAGGTTCTATGGCCTTCACGCGATAATCAGGATCAAAATGATTGACATCTCTTTTTTAAAAAAAGCGAGGGGGGTTGTCGGGAGCAGGGCATAGTGACACCCATCGGTGACCCCAGCATTCAGGAGGCTGAGGTACTGGGGTGTTAGAGGCAGCCTGGGCTCCAGAAGTTTGGCTATGTTGCCCCAAGGCCCTCTCAGGTTGGGTTTCCTGGTGGGACCCTGAGGGGCCTTAAGAATCGAAGCTCCCCTCCATCTGTTTATGGTTGCTAAGCAATAGCTAGGTCCTGCAGGGAATTCCCCCAGCAAAGTGGGTCCAAATGTCCGCTTCCCAGACTCACCAAGCACTTACTGTACCCGCTAATTTGGAAAAGCTGTTCTTTTCAACAAGGTACTTACTAGGATTAGTCCTCATTACCAGAGTCTGAATCTGAACTCGCTATGGGAGCCAGAAGGGTGGGTTTGCCTGGGATCTCTCCCCTCCCCCACTCCCACCCCCACCCCACCCCCGTGTGTGTGTGTGTGTGTGTGTGTGTGTGTGTGTGTGTGAATGCGCGCGCGCGCGCCCGTGTTTTCTAGGTGGCTCAGAAGTTGGAACCACCTCAAGGACTTGCGCTTTCTCAGCCAAGAAGGGCAGAAAGTGAGCCTGTCCCGATTGCTGAGGTTGGCTGGTCCCCACCCAGGCTTGTGGCCTGCACCACCACGACCAGCAGACCCTGAGACCCCGGTGTCTCCTCCCTGTGCTCCAGGCTCCTCACCTCTCAGCCACAGACAGCACCCAAGCTGTGGTGAGCCAGAGGCCCAGCGTGAGGCCCAGCAACAGGCGACCCGGGTGCGTGTTCATGTATAGCTTGGCCACGAACCAGTGGCGGAAGCGGACTCGGTTGAGCGCCCCGATGCTGCGGTAGGACGCGTTGAGCAGGACCCCGCTACGCAGCAGTACCGCGCGGGGCACCAAGTAGAGACGCAGCAGCATGGCCAGGGACAGCAACGCCTCGCCTTCGCCCAGGAAGCCCGGCCAGGGCTGCGCGTCGGTGCCTTCCCCCGCCAGGGCGCAGTGAGGGCTCCGTAGGGGAACCGGGTGCACCCCGCACACCAGCAGCTCCAGCAGGATCTGCGCCACCTGCCGCCGGGTCAGCGCCACGCGCCAGTCCCGGAGCCCGTTGTCAGTCATGAACAGCTGCAGGGAAGGGGCAGACACAGGGAGAGAGGTCAGGTGCGGGGCAGGCAGTGGCACACCCCGCCTGCGCCCCGAGATAAGATATGGAGGACGCCCTGGGCCAGGAAAGGGTAGGACAGAGATAGCTACTCAGGGCGTGGGGCTGGGGAAGGAGGCAGGCGGGAACCCAACAAGTCATTTCTCCACCTTTTCCAACTCTCCTGGCTAGTTCCGACCCACTTCCGGAAGGAATTGAGTCCCACAAATTGAGTGCCTCTTGTGTGCCCTGACAAGTTCTATAAGCTGCAATTTGTAGCGACTGAGACAGAACCATCGACCTCCCAGGGCTTATGTGCCCGTCCCTGAGGGCTCTGCCCACTCATGGCTTTGAGGCAAAAATAATGGGGGGGGGGCTGTGAGATGGCTTAGTGAATAAAGGCATTTAGTACCAAGCCTGACTCCCTGAGTACCAGCCTTAGCATCTACATTGCACACTCTGGCGCCATGTAATTTATAACCTAGGCTAGGTCAACTGAGTGATGTTCTGGTCTCAGACCCCCAAGTGTTGGGACTACAGGTGTGCTGCCACATTTACCTCCATTTAGGCAGCATTTGGACGCCTTAGGGACTGCTCTGTCCCCTGTATATGTGGCTTAACAAATGCTCATATACAGAGATTCATATACTCGCTCCTAATTTACAAATCTGAACACTGGGCCCAGAGCATGAACTGCTCTCTGTGAGGTTGGTTGGTTTGTTCGTTTGTTTTTTTTTTTTTTCAATGTGAAGGTAAAAATCACTCCAAAATACTAAAAGAGTGCTCTCCACTAAGCCATGCCCCCAGCCCCTCTGAGCCACGCCCCCAGCCCCTCACTGGGGGATTCTAGGCAGGGGCTCTACCACTGAGCCACGCCCCCAGCCCCTCACTGGGGGATTCTAGGCAGGGGCTCTACCACTGAGCCACACCCCCAGTCTTATTTTTATTCCCTTATCTTTCTTTAGCACTGAGCTACCAGATCTCTACCCTATATTACTGTGTCCTTACCTATTGAAATCACAAGTCACCTAACACTTAACATCCTACAGTAGTGCCAGCCCCTAATATGAGATTTTTCCCCCCTCCTCCAGACTCAACAACTCTTCTAGCCATCTTTGAACTCTGGTCTCACTGAGACATAATGCCGTTCCCATATTCATATCTCCAGATCTTTTCCCCGGTTTGCCAACTCCAATCTAAGACAGTGATCCTCAGCCATGTACAGTAGCACCCTGGGATGTGCTTGGCACCTGAAAGGCACTCAGTTAAAATACAGTCTTTGGTCCTGTATGATGGCTCAACGAATCTTCACCTCCAAACCCCATGACCTGAGCTTGAGGCCTAAAACCCCACGTGGTAGAAGGAGAGAACTGACTTGTATAATGTGTCCTCTGACTTCCAAGTGTGCCCGCATAAATAAATAAATGAATGTTTTAAAAATTTACATACACAGCATTATTCTCATTAATAACAGTTGTAAAGAAATTAGGCACATAACTCAGTGGTAGAGCTCCAGCCTAGAATCCCCCAGTGAGGGGCTGGGGGCGTGGCTCAGTGGTAGAGCTCCTGCCTAGAATCCCCCAGTGAGGGGCTGGGGGTGTGGCTCAGTGCAACGTCCTGACTTCAAACCCCCTGCAACAAAATTAATTTTTAAAAAGTAAGTGGTCAGGCTGGAGAGGTGGCTCAGCAGTTAAGAGCATTGACTGCTCTTCCAGAGGTCCTGAGTTCAAATCCCAGCAACCACATGGTGACTTGCAGCCATCTGTAATGAGATCTGATGCCTTCTTCTGATGTGTCGGGAGACATATGATAAATAAATAAATCTTTTAAAAAATGTAAATGGTCTTGGGACCCAGGAGCTGGAAGGGCAGGTAATGCCACCAACTCTAAGTGGACAAGGATACATATTGGGGCTACACTGGGGGATGGGTCACCTATGCCAGCAGAATCTGCCTGTCTGTCTGTCTGTCTGTAGCTCAGTCCATCCCAGTGGGCAAAGGTATAGACAGACTAGTGCATCTCAGGGAAGGAGAAGGATACTCGGAAAGCAAAGCTGGGGGGGGGGGTACCCAGCTTACCTGGACCTCCTTGGCATGGAAGACCACAATAAGACAGAGGAGGAAGGCAGTGGACAGGGTGATTAAACACTTCACCAGGAGCAGGTATAGCACCCACTGTGTGGGAACAAAAGACAGTGAGCCAGCGCTTCCGGTCCACTCACCCCAGTCCCTCCCTTCAGAAAGGCTGTCTCTACATTCCCAACAACGGTCTGCCTCCCCAACCAGGCCCTCCTGACACCTCAAAACCAGTCTGGAGTCTAGTGTGCAGCTCACGCTTATGATCTTCAGTAGGCCGAGACAGGAGGATTTCTAATTTGGGTCTACTGCCCCGTGGTAGATGGACATCACCATCTAAGCCGGACAGCCATGTCTCAGATTCTCACCACCCTCCACTCCCTACCGTCAGGAGGCCTTGAAACTCACATTCTTTCTCTTTCCCTAGGAAAAGTCCTTCCTCATTGAGCATCATTCTGCCCTTCTCTAATCTGGGGAATGGACCCCAAGACACCCCCAGCCCCGGCTCCCCACAGGGGGGTCCCCAGTCCTGCTTTATGAACCCCTTCTTCTCTTCTACCACTTCCCCTGGCTGTATGCCCAGGGACATGGGGCGGAAGTTCAGGGCCTGCATAAAGCGCCAGAAGTTTTTTTTTTTTTTTTTTTCTTTCTTCCTCCGTTTGTGTGGCAATGCCTTAGAGGGATCTAGAATTTAGGGGGGAAGGATTTAGAGAGTTGGGGGTGAGAAATTGCTGGGTTCCCTAAGACGGGCCGATGACCACCGGGAGGTACTGTCCCAGGGCAGGGCTTGCCTGGGTTCCCTCCTTGACCCCCTGCACCTGTTCCTCCTCAGCCCTCTGCCAGCTTCCCTGGCTGGGCCCGCGCCAGCACCCCGCCTCTGAGCAGGGGAAGAGGGCCAGTTTCCTGCCCCGGAGGGGGGCTCCCCCCACCCCTGTCTGAACAATGGCGCTGTTGTCCCCAGCTTTCCCTTCCCCCATCACCCTTCACCCTTCACCCTTGCCCAGTTCCCCGTTCAGTTTTTCAGTTTGTCTCAGCCGCTATCGCTGGCAGACACCAGCCATTTTCCCATAATGCAATTCATTGCTCCTGCGGCAGGGGTGGGGGCGTCCCCCTTCCCAAATTCTACACCCAGATTCCCTCTGCTTCTCGACCTCTCAAGTGCTAGGATTACAGACATGCATCACCCCAGTTCAGTCGGGGAGACTGAACCCAGGGCCTTTGTGCAGGTTAAGCAAGTACTCTACCAACTGAGCTACTGCCTGTGCGTGTGTGTGTGTGTGTGTGTGTGTGTGTGTGTGTGTGTGTGTGTGTGTGTGTCTCGCGGGGGAGGGGTCCATGCATGCCTTTCGGTCCCTGAGTGCATCTCTCCAACTAGGGTTTCTGGCTCTCTCTCTCTCTCTCTCTCTCTCTCTCTCTCTCTCTCTCTCTCTCTCTCTCTTCCCTCCCCACCCCCACCTTCCTTCTGTGGACTGTCCTTTCCTCCCCAAGTCTCTGTCCGGCCCATCTTCTCTGCTTCACTTCATCCAAAGCTCTGTCTCTTCCTTCCTACAGTCTTGGCACCCGCTGCTCCCTCTGTCTTCGTGTGGTCAAAAACAAGTTTGTTCCATTGAGATGGAGTTGGAAAGGAGCTGGCATGGAGGTCACCTAGGCAGCCATTGGAAGGGGGGTTAGGGCGGGGATGCGGGGATGCGGTTCACCTGGAAGAGTGCTTACTGCTTACTTAACATCCGCAGAGCCTTGGGTTTGACCCTCATCCTGGTGTAAACTGAGTGTTGCGGTACATGCCTGTGATCCCTGCACTTGGGGAAGTGGAGGCAGGCAGATCAGAAGTACATGGTCATCCTCAGCTTCGTAGCCAGTTCAAGGCCAACCTGGGCTACCAGAGACCTTGTCTCAAACAAAGATTGGGAAGGGACATTTATGGCTATGTTTGAACAGATGGGAAAACTGAGGCTCAGAGAGTGGCATCTGCTCCTTCGAGAATCACAGTTGGAGGAAAGCCTGGGCAGGTAGTGAAAAGGGAGAAATGAAGGATAAGAAAGACCCCCTGGTCCCTTCCCTTCAGCCAGGATTCTCAGGTCCCCACCTCCCCTGCTGGGCGCGGTGCAGGAGCGTGGGAGCGCCGGGCAGGCCCCAGCCACGTTTCCTGTTGGCATGGCTCTGGACGGCCCCACCCCCTCGCAGTGGCTGCCCTCTCCTTGGCCACTTGGCTGAAGGAAGCTGGCCTGCCCTGACCCTCCATGTGGCTGCCGGTCACTTCACAGCAGCTGCTTCCCACACTCCCAATCCTCAAATGCTGGGCTGAGCACCAGGGCCCGCAAGTTTGCCTAAAGAACGTTCCATCTGCGCATGCGCACGCATACCCAGCCCCCTGCCCCAGCTTTTCTGTTGGCAAGTGTGTCTGCCCTTCAAGCCACAGACCCGACCCTTGCCCTCCATCTCTTATGCCACAAGCCTGACTAGGGTCGGAATATCCCCGGGGCTTGCTAAAACCTGTTCCAGCCTCACCTGTTCTCCCTGGTCTTCCAGAGATGGATTGATAGCTCTCTTGAGTGTGCCCCCCCACATTGTTTGGATTTATTTCTGGTTTTGAGATAAGGTCTTGGGCAGCCCAGGCTGGCCTCTAATTCAGCATGAAGCCTAGGCTGGGCCTATCTTTATGATCCTCTTGCCTCCCTCCACCCCCCCCTCCATACTTGGACCCCATCCCTGGTGAGACTTTTTGAGGCTCCTGCGGACTCTTGAGTCTGAACCCAAGACTCCTCTTCCACAGGGACGAAGGAGTTCAAGGCACTAAACCATTATCTTGCAAGCGAGTAACAGGTGCCTTCTGGGGCTAATGGCGCTTCTGTACGTTAGAGGTGGGTGGAGGCTCCAGTCCCCACTTTCTCCTCTGTCAGGGTACTGCCTGGTGTTACCGGGTAAATGGCAGAGGCTAGATAAGGAGCAAGGGGACGCCTAATGACAACGTTTGTCTCCCTCGCCCTCCCTTCACTAGAGCTGGGCTATCAAGGGTCAGCCTTGCATGGGCCTCAACAATGCCTGAGGGAGAGAGGGAGGGGGAAGGAGCAGGAGGAATTCACAGTAGCTCAGGTTTCAGGGGTGCAGACCCCCCATCTGCCTCCCTCACACCCAGCAGTCCAGACACCAGGCCTCCTCCCTCACACCCAGGGGTGCAGACACCAGGCCCCCTCCCTCACTCTCACGGGTCCAGACACCAGGCCCTCCTCCCTCACTCCCAGGGGTGCAGACACCAGGCCTCCTCCCTCACACCCAGGGGTGCAAACACCAGCTCCCTCCCTCACTCCCAGGGGTGCAGACAGCAGGTCTCCTCCCTCACACCCAGGGGTGCAGACACCAGGCCTCCTCCCTCACTCCCAGGGGTGCAGATACCAGGCCTCCTCCCTCACTCCCAGGGGTGCAGACACCAGGCCTCCTCCCTCACAGCCAGGGGTGCAGACACCAGCTCCCTCCCTCACACCCAGGGTGTAAGACCCCCAGCCCTCTCCCTCACAACCCAGGGGTGCAGACACCAGTCTCTCCTCCCTCACACTGGGTTCCCTGTCCCCAGCGCCCCCCACACACACCAGGTTCCCTGTCCCCAGCGTCCCCCCCCCACCAGGTTCCCTGTCCCCAGCTCCCCCCCACACACCAGGTTCCCTGTCCCCAGCGTCCCCCCCCCACCAGGTTCCCTGTCCCCAGCCACCCCCTCCACCAGGCTCTCGGAAGGGATCCACTTACCTTGCAACCCAGAAACCACAACATCTCAGCGTGCAACACCATGAGTCCGATGCCAGTTCCCGCCAGCACCAGTGCCCAGCCGGCCACTCTCTTCTCCTGCTCCAGCAGGCGCTTTCTCCGTCTCAGGGCCCCCAGGCCAGTCACCAGCTCCCCGCCCATGGTCCCTGAGGTCTTGGGGCTCAGCCAGCTTCCTGCCCAGGGTCCCCCACCTCTCAGTACGCAAATGGCAGCCAGCTTGGCTTCCAGGCCAGCGACCTGTTCTGCTCACTCTGGGACTTTTGCTGGAAGGCACAGCCTAGCCCCGTGCCCTCTGGGGAGTGGTAACTGCGGCAGGCAGGGCAGGGCGGGGAGGGACGGGGAGGTCCCTGGGTAGGGGGAGGCTGCCCATCCCACCCCTTCTGAGACTAAGGAGGGGCTGGGGTGTGTCTTGTGGCCCCAGGCAAGGAAGAAGACTCCATCCACGTGGGCAAAGACACTCTCTGACACAATCAATTGTGACTCTCCAACGTTTGCACTCTGTGGTACACACCTACAACCCACCACACCCAGACACCACAGAGCACCCCCACGACAGACCGGAGATAGAGCCCAACACATCAGCACACACCACACAACCTCCACAGAAATGACTCACACTCCCGAAAGTTCAGAAACCCACAGCCACACCCAGACACCACACACACACACACACACACACACACACACACACACACGTGGTGTGACACATTCGGCACTTAGCAGGGCAGCAGCGTCCTGTTGGACACAGGGCCACCCAAAGGTTCTGCTCACACAGTCACACACAGCATTCAAAGTGGGGCTGGGGGAGGGGCTGTGTCACACACAGCGATGAAAAGTGAGCGCTGCTCTCAAAAGGAGTCTGACTTCTGTTTCTAGCACCTACTTGCCACGTGGCTCAAACCACCTGTAACTTCAACTTCAGGAGTCTCTGTGGGCTCCCCAACACATATGGCTTATATTAACATGCATAAATAAAAAATAAATCTTAAATAGTAATATTAAAATGGGGCCAGGGGTGAAATGCAGTCATTCGCGGGCTCCTTTGAGTCACAGAAGCCCTGAGCTGGATCCCAGCATGGCATAAAGTGGTCATGCTTGAATCCTGGCACCAGGAAGCTGGAGGCAGGAGAACCAACAGGTCTCAGTCACTGTCAACTGTGAGTTCAAGGTCAGCCTGGGCCATAAGAGACCCTGTTACCAAGTAAAACCCCACGATAGTCTACGATACAAAGAGCTAAGCACCAGCGACCACACGGAACATGACCAAGAACAACACAAATCTACAGCAGGTATAGACACACCAATTTGTAAGAGTCACCAGGCACAACACAAACGTGTCAACAGATACACAAGGAGGTTCAAGTGTGGGACACAGAGAGATACCCTATATGTGCAAACACCTGGGGGTAGCAGACACTGTCACCCAGCACCTAGAGAACAGGAAATGCACAGTAGCTCCCATCACTATGTGTGGGACTCAAACACACACACTTCTGACATTGATACTGACACACACTGGTGTACTTGACACTCAGCATGCCTTAGCACAGAATATGATTCAAACCGGAGAACAGCCAAAGGAGGTGTGCAAGCAGCTTCTACCCGAAGTTGGACATTCTAGGACATTCTAGCCACACAAGACACTGTCTAGGATGGTAT
This sequence comes from Micromys minutus, assembly GCF_963924665.1. Lineage (NCBI taxonomy): Eukaryota > Metazoa > Chordata > Mammalia > Rodentia > Muridae > Micromys > Micromys minutus. Next base: position 18,902,088 of record NC_137967.1, read on the forward strand.
TCTTTGGAGGGGGTGGGGTTGGATTCAGAGCCACAAGAACACCAATATCTAGATTGTCACACCATCAACCCAAAGTCACTCCAACATGCGTGCCACACAAACACAACACATTCAAACACATTCACAGAAGAGAAAGAACCTTAATGTAGATATATATCCTGACACCAGTTACATGGTTGTTTCACTGAGTCAGACAGGGTGCTACATTCACATTTACACACACACACACACACACACACAAACACACACACACACACACTACATACACACAGCCTATAGGCAGGGCTGGGAAGGTGGTTAGTTAGTAAAGTGTGAGGATCTGAGTTCGAATCCCAGCACCTTTGTGAAAAGTCAGGTGCAGGGGTTGGAGAGATGTCTTAGCAGGCAAAAGCCCACGCTCCTCTTGCAGACGACCCTGATTTAGTGTCCAGCACCAACGTTTGGTGGCTCACAATAGCCTGTAACTTCAGTGAATCCAGTGTCACCCCTGCTGACTTCCACTGGTATCCGCGCACACACACACACACACACACACACACACACATGGCGTACACAGTACATGGGAGTGCGCGTGCGCACACACGCATGCCCACACGCACTCATGCATGCACAAAGAAGACTAAAATAAAAGACGTGGTTTTTAAAACGTTAGGAGCAGAGGTGCACGCATACCTGTCACCCCAGCCCTGGGTGGGGAGGTGATGTGTTCAGATGGATGGAGCCATTCTAATCAAATCACTGAGTCCCTGCCGGTGTGAAAGACACTTTCCAAAAAACTGAGTGACAAGGCTCACGGGGTTTAAAGGCACCAGCTGCCGACCCCTGAGAATCCCAGTTCAGTCCCCAGATCCATAATGACGGAAGAGAACAGACCCCTGTGAAGTGACCTTGGATTTTCTTCTGTGGACCACGGCTGCACATACATGCAAACACATGTAAGGGGTGCACATACATGCAAACACATGTAAGGGGTGCACATACATGCAAACACATGTAAGGGGTGCACATACATGCAAACACATGTAAGGGGTGCACATATATGCAAACACATGTAAGGGGTGCACATACATGCAAACACATGTAAGGGGCAGAGCAATGGAGGAAAATATTCTTCTATCAACCTCTGATGTCCACAGACAAGCACATCCTGTGCACCAACACAGAAGACACACACACACACACACACACACACCCCTCACAAGAGGCAAGACAAAGGCGCAGGGTGAATGTGATGCTGGGAACAAGATGCCGTGTGACACACAGAGATCCAAATAGGACATACAACAGAGGAAGCAGCACAGGGGTCTACATGCCACGCAGCACCAGGACATGCATACCAACACACAGGACAGAGACATCAAGACAGGTCACAAAGGGACCTTGTAACACGGTGTTGCACCTCACGGTCCTCGGGCTCACAGAAACCTTCAGTCACAACTCCTTCCCACCCTGTGTCCTGTGGCATTGCGGATTGTGTGCCCGCCAGCCACAGGGAAATGACATACCGGTGGACAGACATGTCTGGCACCAATGCAACCCACACAGACACACCCAGAGACTCCCAACCACACACACACACACAGACACGCCCAGTGACAGAAACACACCCTGTGGGGGTGCCCCACCCCATGGCACACATGATGATCCCACTCCGTGACACATAGCTGGAGAAGGATGGAGACACACCCAGTCGCACCCGGACACCACACGTGTGTCTACTTGGAGAAAGGGCTGCAGCCAGGGACTCCTCAGGCTGCAACCCAGGAATCCCTTGCCTGCTTGCTGCCCTGAACCTGGAGCCATCTCTGCTTCCTCCTCCTCAGGAACATCTCTGGGCCTTGCACTCAAGTCTGTACAAGTATTTCCCTGACTCTAAGTCTTCATGGTTTTTCATTGTTGGAATAGAACTCAGGGTAGCCTGTGTGCTGGGCATGTGCTCACCACTGGGCTATACTAGAGCCCCTCACTGGGGGATTCTAGGCAGGGGCTCTACCACTGAGCCACGCCCCAGCCCCTCACTGGGGGATTCTAGGCAGGAGCTCTACCACTGAGCCATGCTGCCAGCTTTTTTTTTTTTTTTGTACCTCTACCTCCAAAACCTGTGCTGTGGTTTACTTTCTTTTTCTTTTTTCTTGTATTTTGTATATTGTTTTTTGAGACAGGAAGTAGTAACTCCACATTCCTGATTGGACTCAACCTGTTCATTACCATGACTCAGCCTCTAGTTTTCTGAAATTATAGATGTTTGATATCCCACCTGACTCCTGGACCCTCTGTGACTCCTAAACCTCTCTCTCTCTCTCTCTCTCTCTCTCTCTCTCTCTTTCTCTCTCTCTCTCTCTCTCTCTCTCTCTCTCTCTCTCTCTGTCTCCCTCCCTCCCTCGGCCCCTCCCTCCCTCCCTTGATGTTTGTCTCTCTGTGTACATTTCTCAGAAGTCCCTGAACTGGGGCCCAGAAGCTGTGCAGTTGGAGTGGCTTGAGCTGTTCTTGGCGTTTGACTCGGGCCCTAGTCCCTGTGCATGGCTCTCGGCTCCTCTGTGCGGCTAAGATAGGAATGGAAGTAAGCTGCTGTCTACACCTATGCCAGAGACGCCGACTGAGGAAGGGATGGGGAGCAGGAGACGTAGTGAGAGAGAGCTAGGGAAGAGGGCAGGAAGACAGGGCAGCTCAGAGTCAGAGAGAAGGAAGCAGAAGAGAGAGCAGAGACAACAGGCAACGGTGACCACAGAAGGACGCAGGCAGAAGAAGACAGAGTGGAACAGCAAAGCAGGGGTCACCGATGGAGACAGATGGACAAGGGACACAAAGGCATAAAGGAAGAAAGAAGCAGAGATGGGGAGACAGGGGACCAGAGTAGACTGGAAGTAGAAAGGACATTGAGACACTGGGTACATACAGAGATGGAAGTGGGACAGAAGCCATAGGAGAGAAATAAACGAACAAAATGAGAGAAGAAAGATAAGACTAGGGGCATGGCTCAGTGGTAGAGCCCCTGCCTAGAATCCCCCAGTGAGGGGCTGGGGCGTGGCTCAGTGGTAGAGCCCCTGCCTAGAATCCCCCAGGGAGGGGCTGGGGGCGTGGCTCAGTGGTAGAGCCCCTGCCTAGAATCCCCCAGTGAGGGGCTGGGGGCGTGGCTCAGTGGTAGAGCACCAGCTTAAGGCCCTGGATCCTATCTGTAGCACAAAAACCTAAAAAAAAAAAAAAAAAAAATTAAAGAGATAAAGAAGGCACACAGAAGTGAAAAAAAAGTCTGAAATCCAGCCAGACATGGACATTACACAGAAATTTTGTCCCCAGCTATACTGAAAATAAATAGATATCTGGGAATATTTGGATGTGGGAGATACCCCAGCGGGCACCATAGGAAATGGGCCACCAAACTTTATACTGAAGCTACGGACAATTGAAATAGTCCCATTTTCTGACTCTTTCCAGCATTGGGAGGGGTTGAACTGAGAGGTGGGAGTGACTCAGGCCCTAAAGCTTCCTGTGAGTCAGTCTTGAGTTCAATCCTGAAGCACTGAAGGGGGCAGGAGGGAAACGGGTCTTTGGGGAAAGAGTAAGAGGGCTGCAGCGTATAAAAGCAGGGTGCAGAGCTAGTTTAAAGGAAGAGGGGTTGTGTCTGAGGGAGGAGGCTGGCACTTGAACCTCTAGGTCTAAGACGGGAGGTCTGGGCCTGCACCTCTGGGTCTGAAGGAGGATAATTGGGGCCTGGAGCCCTGGTTCTGAGGGAGGAGGCTGATTGCTTAGACTCCTGGGTCTGAGGGAGGAGGCTGATTGCTTAGACTCCTGGTTCTGAGGGAGGAGGCTGATTGCTTAGACTCCTGGGTCTGAGGGAGGAGGCTGGTGCTTAGACTCCTGGGTCTGAGGGAGGAGGCTTATTGCTTAAACCCTTGGGTCTAAGGGAGGAGGCTGGTGCTTAGATTCCTGGGTCTGAGGGAGGAGGATTGGTGCCTGGTGTCCTGGGTCTGAGGGAGGAGGCTGGTACCTGGACCTGTGCATTAGAGGGAGGGCTGGCTCCTGGAGCCCTGGGGGGCTCTGGGTTCAAGGTGAGAAGGGGGCTAGATCCCACAGTTCTATCCAGGAAGACTGGAAGAGCTGACTCAAAGTCCCCAGGACACTTCTTTGGCGGGTTTCCCAGATGCCCCACCTTTGTCCCAGCCCCATCTCCGGGCCTGGAAGAGACCCAGGAGCCTCGGGGCCCAGCCGGAAGGGGCCAAGGACAAAAGGGTTGTTTAACTGGCAGGTGTTGGAAGGAAGTAGGGAAGAGGGTGTCTTAGGCGGAAAGGTCAGTTGTTGCCCAGGGCATGTGCTGGGACTGGCAAGTCGAGCCCCAGGGAAGACACCCAGAAAGGCCTAGGCTGGTGGCAGCAGAGCTCACTGAAGCCCGCTCTGGGACTTGGCTCAAGGAGGCGGCCGGGTTTGGAAGACTCCCACCTGGTGGTCATTTTGGAAACTGCAGGCACTCTGTGGCTTTGTAAGAAAAGTTTCTAGTCCACATACTTTGTGCACCTACTGAATGCCTGACGTCTTTCTAAGAGCAGGAGATATCGGAACAAAGAAAGCAGACAATCCTGCCTTGGAGGCGCGGTCGGGACATGGGAGGGAGCGTTCAGGATTCCATCCCAGTGTCTGGGGTTTTTGCCAGTTCCAAGTTTTCCTTTCTCTTTGGACTTCTGTCTCTTTCAGACTCTGAGCGCATGCATTTGGTATTCTTACATTGCAGCGTTTAGCCTTGTTCTTTCTTTCCCTTCCTCTTTTTCCTTTACTGTCCTCCTTTTCCCCATAGTTTACAAAAAAACCCCACAAACCAACAAAAATGCGCTGTTCTTTATTTTAAACATACATTGAGGTGGGGTGTTGACGGCGCACACCTTTAATCCTAGCACTTGAGACACATAGGCAGGTGGATCTCTGTGAGTTCGAGGCCAGCCTGGTCGACAGAACAAGTTTCAAGACAGCCGGGGGTGGGGAGGGGAACCAACCAACCAACCAAACAAACAAACAAAAAATACAACTTATATTGACTGGTTGATTTTGTGTATATGGGCATGCAGTCTGCAGCAAGTGTGCGCAGGTCAGAGGGCAGCTCTCCTGAGAGATCCAGACGTGGTTCTCCCTTTCTCCCATGAGCCTCGTGGGTCAAACTCAGGTCCTTGGGCTTAGCAGCAAAGTGCCTTTTAGGCTGCAGCGAGCTCACCAGCTTTCTGTTTGCAAATTTAAAAACTTCTTCTTTTTCCTCTTCTTCTCCCTCTCCCTCTCCCTCTATCTCTCCCTCTCCCCCTCCCCCTCCTTCTTCTTCTTCCTCTTCTTTTTCACCTCCTTCACCTCCTCCACCTCTTCTTCCTCCTCCTCCATCTTCTGTCCTGGAACTCTCTGTGTAGACCAGGCTGGCCTTGACCTCGCAGAGATCCACCTGCCTCTGCCTCCGGGATGCTGGGATTAAGAGCATGTACCACTATGCCCAGCTGAGATTTTGCATACCATGTTTTGATGGTATTTACCCCTCCCTCTTTCAGTTCCACCCCCACTTCCCTTCCACTGGAGTGTGGGTAGCACATCAGGCGCTCCTCTCAGACCTTCCTTCCCCGAGCAGCTGTCCGTAGCCCCTCGGTTCAGTATTGGACTTGGTGCTCAGCTCCACTCTCCGTGCTGGGGTTTATTCTATTTTGTGCTTACAAGCTGTGAGTTCTCTCACCTCTGTTTCCTGTGGGTGTTGGAGCCAAGGCTTTCCCATGTATCCATCCCTTAGAGACACAGTCCTTTTATCTCAGTCTCACATGCGCTGCAATATTTGGTGTGCGCTGCTACCTCCACCTCTGGTCACAACCACTGTGAGTTCACAAGTGCAGCGTCCCTGCTGGTGGTGTTTACACTCTTTTCACAGTGACCCCTGGAGCTTTGGAGAAAGGAGTATTATATGTATGTTCCATTTAGGGCTTTACAATTAAATTTTTAAAATGTGTGTGTGTGTGCGTGTGTTTGAGTGTGTGTGTATGAGTGAGTGTATGTGTGAGTGTGTATGAGCATGTGTGTGTGAGCGTGTGTGTTTTTGTGTGAGTGTGTGTGTGAGTGTGTGTGTTTGAGTGTTTGTGTGTGTTTGTGTGTGTGTACCCACAGAGGCCAGAATTGGGTGTTGAAATCCTTGGAGTGAGAGTTACAGACATTTGTGACATGCCCAGTGTAGGTATTGGGGTTGGAACCTTGGTTCTCTGGTTGCAACTTGACTTTTGGTTACTTTATGGATACCCTTTGTCTACCACCCTACTTCACCAACACTAGGTAGGAGAGAAAGAAGGTTAGAGGGGAAAAGGAGTGTCAATATCATTAGACTAATTCCTGATGATTAGAGGCATCAAGTTCCTTGGGCAGGTTTAATATTCATTGTTAGGATATTTCCAACCAGCAACCAGTAAGAGCAGGAGCAGCAGCTAGGGGAGCAGCAGCAGCTGGGAGAGCAGCAGCCACCAGGGGAGCAGCAGCAGCCAGGGGAGTAGCAGCCACCAGGGGAGCAGCAGCCACCAGGGGAGCAGCAGCCACCAGGGGAGCAGCAGCCACCAGGGGAGCAGCAGCAGCCAGGGGAGCAGCAGCAGCCAGGGAGCAGCAGCAGCCAGGGGAGCAGCAGCAGCCAGGGGAGCAGCAGCAGCCAGGGGAGCAGCAGCAGCCAGGGGAGCAGCAGCAGCCAGGGGAGCAGCAGCCGCCAGGGGAGCAGCAGCCACCAGGAGAGCAGCAGCCGCCAGGGGAGCAGCAGCAGCCAGGGGAGCAGCAGCAGCCAGGGGAGCAGCAGCCACCAGGGGAGCAGCAGCCACCAGGGGAGCAGCAGCAGCCAGGGGAGCAGCAGCAGCCAGGGGAGTAGCAGCCGCCAGGGGAGCATCAGCAGCCAGGGGAGCAGCAGCAGCCAGGGGAGCAGCAGCAGCCAGGGGAGCAGCAGCAGCCAGGGGAGCAGCAGCCACCAGGGGAGCAGCAGCCACCAGGGGAGCAGCAGCCACCAGGGGAGCAGCAGCAGCCGGGAGAGTAGCAGCCATGACAGCCTATCTCAGTGCTTCTGTGATTTTATACCCACTCAAGAGTTCCCAGAATTCCAAACATCACACAATCACAGAGACTGTGTGGAGCTGGCCCCTGCCAGAGCATGAGGCAAACCATAGTTAGCTGTTACAGACAAAATTGATGCAACCCCACATCCCACACCTGGGGTTAAAACAAAAAACATAGCCCTATAACATTTCTGTGCTTAAAGAAACCGGCAGATCAGTAGACGCTCTAACTGGGGACTCATCTCTCCAGACCTTTCCTGGTGTTTAGGATGTAAGTTCCCCTGTAGCACAGACTGGCCTGGAACTCATTATGTAGCCGAGGATAATCCTCCTGCCTTCGGATGTCATCCCTCCCACGCCTCTCTTTCCTGTGGGTGCCAGGCCTTTCCTATGTGTCCCTTAGAACCACAGCACACATGCATGCACACACACACACACACACACACACACACACACACACACACACACGGGAATCTCACTGTATAGCCCCAATTGGTCTCAAACTCAGAGAGATCTGCTTGCCTCTACCTCCCAATTGCTGGGATTAAAGATACGTGTCAGCATTCGAGGCCCCGATCTGATTTTGGCCTGTCATTGGTTTTATTGCTACATGGAATTTTCCACAGAAGCAGCTTCGTTTAGAGGCAGATCTTTCTCTTGCCAAGCTGCCGTCCCTAATAAGATGCCCCCTGAGCCCTGTAGACAGGTCTGGCCCTTATGTCACCGAGTGGCTTGTAGAGGGAGCGGGTGAGTGTCACAACCACCCAGGTCTCCCTGGCTGTACCACTGGGCAATTCTCCCTCCAGGTGATGCATGGCTTTCCTCTTCGAATCTGACTGGCTTGTGACTTGCCTTAATGGACAGAATTCTGTGGCGGATAGCTTGGTGCTTGCTAAGAGCATGAGGAATTCCTGTTTCCACCCTCCCAGACTCTAAAGCAAACCATGCTGCAAGAAAGCTAAAGTTCATCCCACGGAGAGGGAAACTGGAGGAAAGTTGAAAACACCGGCTCTGTCCTCCTGCTGCGTGAGCCCTTGGAACCAAACTCAGGGCTTCTCCAAGCATTTGCCCTTGCCCTCTGAGCCACCTGGCTGGACCATCATGGCCGATTTCAGCTGTTGCCTTTGGATGTATCTGCCAGGGTGTTTCCAGAGGGGACAAGCTGAGAAGGGTATAGAAGCACCCCGAGTGATAACTCATGCTCCGGGATCCTCAAGTGGGCAAACTGGGGGAAGGGGTGCCAGAGGAGTGAGGGAATTCACCTCTGTCTCTGTTGTCTGACCCACCCAGAAGCCAACAGGCAGCCCAGTGTTCCCAGCATGCTTTTTTTCTACACAATGGCTTGTGCCATTACAAACAGAGAAGCAGAATTAATCTTTCTTCTCATAAGGTGCTTTTAAAAAATCTTTTTTGAAGACTAATTTTATTTATTTATGATATATGAGTACACTGTAGCTGTACTTCAGATGCACCAGAAGAGGGCATCAGGTTTCATTTCAGATGGTTGTGAGCCACCATGTGGTTGCTGGGATTTGAACTCAGGACCTCTGGAGGAGCAGTCAGTGCTCTAACCATTGACCCATCTCTCCAGCCCCACCAGTGGCTTGTCATTACATGGAGTCCATAGTAGAGCAAAATGATCTTACCTCCCCTTTAGCATTTATGTTTATCTTATCTGTCTGGGTGTTTGCCTGCATGTGTGTCTGTGCACCATGAGTGCGCTCTGTGCCTATGGAGATCAGCAGAGGGTCTCAGATCCCCCCAGAACTGGAGTTACAGGCTGTCGTGAGCAGCCATGTTGGTGCTGGAGATGAAACCCGGGTCCTCTGCAAGAGCAGCCAGTGCTCTTAACCATGAAACCATTCCTCTAGCCACCACGAACTTACTTTCCCGTCTGTCTACTTGTTAATGGCGGGATCCTTGCTATCCAAATGTTTGTTTTGGTTCACTGGAAAGCTGCTATATAATAGTTTTTGAGATAGGGTCTCATGGGTCCCGGGCTGGCCTTGAACTCTTTATTCCTTTGCCTCCACATTCTGAGCGCTGAGATCGCAGACACACACCATTACATCCCGTTTATGTGCTGCTGGGGACAGGGTCCATCTTCCCACGAACGCTAAGCGAGTGCTCTACCCACCGAGCCGATGCCGTAAATACTTGTCAAAGAAATGTTCGTGCTCTGCGATACTGACTGGCGCTTCTGCTCCGATGGTACTCCGCAACATCCTAGAGGAGGGAAGGACGCCATTTCTCCATTTCCCAGGTATTTGCTCTGACCCCTCAAGCTGGTGGGTTGCTGTCTGTGGTCCTGATAACTGCGGCTCTGTCCTTGGTGCTGACGTTGGGACTTCACTCCTGGGACAACAGAGAGGGTGGGAACATCTTGGGGGAGGAACAGGATCTTGCTTAGATGCAAACACTGGCGTACGGTGTAGGATCTACAGTGTCCATCTCCTGTCTTATCTATACACACATGCTTGTATGTGTGGGTGTTGATCTAGCCGGGTCTTCCTCAGCATCCAGAGGGACTGGGTGCCACCCCACCCCCGGACATCAAGACCCATGAATTCTCATGTGTCATAATAAAACATCTTAGGTCTTAACAGTTAACTTGTTAGCACCAGTCCACACTTTCTCCGCTCATCCATCCATCCATTCATTTATTGTATAGATGTGCACACGTGTTAGCCTATGTGAGGATATGTGATTGTGTGTCCACATGTGTGATCATGTGTGTAGAGGCTAAAGATCAAACTTGGGTGTTACTCCTTGATGGACATCTATTTTAGTGTGTGTGTGTATGTGTGTGTGTGTGTGTGTGTGTGTGTGTGTGTGTGGCGCTGGCTGTCCTGGAACTCACCCTGTAGACCAAGCTGGCCTTGAACTCAGAAATTCACCTGCCTCTGTGTCTCAAGTGCTGAAACTAAAGGCATGCACCATTACCACTTGGCATCTTTTTCTTTCTTCCTTTTGTTCATTCTTTCTTCCTTCCTTCCTTTCTTTCTCTTTTTCTCTTTTTCTTTCTTTCTTTCAAAACAGGGCTTCATGGATAGCCTTGGCTCTATAGACCAGGCTGGACTTTTCCCCCCTTAAATATAAGTACCTCAGGCCCTTGTGCTTCCAAAGCAAATGCTTTACCAGCTGTATGTAATATCTCTCTGGCCCTCATCCATTCGTTTTAAAGATGTGCAGCTTGGGGTGAGTGAGATATTTCTGCAGGCAAAGACACTGTCACCAAGCCTGATAATCTCTCTTCAATCCCTGGAACCCACGTATGGAAAGAGAATGTCAACTCTCCACCTTCCACGTGCCGTTCTCTGGCCTTTGACCACGGCATTCAAGTGCCTCTTCACCCTGCAAAGTAAATAAATGAGCATCGGTAAAAATTAAAATGAAAAAGCAAGTCCTTAGGGCTAGCCTCAAACTCATGATATTCCTTGTTTGAGACAAGGTCTTGCTATGTAGCCTAGGCTTTCCTTGAACTCGTGGGTGATCTTGCCTCAGCCTCCTGAATGTGGGGTCACAGCTTTGTATCATCACACTGGGCTCTAACACCTTCGTCGTTGCTATTACTTAAGATTTCTTTTCACCAGTGTTCACGTGATTGTAGTGCCCGCAAAGGCCATAAGGGGGCATCAGACTCCTGGAGATGGAGTCTTAAGCTGCTGTGAGCTGATGTAGTGGGGGTGCTGGGGACAAGCTTAGGCCCTCTGGGAGCATAGCAGGTACTTTCAGCGTCCGAGCCTCCTCTCCAGCCTCTGATATCATTTCAGTAATGTGATTCACACTCAGGAGGTGAAGGCAGGAGAATCAGAAGTTCAAAGTCACCCTCGGCTGGGCCACATGAGACCTTGTCCCAAATGAGATCCAAAGCTCAATAGCATGAACAAAACAATTCCTACACAAACAATTCCAACAGCAGTTGGCCTCCTGATGTGGCTGGGGGCATCTCACAGGTCCCCACCCCCAGATGAAGACTGACAAAGACTCAGAGAGGGAGGCTTAGCCCTCACAGAGATGATTCATCCCCTCGGCCCTGGAGACATGCAGCCAGCAACACTGAACGGACTCAGCAGATTGTAACCGTATGTTTATTCATGTATACGTCTATATAATAGTGGTGGTGGAAAAGAAGGCCCCGTGAATTTGGAAAGGGCCTAGAAGGGTTGGGTGGGACTACAGGGAGGGAAAGTTATGCAATTATTTTGTAATGAAACATACAATGCAATAGTTTGTTGATGGTTTGATTTTTGAGACAGGGCTTCTCTGGCTGTCCTGAAACTCAACCTGTAGAACAGGCTGACCTTGAACTCACGGAGTTCTGCCTGCCTCTGCCTCCCTGGTACTGAGATTAAAGGTGTGCACCACCATTGGCTCTAAAAAAATACAAAGATCTTTGGAGTAAGAATAGACAATTGATCCCCCACCCCCAGACACTCTCAGAGTGTACAGCCCTCCTGCGGAGTCGTTAGCATCACGTTGGTCCTCCCCACTGATCCTCCCCACTGGTCCTCCTCACTGCCATAGGAGAATGCTGTCTTGGCGCAAAGGAGGTTGGCTCCCACCACCCCAGCCTTTCCTTTACTCTTTGCTCTTCAACATTAAGCAGTCCTTGACCTTGGGGACCTGGAGGGGACTTGATGGTCCCCCCCTCTGTCTAGTGTTCTATTTCTGTTTTGGTTTGACAGCTTGGCTTTTGTCATGCTCCTCCCTGCCTCTAAATCCCTTCATGGCTCCCACTGGCTCTCAATCTAATGGAATATTCTAGGCCTCTCAGGTCCACCCCACCCTTTCCGTGCTCAGCTTCCTCAGCACTATCTATGTTTAAAAATTCATCTATTTATTTTTATGGTGTAAGTGTGAGCATGTGCCTATACGGCATGGCACATGTGTGGAGGTCAGAGGACAGCACCGGGGAGTCTGTTCTTTCCTTCCCTGTGTGGGATCCGGGGATTGAACTCAGCTCATCAGGTTTTGTGGCAAGCACTTTTAGTCACTTAGCTCTCTCACTGACCCCATCCTGACTCTTTATACAAGTGGCCCTAAAACCTCTTTGCTTACCCTCTTGTCACAAAGGTGTCTTCTTGGGCACCCGTGCCATCAAATCTGTCCCCCAAGTTCCTTTCTGGATTTCCCTTACTGGATCATACTCCTTTTTTTTCTTTTTCTGTGTTTGTTTTGAGACAAAGTCTTATGTAGCTCAGGCTAGACACTATGTATCAGATTTAGACTTTGTACTTCTGATCGTCTTCCTCCACCCCAGTGCTCCAGGAAGGGTTGTGCCTCTTCCCAGCTGACTCACACTCCAGTTTCACCAACCGTGAGCTTCCAGGTCTGTGACTGGATCTTTCCGACCCGGGCAGGCAGGGCTGGGTCTGACTAATCGCCGGGGCCGGGACACACCAGCCCAGAAGAACAGGTTCCAAATGGTTGCTGGATGCTGGTTCCATTTAGTCTGCTTCTTCTGATTCTGGCCTCTGCCCTGTGTTCGCGCCATCTAATGAACGCTTCGAGCCTCCTTCGCACACACTTCCCTCCTGGCAAGATCCTCCTAGTCCCTCAGGACCAGGCCCTGGTTCCATTCATCGCCTTTGATGCTCTGTGATGATGTCATCGCCTCTGATGCTCTGTGGTGATGTCATCGCCTCCGATGCTCTGTGATGATGTGATCGCCTCTGATGCTCTGTGGTGATGTCATCGCCTCTGATGCTCTGTGGTGATGTCATCGCCTCTGATGCTCTGTGGTGATGTCATCGCCTCTGATGCTCTGTGATGATGTCATCGCCTCTGATGCTCTGTGGTGATGTCATCGCCTCTGATGCTCTGTGGTGATGTCATCGCCTCTGATGCTCTGTGATGATGTCATCGCCTCTGATGCTCTGTGATGATGTCATCGCCTCTGATGCTCTGTGGTGATGTCATCGCCTCTGATGCTCTGTGATGATGTCATCGCCTCTGATGCTCTGTGATGATATCATCGCCTCTGATGCTCTGTGATGATGTCATCGTCTCTGATCCTCTGTGATGATGTCATCGCCTCTGATGCTCTGTGATGATGTCAACTTGTCAGAATCTAGAGTCACCTAGGTGACAGGCTTCTGGACACACCTTTAAGGAGGCTCAGTGTTCACTTAATTGAGATGGAAAGACTGACCTAACAGGAGGAAGGAGGACGTGAACCGAGCAGCACCATTTGCCGCTTCGGTTTCTGATTATGACCCAAGGTGCACAGCACTGCCCACTCCTGCCACGTGATTTCTCCACCGCTAAGGATAGTACCTAGGCTGACGGAATGGCTGGAAGATGAAATTAGCCCTTCTCTCCCCAAGTCACTCTTTTTTTTTTTTTTTAAGATTTATTTATTATATATAAATACACTGTAGCCGTCTTCAGACACACCAGAAGAGAGCATCAGATCTCATTACAGATGGTTGTGAACCACCATGTGGTTGCTGGGAATTGAACTCAGGACCCCTGAAAGAGCAGTTGGTGCTCTAACCACTGAGCCGTCTCTCCAGCCCCCCAAGTCACTCTTAATCAGAGTTTTGTTACAGCAAGAGAAAACACTAAACGCGACCCAGTTTGGCTCACCTCATCATATGTGTTTCTGTTAAATTTTGGTTTGTGGTCATCTGCTGGAATCCTTAACCATTTTTCTTTCACATGCAATCCCCGCCCCCAAGGGTGTGCCACTCAAGGCCTCGCATATGCTAGACATGTGCCCCATGACTGAGCTAAGCCTCCGGAGCCCTGCTGGGGGAGCCGAGCTACATCCCAACACTTGTTAGTTTTAAATTTTGACACAGAGAGGTTGCTTCTGCTGGCCCTGAATTCATCTGTACCACAGGCTGGCCCTGAATTCAAGGTCCCCCTATGTCAGCTTCCCAGTGGCTGGGACTACAGGCTCATGGCAAGGTTCAAGCCTTGCCGTCCAATGTGCTGCCTAACACGCAAAAGCTGGTGTGAGGAGGCAGAACTCAGAACTTCCCTCTGCTCCGTTACGTGTGTCCAGTAAGTACTCTCAAGAGATGGGTCAGCTTCGTTGTCCCCCCTGCAGCCTCTCCACCTGTCCCTTTCCCATCAAGAGTGTCTGTACGTGTCTAAAACCTTTTATTGCAAATAATATACACGTGGAAAGGTGAGAAAAGACAGGTATGACGTAATCCCAGCATCTGTCCAGCAGGTGGAGGTGAGCAGGTCAGGAGTGATCCTAGGTCATACAGATGAGTTTGGCTACATGAGACCTTTTCTTTCAAACAAAAGAAAACAGCAACAGAAAGTTTAGTGGGGGGGGGGGGAGCAAAAATGGATCAGTGAGTTCTTGGATCCCATAACTCAACATCTAGACCCCTAGACACCCCATATTTCCTCTTCTGGTTACTTGTTCCCAAAGATAATCACCCTTCTCTCTTCTCATTGCACACACTAGCCGTTGGCAGCTTTTGTACGTTGCTGTTCTGTTGTGTGTCTTCACAATTTTGCTCAACACTGTTTTTGTGAGATTCTTTCACGGCCACTGTGGGTAACTGTGAGCTAACCATTTTTCACTGCTGCATAGTACTCCATTTTGTGGCTGGATCACAGTCTCCTTATCCCACCTGGCTGTTCATACTTATATGGGTTGTTTCCAGTTTGTAGTTACTATGATCTGTCCTACTAACAGGTTGGGGGAAGCATATGAACCAGTTTCTGCTGTGGCAGACCCAAGTGGAATGGCAGAGTTATACTATGGATTTCAATTTTGCTGTAGAGAGACACTGAAAATCAGGAGGCTGTTTTCCCTCCCCTGCCCCCCCTTTCTTTCTCACTGTGTAGTCTTAGCTTTCCTGGAGTTCACTCTGTAGATCAGATTGACCTCAAACTCAGACTGGCCTCTGCTTCCATGGTGCTGAGATTAAATGTATGGGTTACCATGCCTGAAAGGGTCTCACACTCTAGTCCAGTTTGGCCTTGAAGCAGCAATCCTCCTGCCTCAGCCTCCTGGGAGCTGGAATGATGGGCTGGGATTACCGCTCTCCTTGCTAGAAGTGGGGTTTTTAGGTGAGTGGTATGGTTTGTCGTGAGGGGTCACAAAAGGCTCGCATATTGAAGGCTTGGTGCCCGAGGGATGGCGCTATTGAAAGCTGGCTGGACCTCGTTCAATGCACTGGGTAGACGGGCCTTCAGGAGGTGGGGCCAGTGGCAGTAAGGAGGGACAGAGAATGGGGTGGAAGGTTATGACTGGAGAGATGGGAATGCCGCTCATATTTTCACGTCATTTGTTTAAAGGGGCCACAGGCAGAGCGATTCTGGAGGCGCTGTCTATGCAGGGAGCCCGAGGGAGGTCCCCAGAGCGATGGCCAGTAGTGGAGCAATGACCAGCAGGGTCAGGATTCGGGGAGCCCGGGGAGGGGCCGAGGACATGGCGCCAGGGAGGGTCTGTGTCACGGAGGCCCTGTTGCAGAGGTGGCCCTCGCAGCAGTATCCCTGCAGGTCGATGGACGTCCAGGGGCTGGTGGTACCCATGGTGGTGCAGGAGGGCCGGTGGCAGGTTCGGATGTACACGGGCACCGAGAAGTTGCCTGGGTAGATAGTAAGGAGGGGTCAGGCCTCGCTCCTCTGACACATCTCAGTGTCTTTGGAGACCAGGACCACATCTCTCAGTGCAGACAAGCCTCCTCCCTCAGACCAGAGCCATGTCTCCTCCCTGACACGCATGCCTCTTCCTTCAGTCTACAACAGGCCTTTCCCCTTAGATCAGAGAGTGTCTCCTTCAGAATAGAACTACACCTCTTCCCTCAGACCCTGTCATGCCTTTTCCTTCAGACTACACCCATGCCTCCTCCCCCCATGCCTCCTCCCTCAGACCAAGACCACAAAGAACCAGGTCTCTCTCTGGTACCTCTGCCCTTAGGTCTTCAGCGCCATCCCACCATCCCAGCCCCTCACCAATGTTCATCCGGCCGTTGCCCTGAAAACAGGCGCTCTGGTCCTGGTGGCACTGGACCCGTCGGGACTTCTCAGGGGAACAGTCTTCAGGGTGGGTCCCCAAGCAGGCATAGCACTCGGTGCCACTGAGCTTCTGTGGGTTAGGCGCTTGGAGAAGAGAGCAGAGGAGTTTTAGAGGAGGGCAGTACAGGCTCACACCAAAGAGGAGCGCACAGCCAGCGCAGCCTCAGCGGGGACCTTCTCTCCAAACCCTGCTCCCTCCAGCCCCGCCCCGACCTCTCCAGCCCCGCCCCCCGACCTCTCCAGCCCCGCCCCCGACCTCTCCAGCCCCGCCCCCCGACATCTCCAGCCCCGCCCCCCGACCTCTCCAGCGCCGCCCCCGACCTCTCCAGCCCCGCCCCCCGACCTCTCCAGCTCCGCCCCGACCTCTCCAGCCCCGCCCCGACCTCTCCAGCCCCGTCCCTCGACCTCTCCAGCCCCGCCCCGACCTCTCCAGCCCCGCCCCGACCTCTCCAGTCCCGCCCCCCGACATCTCCAGCCCCGCCCCGACCTCTCCAGCGCCAGCCCAATTTCTCCAGCTCCGCTCCGATTTCTCTAGTCCAGCCTCCGACCTCTCCAGCCACGCCCCCTAGCTCACCTTGGCTCAGGTTGGGGAGGACGTCGTGAGTCTTGAGGTTGGTGTTGCAGTAGTCAGTGGCACAACCGCGGACCACCGCGTAGTCAGGAGGCAGAGCATCCTGGTTGGTCTGCATGGGGCCGGTGGTGGGGCCCGTCCAGCATCCCTTCCGGACCATTGTCAGCAGGCTGCGGTAACCTGGGCGGGAGAGTTCCAGGCCTCCAGTGAGCCTTCCCTCCCCACTTCTGCATTTCTCCTCCGCTCACTCAGTTCTGCCTCCACCCTCTTTCCATTCTGTCTTCTGTTATCCTGAGATTTTTTTCTTTTCCCTTCCCACTCTCTCCCTCTCTTCCCAACTCTCCTTTCTCTCCTTAATTTAAAAGACTTTAATTTCAGTTTACATGTAAGAGCTGTTTGCCTATGTGTATGATGCACGCATGCAGTGCTCACGGAGGCCAGGAGAGGGCGCTAGATCCCATCTCTGCAAGTGGTTGTGAGCCAGGATGAGTTGGAAACCAAAACCAGCTCCCCTGGTCTTAACCACTGAGCCATCTCTCCAGCCCTGTTCGTTCGTTATTCTGAGGCAGGGTCTTATGTAGCCCAGGATGGCCTAAAATGTGTATAGCCAAGGATGACCTTGAACTTGCAATTCTCTTGCCTTCCAAGTGTTTGGCATAGAAATTTGTGCCACCGTGGCTCTTTTTCACTTTCCCACTGACAAGGTCTTTCCTTGTAGCCCAGGCTGGCCACAGACGCACGACGTTCCTGCATCTCCCTCCCTCCAGAGTGCCAGGATCTCAGGTGTGAGTCATCAAGTCTAGCATTGCCTCCTCCGTTCCCGCTCTTCTCTGCCTTCCCTTATCTCTCTCCTCCTCTTCTACTGAACGGTTTCTCTTCCCCTCTCCATCCCCCTCTTCTCTGTCTCCTCTTTATTTCCCCGGCTGCATATCCTTCCGTTGCCCCCCGGTCCTCACCAGTATCTAGCGATAAGACCACCTCAGAGCACCCCTGAGGACAAGAGACACTGGGGAGCTTCACGGCGCTGAGGTCGAAGGGCCCGAAGTACGTGTGCTCAAAGCTGTAGCATTTCAGGGCCTGGGAGCCTAGGAGAAGGATGGGTGTGTTAGCAGGTCAGGGGGATCGACATACGACCTAGGGCTTCACAGAGTGGGACAGACACACCCCAGGCTGCTGTGACCCCTGTCACTACGGGAGAATGTCAGCATCAGAACCTGCCTGGCACCACCGGGTGCCATCACAGACCCGGAAGACCTCAGTCATTTGCATAAGGGTCTGAGTGATTTCTTCCTTTCTGCCCACCCCGAAACCATCTACACCCACAGCAGGAAGAGTGTAGGGTCACACACACCCTGCCTGAACTCTAAGTGCTGACACCGGTTTGTACAAACCTATGAAAATGCATGCAGAGCAAGATGGCTCAGCAGCCAAGGATGCTAGTCACCAAGTCTCACTACCTGAGTTCAATATCCGGGACCCACATTGTGGAAGGAGAGCGTCAACTCCTAAAAGTTGTCTTCTGACTTCTACATGTGAACTGTGGCATGTGCCAGCACACACACACACACACACACACACACACACACACACACACAGTTATGTCAAAATGACACCAGCAGGGAAGCTGGCTGGGGTGGGAGCCTAAAGCTTGAAGCTTGTCCTTTGAGTGTGAAGGCTAGGGTCTTGACCCACCTGTCACGCTAGTGTGAGGGTGGCAGAGAGAGGTGATCCCTAGAGCTGGACAAAATAAACAGCACAGTCTGGGTTCAAATGAGACCCTCCCTCCTTCCCTAGACTTGGCTGACAGCAAAGGAGGAAGATGCCTGGTTTCAACCTCAGGCCTCCACGCAGGTACATACACACCACACACACACACTACACTCACACACACTACAAACATACACACCACAACACACTACACACATATACATTACACACACATCACACATACACTCACACACACTACACTCACACACACTACACACATACACACTACACACACACTACACACCTACACACCACAACACACTACACACATATACATTACACACACACACACACGCACTCACTCACACTTGCACACATGAACACATGCACACACACACACATGCTTCTTAAATATTGAAACCTGGTGCAGAGAAGTACAAACAGCTGCTAACTCAGAGACACATGGAAACCAAACTGCACCCAGTGATGGGCGAATACACACAAACTAAGCCTTGTGCAAGAAGGGTTTGCTTAATATCCTTCCAATTCATCCTTCATGGCCTATCTATACCCAAGTGAGTATGTCCCTGTAAGAAAGGGTTCAAAGATGGAACTAAGGTCCTTGCCAGCTCTGGGGAGAGCCCCAATTGCTCCCCAGAAATGCCCTCAATGAGGGGGTGGGAGGGAAAGGAAGGCCTGTGTCAGAGGACATGACAGTGGGGGGGAATGAGAGGATATGAGAATGGGCACACCATGTCTCCACCACCCCAAGATTCAAGACGACAAGCTCCCAGCCCTCCTCCCTCGGACTCAGGGGTCCAGGCCCAGCCCTCCTCCCTCAGACTCAGAGGTCCAGATTCAGCCCTCCTCCCTCGGACTCAGGGGTCCAGGCCCAGCCCTCCTCCCTCAGACCCAGGAGCTCAGGCCCAGCCCTCCACCCTCAGACCCAGGAGCTCAGGCCCAGCCCTCCACCCTCAGACTCAGGGGTCCAGACCCAGTCCTCCTCCCTTGGACCCACTGGACTCAGTCAGCATAAGTAGGTACCCGTCAGGCAGAGCATGCTCCCAAGGAAGCAGAGCAGAGAGGTCCTGGGGATCCCCATGGCAGCCAGTGGAGCTGAGATCTGACCCTGAGGACAGCTCCTTCCACTCTGGCTTGCAGTCAGGCTGGTTTTCCCTGCTGATTCCCAGGCATCCTGGTCACCCAGCCTGGCCAGGATTCCAGGATCCTCCGCCCCACCCTCCCGCCCTTCTTCCTGTGGGCTGTCTCCCTCCAGGTAATCATGGTGGGGTTGCCAAGTCAGAGGGGCGGGGACTCAGACTCCTGTATGCTGAGGAAGGCGTTAAGGGGTCCGGGGCTTTAACTGTGGGGGCGGTTTGTATTTCACAGGTTTGTCGGAATCTTCCTTTCTACACTCTGTGACAGTCTGTGGCTGGTCCCCCAATCCCTGCTCCTTCCCTCCCACCAGCACCCAACACGCACACAAAGCCTTGTAATCCCCGAGGCTGAATTTTTGAACAAGACACCCAGACATCCTCTCTCCAGAGTCTCTCAGCCATCTACTGACTCCACGTTCTCTCTTCAGCTGCCAGCGTCTCTTTGTTACCCTCTCTGCAGCCTCCAGAAATGTCTCTGACAATAAATGAATGAATGAAGAACGAATAAATGACCATCAAGAGAGAGAGAAATAAATAATGGTCACCCACAAGATGCAGAAAGACAGGCTGGGTTGTGGCTCAGTTGGTGGAGCACTTGCTTAGCATACATAAAGCTCGGATACCGTCCCCCGTGCTCCGTGCTCCGTAAACCAGGTGTTCGGGTCTGTGCTCTGAGGCAGAGACCGGAGGATCAGACACTCACGATTGTCCTTGCTACTTAGTGAGATTGAGATTTGAGACCCTTTCGCAAAACAAACAAAAACGAGCAGAAATTTGAAAGAAAGCTGGGAAGGTAGCTCAGCTGGTAGAATGCTTGACTAGCATCCAGAAAGTTCTGGGTTCGAGCTCCAGCACTGCATAAAACTGGACAAGGTATTTCCCAGGCCAGTCTGGGATACAAGTGCTCTTGTCTTAAAAGGTGGAGGGGGAACTGGAGAGATGGTTCAGTGGTTAGAGCACTGACTGCTCTTCCAGAGGTTCCTGAGTTCAAATCCCAGCAACCACATGGTGGCTCACAACCATCTGTAATGTGATCTGATGCCCTCTTCTGGTGTGTCTGAGGACAGCTACGGTGTCCTCATACATAATAAATAAATAAATCTTTTAAAAACTAGATGCAGAATGATCATCTAGTTGGCTCACACAAAAGTGGTCACACACACACACACACACACACACACACACTGAATAAGTTGCTGGTTTTTTTTTTAAGTTAAAGAAGAGATACAAGAAGACACAATCCTGTGTGGACAGATGTAAATGAAGACACACAGACAAACTCAGAGGGGGAGGAGAGACACCCTAATAGATAGGATGTGCCCACAGACGGTGTTGAGAAACCCTTATTAAATGGAGATCCGCCTGCTTCCACAATACCTGTAATTAAAACTGATGGAGATTTGATAGTGAACAGGCTGTTTGAGAAAATTCCTGAATTAGTGATGGAGGCAAGGGCGGGGGTGGGGTGGGGAATGGTTTGATTGACGAAGCAGACGCCATTCCTCTTCCAGGGCCTCGGAGACAGAGTTATAGGGGAGCTGCACATGGCGGCACAGCCCATCACCCCAGCACTGGGTGGAGGCAAGAGCACCAACATTTAGGGTCCTGCTGGCAACACAGGGGGTTCGAAGCCAGCCTGTGCCACAGGAGACTCTGCCTCGAACAAAAACAAAAAGCACGGGGCTCAGCCCATGGGCCAATCAATGAAGTATCTGCGGTGAAAGTGTGAACGCTAGGATCCGCGCACTTGGCAAAAGGCCAGGAGCAGCTGCTTGTGTCCAGTGCTGGACCATCAGAGGCAGGAGGATCCCTGAAGCTCAAAGAGCAGCCAACCTAGCTGTCTGGGTGAGCTCCAGGTTCAGTGAGAGATCGTCTCAAGACATAGGATGAAAAGGAATGTGCCATACCTCCTCCACCCTCCATCTGCCACATGCACACACACTCATACACACTCACACACACTCATACACACTCACACTCATACACACTTACAATACACACTCATACACTCACACACACACTCATACACTCACACACACTCACGCACACACTCATACACTCACACACAGTCACACACAGTCACACACTCACACTCACACACACTCACACACTCACACTCATATACACTTACACATACACACTCACACACACTCACACACTCATAAACACTCACACTCACACACACGCACACATACATATGTCACACATACCAAGCTCCTACCCTCCACCCCTTCTAGTCACTTATACATACAAGACTTTGTGGGTTTAAAACACCTGTCTGTCTGTCCGTCTGTCTGTCTATCTATCTGTATCTATCTCTATATGTATGTAAAATGTGGATGTGTGTTTGCATGCACACAGTGGATGCAGTGTCTGTGGAGACCAGAAGAGGACATCAGGAGGTCCCCTGGAACTGAAGCTAGACAGTAATGAGCCACCATGTGGGTGCTGGGAATCGAACCCTTGTCCTCTGGAAGAGCAGTCAGTGCTCTTACCCACTGAGCCATCTCTTCAGGCCTGACCTCTTATTTGTTTTAAGGTTTATTTTTTATTTGTATGTGTGATCAGAAGACGCATGTGTGCAGAGCCAAAGGAGGGCGCCAGATCCCCCGGGGCTGGAGTTACAGACAGTTCTGGGAATCGAACTGGGGCCCTCTGCAAGAGCAGTATGATGCTTAACGGAGTCTTCTCTCCAGCTCCACAAAAGCCTTGTGATTTCGATTTCTTTCCCAGCGCCTTTGGAGGTAAGGTGAGTGTTTTGGCCACAATGTGGTTTTCAGGCTACGAATCCCCTCCCCCCACCAGGAGCCCATCTCACCCTGTCTGCCAGTGTCCGGGGTAGAGTAGGGTCCGGATGTCACTAATCCACAGTGGGCAGGCAGGAAACACTCCGTGTACTCAGCAGATTCCCTGGAACAGCCTGCCACGGCCTTCTTCCAGAATTAACACCTCCCACCTTCTACCCTGTGTCTTAAAGGAGCTGAGGCCAATCCTAATTTAAGGCAATAGTATTGAAAAATATTTTCCTTTTGTGTCAAAAAACAACATGAAAGAAGATTTTCTTTGTCTTAAAAACAAAATAGGAAACTATGTATCCCAGGGAGATCTGGAACTTCATGTGTAGACCTGGCTGGCCTCGAACTTACAGAGATCCTCCTGCCTCTGCTTCCAGAGTGGGTGTGCACAACCATGCTGACTCAACATTCTTTATCACATCTATTTACTCCCCCCCACCCGGTGTGTGTGTGTGTGTGTGTGTGTATGTGTGTGTAGTATGTGTTAATGTATGGTATATGCGTGTGCACGTATGTGCGCACATTTGTGCACATGATCTCAGAAGAGGTGTGCACACACACATATGTTTATGCATGAGAAGATCAACATGCCTAGGTTGCCGCCCAGGCAGTCGCAGGCATCCTCCTGTCTCCAGCTTTCCAGCACTGGAATCACATGCACACCATACGCAGCACCGTTCTTACAATGGTTGTAAAGACCGAACTCGGGTCTTCATGCTTGTGGGGTAAGCACTTTACGTATGGGCTCTCTCCCAAGCCCCGTTCCAGGCTGTTCCCATGCAGTTCAAGCTGGCCGGAAACTCCTGATGTAGCCAGGGTTGACTTTGAACTCCTGGCTTCACCTCTCAGGGGCTAGGATTACAGGCTCGAGCCACCGGGCCCTCAGCAGGTGCACGTTCCTCTGAGGGAGACATGGAGCCCTTGCGGGCAGTCACAGCCACTGGCCCCGCTGCTCACCTGCCACTGGGCTTCTGCCCCTCCCATTAGGCTTCACTTCCCAGAACCTGTTTGGCATCCATGCTGTTCTTCCTGCTACTCTGGTCCCTGCCAGGCAGGGTGGGTGGAGCCTAGGCCCTCGATGGAGGGGAATGGAGCTCGGAAGTACAGTACACGGGCTTGCACTTAATGTGCAAGGTGGCAGGAAAGAAGGATGGGACGAGAGAGAGAGGGGGAGAGGGAGAGGGAGAGAGGAGAGGAGAGAGAGGGAGTGGGAGGAGCGGAGAGAGAGAGAAAAGAGAGAGAGACAGTGAGAGGGGAGAGGAGAGAGAGAGAGAGAGAGAAGAGAGAGAGAGAAGAGAGAGAGCGAGAGGAGAGAGAAAAAAGAGAGAGAGAGACAGAGAGAGAGGGGAGAGAGAGGAGAGAGAGAGAGAGAGAGGGAGAGAGAGGCGTCTTGTGTGTGTGTCTATGTATGTGATATTGTGTATATGAGATCTTGTGTAATCTTGTGTATGTTTATGTGATCTTGAGTGTGCATGAGCAATATTGTGTGTGATCTTCTGTGTGTGTGTATGTGATCTTGTGTGTATGTGAATTTGTGTGTGAGGTCTTGTGTGTGTGTATGTGATCTTGTGTATATGTGTATATGATACTGTGTATGGTGTATTGATCTTGTGTGTGTATATGTGATCTTACGTGTGTGAAATCTTATGTGTGTATAATCTTGTGTGTTTGTGTATGTGATCATGTGTGTGTGTGATCTTGTGTGCATGAGATATATTGGGTGTGATCTTGTATGTGTACATGTGTGATATGGTATATGTGTGTATGTGACATTGTGTGTGTGATCTCTGATAGCCTTGGTACTTGTGGTGATGTTGAGGTGTCACATGTGGTGTTCCCATTATGGGAGGCAATGATTAGAGGTGGGGATGACCCCAAAGTGTCCTGTTGGGGTTCCTAGTTCACCACCCTCCCTGTAGCCCTGTAAAGAGCTGAGAGCCCTGCCCACGCCCCTAGCATTAAATGAAAAGCTTAGGAGGAGGCTGTCAGTCAGAAACAAAATAAACCTAATGACCAGGGCTCATGTCACAAGACAAAAAGAACAACAAATCCCATTGAAT
>NC_137967.1:18926605-19104105 GCF_963924665.1 Micromys minutus
CCCAGTGTTGACTCTGATTCCATATTCACCCACAGCTGGTCAACGTGCAGAGAATGCAGCTGCAGGCTGCTCAGCCCTAAACGGGACATCTGAATCGCATCGCTTCGTAAGAGCCAGAGAGAGCGGGCATCACCAAGGAAACCGTGTTTTCCAGACGCAGCAGGACATGTACGAACTCACAGCGGTGTGAGAGCAAGCTCAAGCCAGACAGGACATCTCAGCACGGAAACGGAGAGATGGGCACGGAGCCTCAGTCCTCGCAGAGGGGCCGTTAGCGTCTGATAGCTTCTGGGAGAGCGGGAGTCAGTTTTCTTTAATGGCGTAGCCCCTGGGAAGGCAACCGTGCTCCACGCACATTTTCAAATGTCTGTTCTCCTGACTAATATTCTCAGATTTAATTTCTGTAAACAGTTTACCCGATATCATAATATCTACCATCTGTTTCCAGCTCTGCTGTTTGCTCGCTAGCCAGAACACCCCCGACACACACGCGTGCGCACACACACACACACGTGTATAGATGTAGGCACATCTTGGAAATCTACCAATAGTTTTTTTTTAAATCTCTCTGTGTGTGCATTTGTGTGCCTGTGCTCTATCTATGTGTGTGTGCACTCGCGAATGCACGCGCATGTGTTTGTGTAAATGAGTATGGCACAGTGCACACACGGAGGTCAGAGGACAGATGGCTACCCATCCTTGTCTCCCACTGTGAGACAGTCTTTGCTCTGGAGCTTACTGATGGGTGTGTCAGCTGAGGTGGCCAGAGGTCCTCTTTGTCTCCACTTCCATCTCACCGCCGTGTTCTGAAATTACAGATGTGTGTTTCATGCCTAGCGTTTCGTGGGTCCTGTAGATTTGAACTCAGGTCTCTGTGTTTGCACAGCAAGCGCTTTACCCATTGAACCATCTTGCTAGAGCCAGCAATGACTTTTATTTGAGAGACACGGCCGTTAACAGTGCAGCCCCGGGCTGCCTTCGAGCTCACCCCTCTTCATTCACCGCTCTCAGGACAGGGCTGACACACTTCATCACACCTAGCAAACGATGATTTCCATTGACCTGCTTTGTTTAAATGATTAACTTATAGTAAACATTGTGTGTGTGTGTGTGCCTGTTCACACTTGCACTCATGCATGCGTGTGGAAGCCAGAGACTATCGATTTTTAAAAGATTTATTTCTTTTATGTATTATGAATACACTGTAGCTGTCTTCAGACACACCAGAAGAGGGCATCAGATCTTATTACAGATGGTTGTGAGCCACCATGTGGTTGCTGGGAATTGAACTCAGGACCTCTGGAAGAGCAGTCAGTGCTCTAACCACTGGGCCATCTCTCCAGCCCCAGAGAATATCTCAAGGAAATTGATTCTTCTTTTCCACCAAGTGGGTTTTGGGAATGGAACTCAGGCCATTAGCTTTGGCAGCAAGCACCTTTACCCACTGAGCCATCTTGGCACCCCCACCCAAGCAATATATTTTGATTTAGTTTTGGTCTTACAATTTAGCCCTGGCTGGTTTTGCACTCACAGAGATCCTCCTGCCTCTGCCTCCTCGGTGCTGTGATTAAAGGTGTGTGCCACTGTGATAAACTACTCCAAGCAATGGTTTTTAAATGACCCATCAATCAAAAAGTCTCTGACCCAATAGAGGAACAATATGTAGAATCCCTCATTTCAAATGACGCCATTAATTTAGCGTGTGGTGCCTGCAATGAGTTTTTAAAGGTTAGCCCGCAAGTCACGTGTCATCTCACCCAGGCAATCTCTGTTCCCACATGTCATCTGCCGTGAGGCTAGTTCGTGGGGACTCGGCTTGACGTCTCATCATAAACCAAGTTGTGTATACGGTGCGTGCGCCAATATTTCCTTTTCACACTCGGCTCGGCGCGTCAATATTTCCTCCTCGGAGCAGATTTTAATTTTTTAAAAATTTAGTGCAGTGGTGTGTACATATGTTCACGCTGTTGTACAAACCAACAGTATCTGGAAGATTCCGTCTTGTGAAGGGGGATTCCAGACCCCATTAGGCAAACCCCACTTCCTTCACTTTCCTCCAAGGCCCTGGTGATTCCGGAGCACGGGGGAATCTAAGCACAGGGCTTGGCGGGACCCTCTCACGGTGAATGGAGCACGTGGTGAGACAGTGTCTCGCTCTATTTTTATTTGCGTGTGTTATGCTCGGATACCCGTTCGCATGTAAACACGAGCGGAGGCCGGAGGTGGACACCGTCTCCGTCACTATTCTCCATCTTCGTGTGTGCCCGTGTGATGCGTGCGGGCTCATCCGCGCCACTGCGCATGTGTGGCTTAGTCGTGGCTGTCTTCTTCCTCTACGTGGAGTCTAGGATTGAACCCAGCTCACCCGGCTAGTCTGGCAAGTGTGTTTGCTGAGACGGGGTTTCTCACTGTTCCTTCCTCCGGGATCCTCCTGTCTCCACACTCCGAAGGCTGAATTATGGGGCCAGAAGACAGCTTTGGGTTCCCCGGAACCAGAGTTGCAGATGTTTGTGAGCCATCATGTGGATGCTGGGAACAGAACCTGGGTCTCTTCAAGAGCAGTAAGTGCTCAGAACCATGGAGCCATCTCTCAAGACCCTGGTCGTTGTTGTTGTCTGTCTTGAGATTTGAGCCCAGACTGGCCTCAAATCTGCTATGTAGCCAAGGTTGACCTTGAACTTCTGATATTCCTGCCTCCACCTCGGGAGTGCTGCGATCCAAGACGCATCGGGCAGCACACCTGACTTATGCAGGGTTGAGAGTCGAACCCAGGTGTGATGTGTGCCAGCCCGCACTTTACCAACTCAGCTACATCCGCAGCCCTGTTTTTCTCTAGGAAATCACTGATACCATCACAGGGCCCCATCCCCATCTCAACCTCATCACTCTCAAAGGCCCCACGGTCACCCACTGTCAACATCGTCCAATAGGAAGCTGAAGAAGCTTCTGACACCTGCGCTCAGGGAGAAGGTGGGACACCCGAGGCACCGCTCAGGCATCCTACTTTATTCTTGTGGCCAGGATTCCACAAACGTCACACAAGTCAGAATTCTGACTTTCTTAGGCAAGTATCCTCCCTCGAATTTTCAAGTTCCAACATCTGCAAAATATCCTCATTTTTCTCTTTGAATTTTGTTTAAAGCTTTATTTATTGATTATATATGAGTGCACTGTAGCTGTGTTCAGACGCACCAGAAGAGGGCATCAGATCCCATTACAGATGGTTGTGAGCCACCATGTGGTTGCTGGGAACTGAACTCAGACCTCTGGAAGAGCAGTCAGTGCTCTTAACTGCTGAGCCATCTCTCCAGCCCTTCTTTTTGAATTTTTACTATTGTTGTTGTTTGTTTTGTTTTTTGAGACAAGGTGTTTTTAATGTGTCCCTGGCTGTTCTGATCTTGTATTACACACTTTGATACAAGATCCCAGAACTGATGACCCTCTTGCCTCCTGAGGACTGCTGGGGTTACCACCACACCTGGCTTTTTCCTTTTTAAAGACTGAATAATATTCCATTGTATGGGCATACCACATTTTTGTCGCCCATCCATCGATCAAAGGACATGTGAGCTGTTTCTATATGCCGGCTCTAGTAAGAAAAGCTGTCATGGATGAACATGGGTGTACAGATGTCTACTAGGGGCCACCTCAGAATTCACTTGGATATACAACAAAATGTCTTTGTGGTGTTGTACACTATTACAAGTGCAAGATTTACCCCCTCCTCCTCAGACAGCGTGGGGTCAGTGGCGTTTGTCTGCTATAGGCTGGATGTGTGTTTGCTTAAGGGGCAGGACTGCTGAAGTGATATAAACCTCAAGAGGCGGGGCAGATGAAAATGACTTACGTTGTAGGGATTCCACCCTGATGAATGGGCTCACACTGTTGCTCAGGGTGAGTCAGGTCCTGTGTTACCGGTTTAGTTCTCACGAGAGTGTGACAGAATTACAGAAGGTTATCCCATATGCATCTTGCTTCTCCATCGTACTGTGACACAGATGGGATTGCTGGGGGGTGGGTAGGACATTTTGAACAAACAAACCTTTCTTCTATGTAAGGTGCTCAGCCTCAAGTATTTTGTTCCAGCAACATATCTGTGCGGTTGCTGGGCAGGTGCTCCTGGGAGGTAGACTATGAGGTAGTTGATGAATGGGCAAGACCCTGGGACCAACACCTTCAGGAGGGAAGAAAAGAAACTGGATTAAGTCAAAGTGTTATTTGGTTTCAACACAAGGTTCAGACCCCAGGGGAGTCAGTCTCCTGTGAGACATGCAGACCCTCATTTGATGGAACTATATGCAAGGGTTCCAACATCAGCAACTAAGAGAGTCTTTTCTTTCTGAAAAGCATGATGCATGTGTGCACCATATGTATATGTGTGCACAGAACCCAGGGGGTACCTGCTGGCATCTTTCCTTTCCAGGCACCACACAGCCTGTCTTGTTCGATTGCGGAGCCAGGATTCCACTGTATGGACCAGGCTGTCCTAGAACTCACTCCGTACCCTGGCTCTTTCTCGGCCGCCATGTTTGGTGCGTGCACCTTGATTTCCAGTGCAGACTGTCTCAGCAGGTAAAACCTGTCACCAAGCCTGTCACCAAGCCTGTCGACCTGACTCCCTTCCCCAGACATGACATAAGAGAAAGAAAGAACCGGCTCCCGCCTGCATTCCTGCACAATAAATAAATGTAAAAACAATAAAAACAAAAACAAAACCTCCCAAAGACAGGCTCTGTCCCTGAATCTAGCCCTTGGTCTGGCCGGCTGGCTAGTGAGTCCCGGGAGCGAGCCTGCCCCTCCCCCTGTTATAAATTTCACCACCATCATCTCTAACACAGGTCAGCTCCAGAGTCAGGCCCTGTGCTCGAGGGCTAACAATCTGACTTAAGTTATCTCCATAATCCTCAGACATCTTCTTTCTTTCCTTCTCTTTCCTTCCTTCTTTCTTTTCTTTTTTCTTTTTTCTTTCTTTCTTTCTTTCTTTCTTTTTTTTTGAGAGAGAGTCTCATCTTGTAGTCCAGGCTAGCCTGGAACTTGCCCAGGTTGGTTTCTGTCTCATGATCACCTAAGCCCCAGACAAATGCTGGGATGACAGACTTGTATCGCTGACTTCGATCGATCACCTGAAAAGATCTCGGTGTCAAATCATAGCTTCCGCCCCCATCCTCTGCTCATTCTTTATTTTTATTTTTTTATTTTTTTTAATGAAGCCGGAGAGATGGCTCAGTGGCTAACAGTACTTTTTTCCAGAATGGGTTTCCATTTCCAGCATCTACATGACAGCTCACAACCACGTGTCCTTACAGTTCCAGGGAATCTGACTCCCTCTTCTGGTGGTGCACAGACAAAACACACACAAAAAATAAACAAAACAACAACAGTAAGCCTGGCGTGGTGTTGTATGATTTTAATCCCAGCACTTGGGGCAGTAGCAGGTCGGTCTCAGTGAGTTCGAGGCCAGCCTTGGTCTACATAGTGAGTAGAAGGCCAGCCATGGCTACACTAAAACAAACAAATACATCTATTCTAAGTGTAACCTGAGTTCACACCCCCTGACCACACACTCACACACACACACAGACACAGACTCACACAGACACATACACACACACACACAGAGACACAGACTCACATAGACACACACACAGAGACACACACACACAGAGACACACAGAGACACACACACACACAGACACACACAGACACATACACACAGACACACACAGAGACATACACAGACACACACACACATACACACAGACACAGACACACACACAGACCCATACACACAGACACACACACACACAGAGATACACAGACACACACACAGAGACACACACAGAGACACACACAGACACACACACAGACACATACACACAAACACACACACAGAGACATACACAGACACATACACACAGACACACACAGACTCACACAGACACACACAGAGAGACACACACACATACACACAGACACACACACAGACCCATATACACAGACACACACACACACACACACACACACACACACTCCCCAGATGAAAGATAAACAAAATGAGACAGCTCTGGAGACTTTTTCACCCGATGCGGCAACAACTTCCCAAACTCTCATCCTGATAACTTTTCTTCTTTTTTATGGATGGGGTTGAGGAGATGGGGTTTGGAAAAGGATCTCATGTAGTCCAGGCTAGCCCCAGTCTTCCTGTAGAGCTGAGGCTGGTCTTGAACTCCTGACCCCTATTGTCTTTACCTCCAGCGTGTTGAGCTCCCCAGCCTGTGCCACACCTGACTTCACAACATTCTGACGGGTGTGAAGTAGAGTTGGTATTTTATCTCAGAATTTTAACAACTTAAACATCCAGGTAACGGGTCACAGGGTTACAGTAATTGTTTATTTTTATGCTGAGGAAACATCTGCAGCCATCACAACACAACCCGGCACCCTGCGCTTAACACCCTCTCACGTGTTTTGTCATTCTCAGAGTGACTGCATGTTCATTAACATGAGGTGATTCGTGCCAAGCAAAAAGACAAGTGGATCTAAATTTCCGGTCAGGTGCAGGGGACAATTACCCAACGTGCTGGGTGTGGTGCCACATCTACAACCCCAGTTCTTGGGAGGGTCAGGAGTTGCAACCCCATGGCCACTCACAATTGTCTGTAACTCCAATCCAGATCTAATGCCTTCTTCTGGCCTGCATGGGTTCCAGATATGCATGTGCATAGACACACATGCAGGCAGAACACACATATAACATAAAAATAAATTAATAGCTGGGTTTTAAAACCTGAGTTTGGTTCCCAGCACCCACATCACAATTGCCTGTATCTCCAGCTTCTGTGGAACTACACCTTCTTCTGCCATCTTTGGAAACTGTACATGTGACATGCGCAGATACAACCCCATAAGTAAAAGGAAGGAACGTAGGAGATGGGCCTGGTCTACATCCAGGGGATCCAGCCTGGACTACAGAGCGAGTTCCAGGACAGCTAGAGCTACACTCAGAGAAACCCTGTCTCAAAAACGAATCTTAAAAAACAAGAAATATCAAATGCAGGTCATGTTAGACACCATTAGGGGTTTGAGGAAGGATCCCCTGTGTCTGGTGAGAAAGCATTTCTTCATAAAGAAGGCAGGGTGATTTTGGAGAAAGTAGTAAAGAGGACTTTAGTTGCCAAAAGCTGACTCCTTTTGAAATGGAAGCAGAAAGGCAGCCTCCTCCGAGTTGGACACAAGACACTTCATCGCCATCTGCTGGAAGTTGGCCACAATGAATTATAAATCATGCTTCTCTATTAATGAGATTAGTGAAGGAATCACACACACACACACACACACACACACACACACGCACATGCACGCACGCACACACACACGAAAGCATTCATAGCATTTTATTTCATTTTTTAATGACAGCATCACATGTATCCCAAACTGGTCTTGAAAACACTAGGTAGCCAATGGCTTTGCACTGCTAACTCTTTGTACCCTGGATTGTAGGTGTGCTCCACCACACAAGTCAGGCACTCTGCCAGCCGCTGGATGCAGAGCATGCTAATTACAGAGAAGAGTTCAGGACCCCCGGAAGGGATGATTGAGACCAGACGGGCGTCAGATTATGACCTATGAGCCAGGGAGACCCCGGCTGTGTTCTGCAGGCACCCCGCTTTGATACCCTCTCTCCCGCTCTCTGTATTTATCCTGTCCTTTCACCAAATAGACAAGGACAGATGCCGCCGCTTTCTCGGGGTGATACCATCTCACTTCCTACGCAGAGAGCCCAGGCGAACTCCAGGGATAGACCAGGACCAGAACGACTGCGGTGTGACTCCCTGGAGAGTCTGTGTTCGACCCCAGATCGAGAAGGTCACAAGAGAACAAAGAACCACTCAAAGCCGTTTATTGAAATGACAGAAGTGTGGCTGAGGGGTCACCTGAGTAGCAAGGGCGATGACCGGCAAGTGATGCGTCCCTGGAGTCCCTTCTCAGGTCGACCTCTCACCCGCTGCCCACTCCTGCTCCCACTGTGGGTAGGGCAGAAGGGAGAGGGCTGCTGGGCTCTTGGGCATCCTGCGCGCCTCCCATTTACTGACAAGGAAAGGTACTAGCGGTGTCTTGTGAGGGTCTCCCGCAGGGTTTCACGGCTTCTCTGATTCCCAGATGTCAATGGCCGCATCATACCTGGAAGGCAGAGTTCCAGATAAGAGTTATGTGCAGACGTTGTAGTCTGGGTCCTAGAGTGAGGGGCGGCTGATAGGCTGTGGTGTGGAAGGCAGTGTAAGCAGAACAAACTCTCCCTTTCCCATGGACTGGCACGTACAGTAAAAGCCTTTGTGACTGCCGCTGAGTGAAACATTTCGGCAAAGCCTTTGCTAGGTTTGGGTTAGTGAGGGGAGGCTGAGAAACTGTTTCGAGACTGTTTGGGCCTTGAAGAGCTGTCTCCCCGGGAAGTCTGCACTTGGTGCCACAGGAGAGCTTGCGGCTGGGCTGCACAAACCTTGGTCCTAAGACACTCCTGGCCAACCTGCAGCTCTTACTGTTGATTGTGACTAGTCGTGGTGAAGAGGGACTGAGATCTGTGCCGGTTGTCTGCTTGCACGGGCAAGATCACTTCGGTAGCTGGAGCCTTTCCCAGCTCCAATTAACCTTGTACAATGTTTGGATAAAGTTACTGGAGGGAGCTAGCTGGGTGTCCGTCTTTTTCAAGAAAGTCGAACCCCTCTGCTCCTTTAGGAAATGAAGTCTTGACATCTTCTCTCTCCTCTCCTCTCCCTCCCTTTCCTCCATCCACCTTCCTTCCTTCTCTTGAATGACTTGGAACTCGACTGTGCAGACCAGGTTGTCATTGAACTCACAGAGCCCAAGTGCTGGGATCACCGGTTATTTTAGCATCTTTTGTAAGACAAAGACACACATCTTTGTGCTTTCCCAGGGAAGCCCTGGGAAAAAAAACCAAAGCGTGCTCTCTCTGTCTCTTTCTCTCTTTATATATAATATGATACAGAATATATGTAACATGTAATACATAATATATAACATGTAATCTATAATATGTCATGCATGATATTTAATATAGAATGCTTATATAATATGTATTATAATCTGCTTCATTTCGCTGAATTTGGGGAGGAAAGAGCCTTCAGGGATTGTGACGGGCCTGCCCTAACAGAGGTTGCTTTGATGACCTAATAAATCAGAAGGGCAGCAAGGCGAGGTGGTCCAGGGAGCCTGGGCCCTTCCACTTCGCGCCTGAGGTGGTCCGGAGCTCACCGGGCACCATGGGCCTCTCACATTCGTCCAAGGAGGCGTGGGAGCAGGAGAGCAGGACCGACTTATGGTGGGCGCAAGTCCAGGAGGTGTTCTTGAAGAAGTGCGACTTCAGCTGGGAACAGATCAAGCAGCTGCACCAGAGGTTCCGGCTCCTGAGCGGGGACCAGCCCACCCTCCGGCCCGAGAGCTTCGACAACGTCCTGGACCTGGAGTTAAACCCGATCCGTTCCAGGATCATCCGCGCCTTCTTCGACAACCGGAACCTGGGCAAAGGGACCAGCGGGCTGGCCGAGGAGATCACCTTCCAGGACTTCCTAACCATCATCTCCTACTTCCGGCCGCTGCAGCCCCGTCCCAACAAGAAGGAGGCGGAACAGTACCGCGAAGAGAAGCTGCATTTCCTCTTCAACATGTACGACCAGGACGGCGACGGGATCATCACCCTGCAGGAGTACCGCCGGGTGGTGGAGGACCTGCTGTCGGCGAACCCACAGGTGGAGAGAGCCACTGTGCGCTCCGTCGCCAATGCCATCGCGCAGGGCGCCCTGAAGGAGGCGTCTAGGGTGTCCGACCAGCCGCTGAAGGGGGACCAGCGATACGAGGGCATCACCTTCGAGGACTTCGTCAAGACCTGGCAGAGCCTCGAATTGGAAGTCAAGATGCAGGTCAGCTTCCTGAATCTGGACGCGATAGCCTCATGCCTGTGACCTACCGGCTGCGGCTCCCCCACTGGAGAAGCTGCCCCTCGAGTCCGGCAGACTCCTGCAGCAGCTGCGGGAGTACATGTGACTTGGTAGCTTTTACCTCTGAGAATAAAGGTGATCGAAAGAGAAGGGCGGGGCTTGGCTGTGCTTGCCTGGAATCCCAGCACTCGGGAGGCAGAGGAAGTCAGATTTCTCTGTGTTTGAACCAGCCTGGTCTACCTAGTGAGTTCCTGGCACGTAGTGAGACTCAAGGCTTAAAAAATAGAGAGAATAAAACATTAAAGTATAAGTGG
This sequence comes from Micromys minutus, assembly GCF_963924665.1. Classification (NCBI taxonomy): domain Eukaryota; kingdom Metazoa; phylum Chordata; class Mammalia; order Rodentia; family Muridae; genus Micromys; species Micromys minutus. The sequence continues at coordinate 18,936,873 of NC_137967.1, forward strand.
CCAGTAAACACGAAAAAAAAAATCGTAAGCATCCTTAGCCACCAGCGGTTCTGGCTCATGCTAGGCACAATGGCGATCCATAAAACAAATGCTGGATAGGATGTAGGGGCGTGAGGGAAGGAAACGTGGTAGGGATGCAAGTTTGCTCAGCCACTCTGGAAGTCAGTACAGGGCTTTCTCGAAAGCCTAGAACTAGAACCATCGTATGGCCCGGGTATACCACTTCTGGGCGTACACCCAGAGGACCACGGAGATGCCAAACATCTGCACGGATTCGCAGCATTACTCAGTACAGCCACCTTACAGAACGAGCCCACGCGTCTCTCCGCAGACGGATGGATGAATAAAATGTGGTATATATGGGTCGGTGTTATTCCATCCATGAAAACCAAACGTGGCAGAGATGTGCCTGGAACTGGTAGATCCTAGGTTTTTACGGAGATACCTGGAAACATAGCACATGAAAGCAAGTGAGACTGGGGGATGAAGAGGAAGGGAAGGGGGTGGGGTCACCGTGGTGGACGTGCAGGGCGCGTGCGTATGAAACTCAGTCCTGTGTGCAGTGGGCGTGACCCGGTAAAGAGAGTGTGGGGCATGCTGCGACTGTGGGGTTAGCCATAATGTCCTCTCGCTGGGTGAAAGAGCAAATTTAAGCAGCTAAGACTCTAGCTCTTTACAAGTAAAAGTTTGTCAAACCTAGCTGAATCAGTTGCTTGGACAAAATACCTAACGGGGTCCCCTTTGGGAGGAAGGGCTTGTTTGACTCATGGTTTGAGGGCACAGTCCTCGGTAAATCTGGCCATGACTTTAACTCCGTTCAGCTGTGTTTTTCCCTGGCGGTGTCACCGCGGCATGCATCTGGGTGACACCGGTAGCCTAAGATGGTCTTGATCGCTGAGGGCCAGGCAGGAGAATATAAAGACGGGATTTTTTGGGAAGCTGCTCTTAGCCTGTTCACTGGTCCCAAGGACCGAGGCCCTGGAAGTTGCAGTAGGGAGGGAGATAGAGGAGAGGGGGAAGAGAGACAAAGAGAGAGGGAGAGAAGGGGAGAGAGACACTAAAATGTCTGGATTATGTAGGGCAGAGCCTCTAGGGGAGAAGCTGGAAAGTTCAGGGTAGAGGGCTGGATATGCCAAGTAGGGACTGAGGGATGCTGGGAGAACCTGGAGGCCAGGTCCGCTTGAGTACGCATGCCTCAGCTCCTTGTCCCAGATCTGAATCCCAACATTTTCTTCTTTACAACCTTTTCTTCCAAATTCTGGCTGAAGCATGGACATGCTTTCCCAAACATCCTAAGGGTGTCTCAGCTTTTTTGAAGTACCCCCATCTCCACCCCCCCCCACAGAGCTGCTTGCTGGAAACCCCAGCTTTGTCATACTCTTAACACTGGAAAGTCTGACTTTCTCTTTCTCACATCTTCAGGTAATTGTCAAGATTCCCATTGTCCCTGCCCCAGTTTCCTCTCAGGTTCTAATAAAACTGCCGTCACGCTTCCTTCTCGGTCCATTTTAAAATGATTTTATTAGCAAGCAAAAAAAAAAAAAATTACTATCAAGTCATGAGTGTACTATGCCAGAAATATGGACGTGTGTCTTTCCATGACACGATCCGTTGACTAGCAAGCTGACGAGCTTTAGCACATGTAAGGGTGGTAGCTAGTCAGAGAACCCTATGCACCTTGCTAATCTGGCAAACTCGGGTTCATTTAGTTCAGTTTTAATTAGTAGCACTGACACTGTATAATACATTATAACCTCTGGGATCCAGGAGTCACTCCACAAACCACACGAACACCCATCTCAGTCAGACAGGGATGGATTATTAACGCACATCTGAAGTCTGATGGACCAGGGCGACGGCTTCAGGCTCAAGAGCTTAAAGTTGCACACCGGACATTTCTCTGCCCCAGCTTATAAAGGCTAAAACCTCAAAAAACCACAATGAGCTCCTACTTGCATGCCGGAAGCGCCGCCGAGTGGCCGGCCCTGGCTTGTGCCATTTTACACATAACAGTTCATATCGACCTTTAATTTGATGGGTTCTAAGTGAAGCTTATGGTTGCGGAATTCCTTAAGATTAACAAAGCTCATAACACAGAACACAGGGTATGTATGTGGTCAGCATACCCCTGCTCTGAGTTATTTTTCCTGTGTCAGGGACTGGCAGGCATATTACAGTGGTAATCTGAAACATGGCGGCGGGGAACAGAATGGCCACAGCTATGCTAGGGGGGCTCCAACAATGACTGTGCTCATTTATATGTTACATGAGACATAATTCATAATCACCTGAGGTGTGAGGTTCATCAGAATGAGGGGACCTCAAAGCCATAACTTGAGGCAGGAGGGAGAGCCTTAGAGCCTTAGACAGAAATACTAGAAAGCTGTGGTGGCTTGGCTCTCAGTTTGACTACATCTGGAATTAACTAAAAGCCCAAGTTATGGGTTTTCTAGTCGACTGGATCGAGTTAGGAAGACCTACTTTGAATACACATCAATCATTTGAGGTTGGAAGAGCCACCCTGAACCTGGGCTACACCTCATGGCAGCCCAGGGTAAGGGACGGGTAGGAAAGAAGCTTTTTTTTTTTTTACGACTTTATTTTACAAAACAAAGATAAATGTACAGATTTTAAACATTTTTGCTTAAAATTATACATTTTTGTCAGTACTGTTTTTTCAGACATTGAAATAACTTTTTTTAAAACTGTTCTTTTTTTAAAAAATATATTTATTTATTTTATATAAGTACACTGTAGCTGTCTTCAGACACACCAGAAGAGGGCATCAGATCCCATTACAGATGGTTGTGAGCCACCATGTTCAAACCCCACCATGGGATTTGAACTCAAGACCTCTAGAAGAGCAGCCAGTGCTCCTAACCACTGAGCCATCTCTCCAGCCCCAAGAAAGAAACTTTTGCTCCTTACCTGTTTGCTCTCCATCCCTCCTCAACTGACGTTAGACCCTACTACTTTGGGACTCTGGTGTATACTGAGGACAAGTGGAAACATCCCAACTCCTGAACGACTACTGGATTCTTGGGCTTTCCACTGGTAGACAGTCATTGTAGGACTAGCCTGATCACGGCCTGTAAACCACTCGGACGAGAGAGGAGAGGCCTCTTCAGGGGACCTTCCTAAGCTGCCTCTGAGGGGTCTTTTAAAGCCAAATCCACCGAATCTGACCTCTGACAGCCTTTTGGAGGTGGCGAGAAGTTTTGTATCTTGTGATTTAGTTCAGGATAGTGTATGTGGTGAAAAGCATCCAGGGGCCAGGGGCCATGAATTGAAAGCAGTCAAGCCATACAGTGGTCTTCCTGGGCATGAGTACACGCAGGCTTGTATAATCTTTATTCCAGTCATTTGTTTCTTAGTGTACACAACATTTTAAATTTATTTTTACTAATATATATTTCTCTGTGTGTGCCACTTGTGCCTTAGAGGCCAGAAGAGGGCAGCAGACCTCCTGGTGCTGGAGTTGAAAGCAGTTGGAAGCTGCCACCACGTGGGGACTGGAGCATTTAACTGCTGAGCGGCTCTCTGGCCCCAACATTTCTCCCTGACCAAGGCAGCTCCGTCAGCTAACAGGTTCTCCAGGGCAACCTTGGGTTTTACCACCAAGAATAGCCATCATGGTGTGTAAAGCAGAAAAATGAGAAAAGGGAAATCGAGGCTGAGCGCTACAAGTATCCATTCAGACACAACCGGGCTGATTCGTTTCTTGTGGTTTTGAGACATGGGCTCCATGCGTAACTATCGTGGTTTGAATGGGAGTGGTCCCATAGGCTCATCACTTATTTTAGTGCCTTGTCACCAAGGAGTGGGGACTGTTTGACGATTAGGATTGGGAGGTGTGGCCTTGTTGGAGAAAGTGTTCCACTGAGGGCAGGGCTTTGAGAGTTAAAAGCCCATTCCAGGCCCAGCATCGCTCTACCTGCCATGCTGATCACGGACTAACCCTCTGAAACCATACGCAAGCTCCCGGCTAAAGGCCTTCTTTTATAAGAGTTGTCTTGGCCATTTGGTGTCTCTTAACAGAAACAGAATAGTAACTAAGGACTCTTGCCTCTGCCTCTGGATTACTTAAATTCCTACTCCGCCCAGCTTCCATTTGTTAAGTCAAAGGAAAATTGTAAGCTGGCTGAGAAAGAGCCTCACAGAGAGTTCCAGACGCTTCCAGGGGAAATAATCCGCATGTTTGGTGAGATTTCAGCTGCTCGGGGGCTAGAGAACAAAGCCAATGAATACAAGGAATCTAGGAAACGCTACGCAGGCGTGGGGCGCGACTACTTTGAGGGGCTTCTGCCTCTAGGAATCCTGGGAGTTGTAGTTCTGGGGGATGTTTCCGGGCATTTCTCCGGCAGAGATTAGAGTCCCGGGACTGCGTTTCTGAAAGGGAGGTGAGTGGGTCGGGGTGGACTTGACCTCACGACCTCCCTTGATTTCCCTGACTTGGTTATGGGATGGGCAAGGACCGCTCCGGGTCACCGAGGTGAGCCGGTGCTTCAGATGCTGCGGGACACAGGCGGCTGCTGCCTTCTGATTTGGGGGAAAGTTTAGCAATTCTCAGGGCTCCGCCAGAGGAACACCTGGACTTGCCAGCGTTTGTGGGAACTCTTCGGATCCGTGATGCTAAGTCCACCTTCTCTCACCTTTCTCACACTCTGCCTCTGAGTGAGAATTTTTATGTGCCTTAGTTTCCCCTCGTGCAAAAGGGACCATTAGGAGGACCTATAATATATGTTTGGCTTTAGAATCAAATATAGAGTACAAGTAAAATGCACTCTTGCATATATACATAAATATGTATATATATTTAGAAACCTATAATATGTGAAATATATACATTCCATACTATATGGACTATATTACATATTATGTAACATAATATATAATATATATTTAGAGTACTGTTTACATATGTGTGTGTTTGTATGTGATAGTTTGGTATTCTTGAGTCCACATATATTATTTTTTGCTTGTATATTTCTTGGTACATGCTTTGTTTGCGTGACTTTAGATGTTCACCACCCTTCCTTTATGTGGGTATAGCTCTTTGTATCCGAGTGTGTGTGTGTGTGTGTGTGTGTGTGTGTGTGTGTGTCTGTCTGTCTGTCTGTCTATCTATCTATCATCTATCTATCTATCATCTATCTGAGACAGGGTCTTAGTCTCTATCCCTGGCTTCTCTAGAACCCACTAAGAACAGCCTCCACCTCAGAACTGGGATTTCAGTGTTTACCATCACAACCTTGGTTTTTCTGACTTCCTTATTGTTTAAAAACTTTTTAATTATGGAAAGACTTATTGTTATTTTTTTAATCATGGGTATGTGCACATTTACCCAGACCTACCCATGCACACACACACACACACACACACACACACACACACACACACACACGGAGGTTACAGGTGTTGGGGCCTTTGCAGCTGCTTGTGGGATACCCAGTGCGGGTGCTAGGAACAAACCCACATTTCTTTCAGAACAGTATGCATCCTTAACTGACGAGCTGTGTCTCCAGCTCCTTTCTGACCTGTTTGTTTTCTCACTTTTGGATTTATGTGTGGGACTGTTTTACTTGCATGTATGTCTGGGTATTGAAGAGCTCAGAAGAGGGTGTGGGATCCCCTGGAACTGGAGTTAGGGGTAATCGTGGGTTGCCATGCGGGTGCTGGGAACTGAACCTTGGTCTTACCTGCTAAGCCGGTTCTGTAGTCCCTGACCTGTTTCAAGTCCCAGGAATCGTTGTCACAGTATTCATGGTGGGTTCTTAAAATTTTCATTTTCACCATGGAAATGTCCAGACAGTCTAAAAAAGAGTAAAATGAACTTCCATGTGACAGTCACTCTGTTACTCTATCTCATTTTTGTGTGGTGTGAGTTTATGCGTTTGTATTTGAGTGTATCTATGTGTGTGTGAGTATGATGTGTGAGATGTGTGTGTGTAGATGTGAGTGTGTATGTAGGGGTGATGTGTGTGAGTGTGCATGATATTTGTAAGTGTAGAGCTGGTGCATATGTGTGTGCACATGTGTAGGGGTGGTACATGTGTGTGATGTGTGTATGACTGTGTGTCTGTATTGGGTGGTATTGTGTATAGGGGTTTTGTGTGTGTGTGTGTGTGTATAGATGAAGTACATGTGTGTGGAGACCACTCTATCTTCAGAGACAGGCTCACTGAACCTGGTGCTCGCCCATTCTGTAAGACTATTAGGTCAGCAAGCTGCAGAGGCCCCTGTTCAGAATATTTCATCAGTAGGACTTTAACTGTGTCTATATGAAAACCAAGAGAGAAGCTTTCCTGTTCATTTGTTTGGGCTGCCATTCAAGAGCACCACAGAGCAAGATGGCTTAACAATCTTTGTGTGTTTGTGTGTGTGTGTGTGTGTTTAGCCCAGGAAGGCCTCAAACTCTTTTTGTAATCCAGCCTACCCTATATAGTGAGACCCAGTCTCAAAACAAAACACACAGTTAGAAAAATTATGGTCAGGGCTGGAGAGGTGGCTCAGTGGTTAAGATCACTGACGGCTCTTCCAGAGGTCCTGAGTTCAAATCCCAGCAACCACATGGTGGCTCACAACCATCTGGAATGGGATCTGATGCCCTCTTCTGGTGTGTCTGAAGACAGCCACAGTGCACTCCTATGTAATAAATAAATCTCTAAGAAAAAAAAGAAAGATGATTTCTTCCTTTGCTCCTCTGGAATTGTACCTGTCACTAATATATGACTCTTGCTTCTTTGTGTTTATTTTTATTTTCTCTCTTCTCTTAGGTTGAAGGGATCTGTTTCATAGCCCCGTTATGTTCTCCTCAGAAGGGCCCACAGTGAACCTGCAGGGAGGAATTACCCACTGAGTGTGATCTATGTTGCCAGTGTGAGTCAGTCAGGACGCGGTGCTATGGCTTGGGTTAGACCACAAGACACGGATGAACTATGTTCCTTGTCTTACTTACACTCAGCAAGCTGTAGAGTTCACTAACATTGCTCAGAATTTGAAGCACTATTACTGTGGCGGTTTGATTAGGTGTGACCCCCACGGATTCATGTGTCCAAATGCTTAGCCATAGGGAGTGAGGAGGTGTGGCCTTGTTGGAGAAAGTGCATCTCTGCGGTTGGGCCGTGAGGTCTCCGATGCTCAGGCTCTGCCCAGTGGGGAATCTGGCTCCTCCTGGCTGCCTGGTGATTAAGAGGTAGAACCGTTGGCTCCTCCAGTACCAAGTCTGCCTGCACACTGCCCACCATGATAATAATGGACCGAACCTCAGAAACTGTAAACCGGCCCCAGTTAAATGTGGTCATTTTAAGAGTTCTTATGGTGATGGCGTCTCTTCATAGCAATAAAATCCTACCTGAGACAGTTATGATGGTGGACAAGTGCTGGCAGGGTGGTGCTGGAGCAGCTGCTGAGGGAGCCGCAAACCGGAAGCGGAGATAAGTGCGAAAGGCTTGCGGCTTTTGAAACCTCAGTGCTCTTCCCTGGTGATACACTTCCTCCAGCAAGCCACGCCTCCTAATACACAAGGCTTCGGGGCTCCTCATTCAAACTGCCCCCAGCAATGAGTGTCTTGTGCCGAACCATCTCTCTAGCTCCCTAGGGTTCTCTCACCTACTAAACCACCATCTCCTGTCCCTTCATCTGACCTGGTCCTGTATGTGCGAAACCATGACTCCGTTTGTCTACTTTTGTCTTCCAAAGCTTGTGGTGTGAGAGCTGGGCTTAGAGATCCCGCCTGCCCCACTTGTCCATGGCAGCGACACCTGCCATCTTTATTTTTTTTTGAGAACTCCCTAAAATACCTGAAGGGTGTTTTGTACCTTTATACCTAAAATATCCAAACGCACATGTGTCCATTAGCGGCTGTCACAGTGCTGGGCCTAGCAGTCTGTCTCTGCCCTCGTTATAGCTGAGGATGCACACAGTAAGACTTGCTGACATCACACAACTAGCTTCTTCCCAGGTATGTGTGAGGAACTGTGTCTCTGTTTACATGCCACTCAGGGCCCCTTTGTGAGTCCCCTTGGAACTGGAATTCCGGACATTTGTGAGCCTGTACTTGGTTAGTGAGGACAGAACCTAAGACTGGCCAGTGCTCTTAACTGCTGAGCCTTCTCGTCAGCCCCTCACAGTACAGATTGAGTTATATATTTTCCTAACACAGAACCACAGTTGTGTGTACATACTATTAATTAACTTATTTATTTGGTTTTTCCGACAGGGTTTCTCTTTGTAGCTCTGGCTGTCCTGGAGCTTACGTTGTAGACCAGGCTGGCCTTGAACTCAGAGATCCAGTCTCTGCCTCCCAGGTGCTGGGCTTAAATGTGTGTGCTACCACTGTCCAAGTTTTTGTGGACATGCTCCTCAGTATTATAGAAAGAGTAAGTATTGATTTTCAAAATGGAGTCTGTGACGCTTCACATTAAACTTTGCACTTTGAGTATTGACTCTATTTTTATGCACATGTTCTCCATGGAAACAAAAGAGTTCATGATAGGATTAGAACTAGAGAAACACTTGATCTTTCAGTGTTATTTAGAGGCGTGTGGTTCCCATGACTGAGGAAATGGAATTCAGGCGTCCGCCGTGATCTCCTTGTGCAGGGCAAACATGCCTCTCGATCCTTGGATGAAAACCACTTGTGGGGGGAGGGGCTGGAGAGATGGCTCAGTGGTTAAGGGCTCTGCTGCTCTTCCAGGGGTCCTGAGTTCAATTCCCAGCCCCCACATGGAGCTCACAACCGTCTCTGACTGTAGTTCCATGGGATCTGATGCCCTCTTCTGGCGTGAAGGTGTATGACAAAATGCCCCTGTGCATAAAGTACATAAATAAATACAGTTCTCTCTCCTGTCCTCCCTCTTCTCCCCACCTCCTCAGAGGACATTGAATATTACCTGCTTTGTAGCAGTTGAGTTTATGGTGAGTTTTTTTTTTAATAACTTTTTTTTTTAGTTTTACTTATTTATTATATATAAGTACACTGGAGCTGTCCCCAGATACAGCAGAAGAGGGCACTGGATCCCATTACAGATGGTTGTGAGCCACCATGTGGTTGCTGGGAATTGAACTCAGGACCTCTGGAAGAGCAGTCAGTGCTCTTAACCACTGAGCCATCTCTCCAGCCCGTGGTGAGCGTTTTCTTTGAGCCTTTTTCTTGCAGGGTGTAATTTTTTTGGAAAAACCTGTAACATTAGTTCTCCCATTGTTAAATAGCTTTATTTTATGGATGGGAGAATTGAGGCATGCTGCTTGGAGGCCCAGGCAGGGAAGACCAAAAGTTCAAGGCCAACCTGGGTTACATATAGGCCAGCCTGGACTAAATGCTGAAACTCTGTTCCCAAAACCAAAACTCACTTGGAAAGCGTAAAGACAGAGTTGCTATCCAGAGGTACTAATCGAGTTTGAGGTTTCCCAGTGCTGGGCTGGGCTGCCATCCCAGCCTGAGTGCAGACGGTACTCTTCTCACCTGGGCCCTTTCTGCTCTGTCCCTGCTGTCCATGGGACAGAACTGTAGCCCCGAGACTCATAGGAGATCGTGGTTGTGAATGATCTGCCTGCGGTTGGCATGGGGTGTTATTTACAGGGTCCTGAGTAGACAGAGTGAGCTGTCACCGCAGTCCAGCACACTCGCCACCGAGCCACACTGGGGAGTGGACACCATGGCTGATGCTCTTCATGTGAAGCAGCCATGGGGGCTGGAGACACCGTCGAGCAGACCCTCACGGGCTGTTTACTCTCTCTCTCATGTCTTCCCAAGACTCAGCTGTTCCTCAGAAGACAGAAGGATGACCAGCAGCAAGGTGAGTTGAGCTTTTTCATTTGTTTTTTGGTCTCACCGTGTAGCCCTGGCTGGCCTGAAACTCACTACGTAGACCAAGCTAACCTTGAACTCACAGGGAGCTCTGTCTCCCTAGTGCTGAGATTAAAGGCATGCACCACCATACCTGGCTAAGTTGAGGTTTTTCAACTTGGCTTCAAAGTGCTGTCTAGTTTCTCAAGGATTCTGACACCCTGTTTCTTTCTCTGAGGAAGAATGGAGGGGAACAGGAAGTGTTTGAGAACCAGCTGCAGAGACGGTCAGCCGCTAAGGTCACTGGCTGCCCTCACAGTTGATGTAAGTTCAGTTCCCACTGCCCACGGCCATCTGTAACTTCAGATCTCTGCTGCCCCCTTGTGGCCTCTGCACCTTGGAGAGACATACATATAGGCAAAATGCTCAGACACATAAAATTATTATTATTTAAAACCAAAAACCAAAAAACAAAAACTTGTTGTTAGAGGCTCGTTATTTTTATTTTGATATAGATAAATTTCTTTTTATCGCTAAAATTTACCATAGGGGACTGGAGCGATGGCTCAGCAGTTAAGAGTGTTACTGTCCTTACAAAGGACCTGGTTTGGTTCTGGCACCCACTTGATGACAACTACCCATGGCTGTAGACCCCGGGCATCCTGTGCTCAAGGCACCAAGTATGCAGGCGGTGCATAAGCATACATGCAGGCACCAAGTATGCAGGCGGTGCATAAGTATACATGCAGGCAAAACACTCGCGTACCTAAAATAAAAACATATAAATCCAGTCACCGCCTTGAATTAGATAATTAAGCATAGGAGGGAAAAAATGAGTAATGTTGAATCTGCTCACATTTCCTATATTTTGTTTATAAAACACCCAGTTTCCTTCTTGTTTTTCTTACGGAATAATGTTGGGTTTGTAATAATTGTATAGATAATACTTTTACATTACATCTTTTCAAATAATACTTATATTATTTGAAATACATACCCTAATTCTTTATTCCAGTGCTGGAGATCAAATCCAGAGCCTTCCTTGTGCTGGGCAGGGGCTCTACCACTGAGCCACGTCCCCAGCCCCTCACTGGGGGATTCTAGGCAGGGGCTCTACCACTGAGCCACGCCCCCAGCCCCTCACTGGGGGATTCTAGGCAGGGGCTCTACCACTGAGCCACGCCCCCAGCCCCTCACTGGGGGATTCTAGGCAGGGGCTCTACCACTGAGCCACGCCCCCAGCCCCTCACTGGGGGATTCTAGGCAGGGGCTCTACCACTGAGCCACGCCCCCAGCCCCTCACTGGGGGATTCTAGGCAGGGGCTCTACCACTGAGCCACGCCCCCAGCCCCTCACTGGGGGATTCTAGGCAGGGGCTCTACCACTGAGCCACGCCCCCAGCCCCTCACTGGGGGATTCTAGGCAGGGGCTCTACCACTGAGGTACATCCCAAGTTCTGATTTTTTTTTTTTAATTTGACAAAGTATTACTGTATAATAATACTTTGTCTGGTCACAAAGTCTCAGTCCTCCTGCCTGACCCTCAGTGCTGGGATTTCAAGCATGTACTGTCATAACCGGCTTTACTCTGTGTTCTTAATGACATCATGTTCCCATAAATTGACATGATCTGTAATGGAAGAAGTACAGTCAACAAATGTCTTTTCTCTATTCACAGGTATTTAAGACATTTTAACGTATTAAGTCACAGTTTTAATGTGCTAAGGAATGTTGTAATAATAGTTATGTTAATAAACATTTTCCTCCAAAAAAAGCTCAAGGAAGTTTGTTCCTATGGTTTAGAAATACTAAATGTGTTTTTTCTTAAATGATTTTATTTGTATGAGTGTCCTACCTGCATATGAGTCTGTCCTTCATCTGTGTGCCTGATGCCCACAGGGGCCAAAATAGGGAATAAGATCCCAGGAAGTGGAGTTGTGAGCTGCCGTGCTGGTGCTGGGATTTGAACCTGGGTCCTCTGGAAGAGCAGCTAGTGTTCTTAACCACCGAGTTATTTCTTTAGCCTCTAAAACATGCTTTTGATATGTGACACTTTGGCTTCTCTGTATGGAGACTATTTTGTTCAGACTGTTCTAATTAATTACAGAAGATAGCCATTTTCACCTTTCTCATAGCTGGGTGTGTTTACTAACTGATTTACATGTTTCATTCACCATGTGACTGTGTTGTATCGGCCGAGTGATGCATCTAATTTTAAAGGTCTAGTCATACAAGGCGGCTTGCCAGGCTCCTCAGACCAACCTTGTGAGGCAGCACTGAGTTTAGCGTGTTCAAAAGGTAGTCGGGAGGCCAGAAGCTCAGACAACTGCTGAAGTCTGCACACAGGACACACGCCCAGCACACTCCTGTGTTAAGAGTGAGGGGCAGAGAGAAGGGTCCTCCACCTATGAGCTGGGTGGCTCTGTGGCTCATCCTGGGGGATGCAGGAGCCTCGGACACAGGTGCCCTTCCTGGCTGACTTGAGTGGATCCTCATCTGGGGTGCTTACGGTTCATCTGGGGATCCTGAGTGGCCCCCAGGTCTTCAGCAGTGCCCAGTTTCCAGATGAAAAGTTAAAGCAGCCTTGTTGGCCGTGATGGTTCTAAAGTATGCTCATTTCACACCCCCAGGCGACCCTTGGAACCCGTTCTGTCCCCACACCTTGGGGGTTCTGTTGGTGTTTATTGGTAGAAGTTAGGGATGATGGTGAAGTGGCTCCACAGGTTCATTAAAAGTTAAAAACTGTAATTCTAAGTTAGCACGTTTCTGTCACGAGGCAGTTCATGCCTAGTGTCTTGTTAGTACTGAAGTTTTGTAAAAACAGACTTGGTCAATGTCTTATATTCTGCCCTTGGCACTTACAGTACATTATTCATTCCCTTTTATGACTTTCGTTGTCAGATGATGGTTTTACAGCCCAGAGAGATGTTTCCCTTAATCATAAATCTGTACCGTGCTTGCTTTTGAACCTAGTGCAAATAGCTCCAGACACACAAAGGATTAGACAGTCCTAATTACAGTGTTTCTTAGAGAGGATTTCAAAATCACTTGTATAAGATTAGGAATTCTATTGACTCACTATTAGAAATTAGGAATTCATCTATTTGCCTATGTAACATTGGTACAAAAGAGGACATCTTCATTGATCTGAAGAAAATATGCCCAATAGGATAGGTTAATGCTGAGGAATTGTTATATTAATTTAATAATGACAGGTGGGCTGAGAGATGGTTCAGTGGTTAGGAGCACTGGCTGTTCTTCCAGAGGTTCTGAGTTCAATTCCCAGCAACCACATGGTGGCTCACAACCATCTGTAATGGGATCTGGTGCCCTCTCCTGGTGTGTACTCATATCAAACAAACAAATAAATCACTTAAAAAGTAATGACAGGCAGGTCATATCAATAGCAGGAATCTATTCTGAGATGAAGTCTCTTGGGTCTTGCCTCCAATAGCTCATTCATCAAGGTAATGCAAAAAAAAAAAAAAAAAAAAAAAAAAAACAGTGGGCCATCTTAGGAAAGTCATCTACTAGCATTGGCCTCTTAGATAGCTTCTGCCATGCAAGAGGCTCTGGTTTCAGTGTTTCATTTCCACTGAAAAAAATGACGCAGTTAGGCAGATGAATTTTCTAGACATGGTGAGTGGTTCACACCTGTAATCCCAGCACTTGGGAGGCGGGGGCAGAGGTGGGAAGATCAGCACAAGATCAGGCCTAGCCTGGTGTACATAACAAGCTCTTGACCAACCAGCACTAGATAGCAAGACCCTGTCTCGAAAACCGAAACAGAGCAGTAGCCAAGGGTGGGAGAATCGTACAGAAACATGGACCCTGGGTTCTTAGCTCAGCAGTTGCTTCCTGCTCATCCTTCCTGCCTGCAGAAGACCCAGGTTGAAGCTGTATGTGTGCTGTTGTAGGAGATGGTGACATTCAAGGACGTGACTGTGGTCTTCAGTGAGGAAGAACTGGGGTTGCTGGACGCTGCCCAGAGGAAGCTGTACTGTGACGTGATGCTGGAGAACTTGCGGAATGTGGTGTCACTGGGTGAGGGCAGACACGGGTGCCGCATGGCAAGTCCACGCAGGGTGGCCCCAGATGGGACTGGAGCTCTGCAAGCCGTTCTGGTTTTTTTAGTCATTTTGTGATTCAAAGTTGGAGATGCTCTTCAGTTTCATAAATGAAGTGAAAATTACAGCAAGATAGCATGTTTTAGTCTTCTTCAAATTATAATCTCAATCGGTGGGTGGTTGCACATGCTAAATCTTGCCTACAGATGCCACCCGAAGTACATTGAGGCAGCTGGAGAGAGAGCTCATCGTTAACGCTTTCTGCTCCCGTAGCGGACCAGAGGTTGGTTCCCATAACCCACATCAGGTGGCTCATAATCCAGGGGCTCTGCCACCCTCTGCTCCTCTCCATGGCTACCCGCACTCACATACACGTGCACTGACATATACACATCAAAAAACTCAAAGGGAGTATTGTAGAGAGAATCTCTTGTGTGTTGTATGTGTACAGAAGCATCACCTGTCAATTAAAGTCTGATGGCCTATTAGCTGAGGCAGGAAATTGGAGGAGGGAGTTCCAGCAGGGAGAGAGGAACTCTGGGATAGAGTCAGGTGCAGGAGGAAATTTGCCCCAAACGCTGAGGAGACAAATGCATGAAACTGGGGACAGGTAACCAGCCACGTGGCACTCATAGAAAAGAATAAATGGGTTAATTTTCATGCTAACTGGGGAAAGAGCCAAAGTTTGTGGCCTAGGCATTTTTTTCTTTTTCAGAAATAATTCTCAGAGTCATTATTTTTGGGAACTGGGGCACAGGTGGGAAAAGCCCAGGGTACAAAGTATTGAAGGAGTGAAATGAAATAAGGTTGAGGCAAAGACATGGTCAGCAGGTGCCAAGGCTGATGACCCAAAATTCAACCCCTGGGGCCTACCAAGTCCCACCTGCCATCTCTAACCGCCAGTGGAGCGAATGAACACACACACACAAGTGCTAAGTAAAAATGTAATGATACATCAGAGAAATCACACTGGCAGTCTGCTACAACATTGCCAAGAACAGTTTGAGAAACGAGAGGGGGGGAAATGAAATTATGTTTTTGATATAGGTGTTTATAATAGGTGTCTTACTATGTTTACAATAGGTGTTTGTCAAATTATACTAAAGCCTGTGCATATTTTGGGTCTTTTAAAACAATGTTTATCTTCCTCTGACTTGAACTGTCAGTTAGGGAAAGAATAGATTGGATGTCCTGAAGAGGATGCCGTGGGCTGCCTATTTTCAGGGCGTGTTAATTTAAAATATATCCTTCACAGGACATCAGATTGGGACTCCCCATGGTTTGCTCGAGAAGCTCAAGAGAGAAGACGTGTTTTGGTTGTTGACCGTGGCTAGCTGGGGCAGGGAATTTACAGGTGAGTTACAGTGAGCGGCTTCTCCTGCTTCTTAACCTGGGCACGACTTTGGGGCTGGGGACCGCCAGGGCTGTGTACTGCTCTGGTCCCTCCTACTCTCAGCATCTGTCTCCACTGCGCTGACTCGCACGAAGCAAGTCACATGATCACCGCTGGACTGCCTGGGCCCGCCAGCTTCCCAAGTAATGACTCGGAGACATGTTAAATTATGAAGCCCTGTGCCTTAGCTTACTCGTCCCCAACTAGCTCATACAACTTAAATTAACCCACTTATATTTACCTACATCCTGTCATGTGGCCTGATACCTCGCCTCAGTATTGTACATTTGACTTCTTTGTGTCGGGCTGGTGAGTCGTCCCCCCCACCTTTCTCTTTCCCAGAATTCCCATCTCTGCCCAGAAGTCCCTCCTATCCTCTCCTGCCTAGCTATAAGCCATCAGATCTTTATTAAACCAATCGGGAGATGCCTTAAGGAGGTGAGGAAGGACAGAGACGCAGCTTCTCATAGTGTTCCAAAAGATTATCACAACATATACAATTCCTCTACATCTGGATGGTTCCTGTGTATACAGGTGCATGTGCCTAGGGCCATAGATCAACATTTTCTTCCCTAGTTACTTTCCAACTTTAATTCTTAAAAAGTTTATCTACGTGTGTAGCGAGCACACACTGCAGTGCCACTCGTGATAATTTGTAGGACTCTAAACCGGTCTCACTAATGTAAGTGTGGGAGCTCCCAGCACTGACCTTGCCTTCTGGGTGTGTCTTTGAGACGCTCAGTGTTAAAGAACGGGAACCATTTGTTAAAGAACACTGAACCATTCTGTGGTTCAGTGAGACCTTAGGCTGTGGTCTTAACTGTGTAAGTCCAACACCAGCCAGCAGAGCATTCACACGCTCTACCCTCCCTGAATTTTCTTATGCTTTTAGGAGACAAGAATCTAGAGGAGACGGAGTCTCTTGAGGAAGTGGGATCCAGGCACCTGCCACACGAGGAGCTTTTCTGCTCACAAGCATGGCAGCAAGTGACAAGGGACCTAACGGAGGCTCGAGACTGCAGAGTGAGCGTCAGAGAAACTGGCTCTCCGTTGAAACCAGAGGATGTGCACCGTGAAGACGAGGAGTACAGCAAACACTCCAGTCAGACTTCAGTCCTTCAAGTTTACCACAGGGAATGCCGTGAAGAGACACATGAGAAAGATTCAGTCCCCAGTTGTAGTCACCATCTTCGTATCCTTACAGGAGGAAAGCCCTACAAGTGTGAAAAATGTCACCACACCGTCCATTGGTTCTCAAGTCATCTGCCCCGTCAGGGAGTGTGTGACAGACACGGATCGAACAAGTCTGAGTCACTGTTTAAAATTTTCAGTCAGTGGGCACTGTTTCATGACCATCAGAGCATCCCCAATGGAGAAAACTTAAACAAATATGGGGAGTGTGGGAATACCGGGGAAAACTCCTGTGGTCAGACAGCTCTGTTATCCCCCACTGCAGAGGAACCCTATACCTGTGACGAGCGTGGAGCACGCCTCAGTCAGAGCTCACACCTTCCAGTCCCTCAGAGAGGCCACACTGGAAAGAAACCTTATAAATGTGAGGAGTGTGGGAAGCGCTTCAGCTCACTTTCACGACGGCATGCCCACCGTCGAAGCCACACTGGGGAGAAACCATACAGGTGTGACACGTGTGGGAAGGGCTTTCGTTATAGCTCACACCTTAGCATTCACTGTAGAATCCACACAGGTGAAAAGCCCTATAAGTGTGAGGAGTGTGGGAAAGGCTTCAGCCAGACCTCAAATCTTCTGGCCCATCAGAGAGGCCACACTGGAAGCAAGCCCTATCAATGTGATGCTTGTGGGAAGGGCTTCAGTCGGAGTTCTGATTTTAACATGCACAGTAGAGTCCACACGGGTGAGAAGCCTTACAAGTGTGAGGAGTGTGGCAAAGGCTTCAGCCAGGCCTCAAATCTTCTGGCCCATCAGCGAGGCCACACTGGAGAGAAACCCTACAAATGCAGCACGTGTGGGAAGTCCTTCCGCCGAAGTTCAGATCGTAATGTTCACTGTAGAATCCACACGGGAGAGAAGCCCTATAAATGTGAGACGTGTGGTAAAGCCTTCAGCCAGTTCTCAAGTCTCCAAGTGCATCAGAGGATCCACACAGGAGAGAAGCCGTATCAATGCTCAGAGTGTGGGAAGGGCTTCAGTGGAGGGTCCCAGCTTCAAGACCACCAGAGGTGTCACACTGGAGAAAAGCCCTATCAATGTGAGGAGTGCGGGAAGGGCTTCTGTCGGGCGTCCAACTTTCTGGCTCATCGCAGAGTCCACACGGGAGAGAAACCGTACCCATGTGATGTGTGTGGGAAATGCTTCCGGCAGAGGTCCTACCTCCAAGCCCACCAGAGGGTCCATACTGGAGAGAAACCCTACAGATGTGAGGAGTGTGGAAAAGTCTTCAGTTGGCGCTCGTACCTTCAAGCCCACCAGAGAATTCACACGGGAGAGAAACCCTACAAGTGTGAGGAGTGTGGGAAGGGCTTCAGCTGGAGCTCAAGTCTCCTAATTCACCAGAGAGTCCACGCTGAGGATGGGGGTCAGAAGGACCTTTCTTCATCAGAGGATTAGACGGGAAATAAGCTCTACCGACTTAGGTTTTCCTATTTCAAGAGGATGCTGAAATAGCTTGTCTGAGCCATTGCAGGGCGTGAAGAAGTTACCTCACAACAGGACATGTGTGTTAGAGCTCTAGTAGACTGCCACAGGGTTTGGGGCACCAGAGGGAACTAGTAACAATGGATTGAAAGGATAAAAAATATAGCCTAACCCCTCCAAGGACCCCAAGCTACCTCACTCTAAAGGAGCCTTAACCCCCGCGCCTAAGAAGCCCTAAATACCTCAAATTCCAGACTCTGCTCTCTGCCAGTAAGTAGATATATGGCCACAGTCCTTGCTGTTCTGGAGCCACTTTCTGTATGAAACTGGGTGAAAGGGCATAGGACAGGCCCTTGGATAGGTGAGCCGGGCCTAGTAAGTTAATAAGAGATAAGCTGACTAACGGCTTATCTGGCTTCTGCTAACTGCTTGCACCATAGAAACCCCCCACCCTAGTGAATTATCCTGAGTGCTGTGGGGCGCCGCCTGCACATTCTCCATTACAAGATGGCGCCGACATCCGGCTGGAGTTAGCAGTAAACAAGCCATGTGCGCACGTGCTGGGTAACTTTCCACTTCTTGAGCTCTGCCTCTCCCGTGGCGTCATAGGGCCTGATGAGTTTCAACCAATCAGGGGGCTCCGCGTCCAAGGCAAGGACTGATCCCTTTATAAGGGGACGGGCTAATTAGTTCCTCTCTCTCGTTGGTCTCGTTCGTCTCGTGGATCTCGTTCGTCTTGTTCGTCCTGTTCATCTTCTTGGATTTCTTGGTCTTCTCCGTCTTTTTCGTCACGTGTAACAAGTGCTGGTTCTCGAGGATAATAAAGTTTACCGCAGAAGGATTCTATTTCGTGTGCCGCGTCGTTCTTGCAGGCGAGACGGTTGCGCGGGACAGAGTGCCATTGTCACCCACACCCAGGAGACCTCGCAAATACAGACCTTCAAGACTATAGGGAACTGATTGATCCATCGAGTGGGAGCTTAGATAGTTTAACACGATTGGTCCCCAGTGTGCAGGCTTAGATGGTTTAACATCATTGACCTAGAAAGTGTGGGCTTAGATAATTTAAAATGATTGGTTTGTGATTTGTGGGCTTTGTTGTGAACCCTATAAAAGCTGTCCCGATCTTGCACCTGATCCTGCACTCAGGGACCGCAGTCCTCTACCCCTGCGTGGTGTACGACTGTGGGCCCCAGCGCACTTGGAATAAAAATCCTCTTGCAGTTTGCATCAAGACTGCTTCTCATGTGTGATTTGGGGTGTCGCCTTTCCTGGGATGGAGCGTGGGGGTCCTTACTTTGAGGATCTTACAGGATCATTGATTGTTTCATCCAGAATCTTGATTCTTATCAAATTCATGCAAACAAGATGTCCAGGAAGACAAACCTGGCCTGCAGTTAACTCAAAGAATTGGGTAGAACTTTTTTGTTTGTAACTGAAGAACGTCTTTTATTTTTAATAAAATGGTGGAGCATGAAAAATATCATATTACAGATGTACAGAGGTAGGCATCGCCCTCCCTGGCTGGAGACAAAGTTTGTCTCCCCAAGTGCTTCAAGACACCCATGGAAGTCATTTGTTTAACAATTCAGAGTCAATAAGTCCTCTGGTGCTCTCCACTGATTTCCCCTCCACTCTCTCCATAACTCAGTCCCAATGTGTAGAACACACTGGCTTGGTTTCCAAGCTGCAAGATGTATCAGGCTGAGGGGTTTTCCCCCCTGAGGCTTGGGCCTCTTAATTCTTTGTTAGATGATTTATTTTGTTGTCTTTTATTTACAACAAAATACTTTTTTTTCCCCTCATTTCATAGGCAGAGGGGGAAATTTTTTTTTTTTAAAGTATTGCACACCATTTGAATTCTCCAGTGTTAGATTTGTGGGGATGGGAGGGTAGGGTGGGGTCTGACAAAGGCTGGGGGAGTTACTCTCTTTAAGGGACCTGCAGACAGGCCTTGGGCTCAGGGTCCCTTCTTTTATCCCCTCTCCTCACTCCTGCCTCCCCAGTACAGCAGCCTTGCTGGGGGAGGGAGGGAGAGCAGGCCCTTGGGTGACTCGTTTGCTGGCCCAAGGGAAGCTTGCAAAGGAGCTCTCCAGCCTCCAGTTTGTAAAAGACAGCAAAGTCTTCTGAACACACAGATGTGTGTTTGAGGCCTAGACAAAAGTTTTCTTGAGGGTGGTTGAAAATCAACTACTTTACCACAAATTAGTTATATGAGAGGCTCCTTCCTTAATGAGTGACCCTTCAGGGAGGCAGCAAACTGAACAGAAGACTTTAACGACCCCCCCCCCCCGAAAGAAGACTGCATTTGCTGAATTCACCTGCCTTTCCAGTACCTGACACATGGTATGCTTCTGGCCATTGTTAAATCTCAAGAAAGCCAGTCATAGAGGCTCACTGTTGTACTTCCAGCTCTCAGGAGGCTGGGGAAGGTTTTCTGTGGGAACAGCTTAGAGAGGGTGAGCCCATCCTAACACACCAATAGTGACAGTAAGCGGCAAGAGGAGCAGCCGTTCCAAAGGTTTTTATTTGGTTTTCTGTAAAAGTGCATGTGTAAGTCCCTCCAACAGGTCTGTAGATAGGATCTTTCGTGCACTGTACGGAAGCATCATCTGTTAATAAAAATGTAGATGGCCAATGAGCTGAGGCAGGATTAGAAGCTGGGAGGGACATCTGGCAGGGAGAGATGATTCTGGGAGGATCAGGCATGGGGAATTGGTCCCATGAAACTAAGAAGAGGTAAGCAGGCATGCGGCACTCATAGAATAAAATAAATGGGTTAATTATGTTATGAGCTAGTCAGGGAAAAGCCCAAGCTTCTGGCCTAGGCATTTATTCATATATGATTAAGTCTCAGAGTCATTATTTCGGGAACCTGGGCACTGGTGGAAAGGCCTGCAGTCAGAGGTCTGTAATGCTTCTGTTAACAGAAGGTGCTTCATATCTGTTTGCAGCGAATCCACCCTCAGTGCCAACCAGCACACTTCCCATGTAGCACAGTGCTGAACTTTGTTTTTGAGCTTCATGTGGATTTAAATATGGGCTATTGGTTCTTATATCGATAGACGCAGAAGGAAACGTTTTAACAAAAATTTCCATCTAGTTTTTAATAACAAAAATCTCAGATGAACTACATATGATAATTTCTAACTAAACATGGTGGCTTACCCCTATAATCTCAGCTCTCAGGAGGCAGGATCAGGGGTTCAAGACCACCACTGAGAACATAGTAAATCTGAGGCCAGCCTGGGCCTTGTCTCAAAAAAAAAAAAAAAAAAAAAAAAATCAAACAGGGCTGGTGAGATTGGATTGGTGAGGAAAAAGGGTTCCTGCTGCTGGATAGCCCGAGTTCAATTCCCAGGACCCGCATGGTGAGGAGAACTGACTCCCCTAAGTTGTCCTCTGACCTGCACCATGGCACACATATGCCCAACGCCTTAGATTAAAATCTAATTGAAAAATTAGGAGGGAGGTTGGGTCTTCCTGTGTCTCTCTGGCTGGCCTGGAACTCAAATGTATCTGTCTTCCAAGTGTTGAGATTAAATGGATTCACCACAACCACAATAAAGGACTTTAGGACAGGCCAAGAAAACTTCTGCCATTTAAAATAACTTGAAGTGAATAGTTTATTTACAGTGAATAGTGAATTTATATGTCATTATAAGTTTTGAAGAATGCTGCCGGCCGACCACCACAATCAAGATTTTAAAGAGCTCCAGCACTTTCTCCTGAGCCTCTCTGTGGTTCCCATCGTTACCCATAGCAAACAGTAATCTGTTTTCTTTCTAATAGTTTACCTCTTCCAAAATGTAAATGGAGTCCTGAGTTACAAGGCCTTTTGAATCTAAGGTTCTCGCTTTGTGGAGTTCTTTAGTTCATCTATCTTGTTTATGTGTCTTTGTGGGGACAGTAACTAGGGATCGAACCCCGAGTTTCACATATTAGGCAAAAGTTCTACCACTGAGTTCAGCCCTGGGCTTACCATTCCTTTTCACTGCTGAGTAGCGTTCCTTCGTGTGGCTATGCCACGTCTGTTTATTCTTTCACCAGTTGAGAAACGTTTGGATTTCTAGATGTGATTATGAAGAAAGCAGCTGTAAGCATTTCATACCGTTTCGTATGCAATCTGACAGGCTTTGCAGTTCTGGCAGATTCATAAATCTCTATTCCTGGATTATATAGTGGGGCTATGCTCAGCTTTACAGAAAGCTTTAAAATGTAAATTATGTGGCTGTCTCCGTGTGTGTGTGTGTGTGTGTGTGTGTGTGTGTGTGTGTGCGCGAGAGCTCAAGTGTGCGTATGCATGCACACCCATGCAGGTGCCACACTGCCAGTCCTCAAGTCCTGTGGAGCTCTGGTTACGGGTGGGTGTAAGTAGCTAGATGTGGGGCCTGGCAGCTGAGCTTGGCTTGGTTTGTTTGCCTCTGTCCCCTTTGAGGTCTGTCATCAACAGTGAATCCATTTCGGCATCAGTGTGACATCATGTGGACATCCAAGTCACTGCCCTTTCGGTCCTGAATTTCTGTCACACTCATAGGAAAAAGCCGTTTGCTCACCTTTTCCTGGCCTCTGGGTCCCCGGATGCTCCTGTGCGTTGTTCTGCCTGACGCTGTGTGGTCAGAGCGGTCACAAGAGTAGCTTCATATGATTCACTGGAGTCAGTGTGACTCCTCCAGCTACAGTCTTCTTCAAAACGAACTCGCCCGTCTTTTTTTTTTTTGGACAACAAAATATATTTTTACTAAAACGTAAGATTTACAGGAGTTTCCAGACAAGCCATACAAAATGGTCACAGGGTAGCTTCAGCTCTCCTCCTCTTCCTTCTTCCTTCTCTTCCTCCTTGGGGTGCAGTGGGGGAAGTTCATCTACACTTGACAGCAAGGCCACAGTGCTGTTACTGAGGGCTGGCATGTTTATTTAATGTTCCCATTTTGATTCAGACAATCAAGCGCACCCATCTACAGACTCTAAAATTAGACTTGGCTAGAGAACATACTCTAAACAAGGTGGTTGGCTGTGTTTAATCACTGCAATTAGATCTCAGAAGAGGAGGGAGCCAATGAAACAGATAAAACCATCTCTACCCACCCCAAAGTAACCCCCCCCCCCCCCCCCGGCAGCTAACCTGCTTCTTTTCTTCTTAGTGCCTTGTACTTAAACTGTGATGGAAGCAGAGTTACTGCTTTTCAATATCTCAAAAGAGCTGGGACGATGCTCCCAGCCTCTGCTCGCGCTTTGCAGCAGTGAACCAGGACAAGCCAGGCTTCCTAAAGTGCACGCAATCACCAAAGGCGCCTGGGATTCCTAAGACTGTGTCCACTACATAAATATAAACAACAAAAGTAAAGAAATCTTGGCAGAATAGAAGTGATGTACAGTTGATGCTCTCTGATCAATTTAATATCATGCATTGCATACAGCCTAGCCCACGCTTTCACTGTTGTCCCGTGGCTTGGGCTTGGTGGCTCTTCCATGGCTCCGTCATTTGCTAAGGGATCATTTGGATTAGGAGTCTTACGAAAGCCTAGATTGATAGCACAACTGTCTGGATCTGCAGCGCCAGGGACCACTTTCAAAATATCCAAACATATTCTTCCCACTCCTCTTACTAGGATGATGAATATTGATGCTTTAGTTGCTGCCGCTGGGTGTTCTTCTGGAAGGAATAGTTATGTCTAAAGTCCCTCTCTCAAAAATGGAACCCTGCCCCCTTCCCCAAGTGGCTACATGGAAATAACGTGTTGCTCTTATCTGGTTCTGCTTTCATGCCTGGAAATGGTCCTGCGAGAAAACTCTGGGTTTCCCTGATGAGCCTGTGGGGTATCCAGACATCTTGCCAGACCTAAGGTTCTGTCTCTGGCTCTGCTCACATGATGGAGGAGTCAACCATTTTTCATGTGTTTGCTTTTTAGTAACTTAGAATCAGCCTTGGGATTTCTTTTTTTAAAGTAAACTCTGGCTCTGTTTGGGACTGCACTGAATATATAACTTAATTTCTGGGCAGCTGACATCTTGAAGCAGTCAACATGGTATCATTTACTCAAGACTCTAGGTTTCCTTCATCAGAGATGTGTAGTTTTCAGCAAAGATTCTGCACATATTTTATTCAAGTTGTATACAGTATCCCATGGGATTATGTGTGTGCGTGTGTCTGTGTGTGTGTACTATTTTTCTGACCTCAATTTCCAGTTCTTCACTGCTATGATGTGGAACTGTACCCACCTATATTGGTCTTAGCTGTCTTAATGGTTGAATTCTTGGGCCTTTCCCTGTAGACAACTGTAGCTGTCTTTTGCTACATTGTAGGTTCTTTCTTCTACCTTTCTCCACCCTTTCAACCTCCTAACACTAGATAAGAGAGAAAACAGGAGAGGAACGGAAAGATCCTTGGATAAGGTGGGGGGTTATTGATCCGGGCATCAAACTTCTAGGGGCATGTTTGGTCTTTGCTGTTCTTTTTGCTGTTCCTTCTTTGCACACAACCACTTAACAAACTGCAGCCAACAACAACCAACGACCAACCAACAAACCACCAATAACCCCACTGAACAACCAACAACTAACACTCACCCCTCTCAGGGCCCTAGCATTCTGAAAAGTCCCCAGAATTCCAAACACAACACAGTCACAGAAAGTATCTGCAGCTGGTAAAACCACAGTGCTGCGGTGGACAATCTGAAGCAACCCCAAATTCCACACTTGGGGTAACAAACAAACAAACAAACAAAAACCTATAATGTTTCTGTGTTTTTCAAAGAAACCAAAACTCCAAAATTGTCATGACAATCATATTGTGTAAAAACTAGTCTTTTTCCTTCCTACTCTGTATACCCAGTACAGCACCTCTACTGTGCTACACACCGAGATTTGGTTTGGATGAAAAAAGTCTTCTGACAGTGGTCCTTTGGGATGATTTAAAACAAACAAAACCAAACTCGTTCATCCCGTGGATTAATTACCAAAAGTTCTAGAAGGGAGCAAGCGGGGAGAAAAGGGAGAGAGGAAGAGGGGAGAAAAGGTGGAGGGGCAGGGAAGAGGAGAATATGAGTTATCAATGTATCTGTGTTTTTGAAGAAGCAGCTCAGCAGAAGGGTTAAGGATTGTGTGGCTGTGATGTGTCCGGAGAATTTTGGTTTTACAAACAGAGAAGTATGTATTATATACTCAGGTATAAAAGGACAACTGGGCCAAGTTACCGCCTATGAGGTGAGGACTCTCATTTTCCAGGGTCCTGTGGGATGTGTCAAGTTCAGAGGCAGGGTGGCGTCATGGCACACACATTTGAGAGTGGGGAAGGCTGAGGCAGGAGGACCAATCAGTATGGATTATACAGTGCGGGCCACTGTCTTGCAGAACAAATAAAAAGTTCCGCAGAGGGCTAGGAAATACCTGCGTGGCACGCACACACTCCACAGAGTCGCTATATTCTAGATTAGACGAGTATAAGATCCGCTTGTAAGTAAGATCACTTACTACCGGAAGTGTACTTCAACTATTCCACTACGTCCAGCACGCAAGGACCCGGGCGAGCTGACGCGGAGACTTCTGGGAAGTGTGGTCCAGGTTCTCTGCGCGTTGCGCATGCTTCTGTTGAGGCCTGCGGACGCGGAGCATTCTGGGAAGTGTAGTTCAGACTCTCTGCGCGTTGCGCGTGCTTCTGTTGCGCGGGCTGATGCGAAGCATTCTGGGAAGTGTTTCCCAGGTGGTTTCTGTTAACATCTGCTCCCCTTGTCCTCCCCCGAGTCTCCTCTCTCCCACACCTTCCTCGACTGATCCCTGGATCTGGAGGTTTGCGGGGTCGGCGGTGGGCGGCCGTAGGGGAGTCGGCTCTAGGCTGGCGAAACGGAAGCACAGGGCTTTCAGCGAGCCTCCCTCTGTCCCACAGATAGCATCGCACTGATAGATAGGGTCTCAGGGTGTAGTTCAGTCATCCTCCTACCTCAGCCTCCGGTGTGTTACGATGATGGGTGCGAGCCTTCACACCTTGCCTCACTGCTGTCTGGAATTGGGGTGCGAGGGCCAGGCTGATAGGGTTGTTTGGAGGATTGATGTAGCTAGTGACACCCTGCCCCAAAGGTTCTACGTCTCACACCCACACTGCGGGGAACCGGGATGGGTGGAGGCGATTTGCTGCGAGCCTGTCACGTAGAAAGATGAACGGACACGTCTGTGACATTTCCATGATGTCAGATTTTACTGAATGATGAGAAAGTCACAAGCTGTGTCACTTTCGTTGGCTGCAACTTGTCAAGGAATCTCAATTTCCAATGGTAGTTGGCCAGTAACCACGGGTTCTTTTATTCCAAGCTTAACATAACTAATGATTTCAGACCCCGAGTCACTCTACATACAGTTATACATGCACGTGACTTTATTGTCACAGGCTGAATTAGCAAAACTGGATTTGGGAACAAAGATAGGAACAAGGCTCCTGGCACGTAGTTACATGTATATGGTTGGTATGTTTATGTTACAGGCTGGCTTTGAACTCACAGAGACCTGCCGGCCTCTTGACTCCTGAGTGCTGGAACTAAAGGCTAGTCCATATCTTTTAATAGCACACAAATAAGTTGCCTGGCTTGTGTAGTTGGTGTAAACAAGACATGGATTCCTTCTTGGCACTTTTATCCAAAATGGAGAAACTCAGATGGAGTTTTTATGGGGCAAACGTCATAAAACTCAAAACTAGTCACAGCCTGAAAGCTGATAGACCAAACAACAGAGCTCCCAGCCCAGCCCAACTCTCAAGATAGTTTGATCAAGCGCAGCTTCCCCACCCCCACTCCTACCCCCATTACAGATTCAGGGGAGGAAGCAGTGGTGGTCTGTTGACCGTGCATATCCAGGCGCATCAAGCCAAGTGTATTTCCTCCTGTTAAGGTGTAGCCTTCTAAAATACAAGTTTGTTTATTCTTTTTCTTTCTATGACTTTGTGTGTGGGTCATCTATGTATGCTAGCACATGCATGTGCTAGTACATACATATGTGTGTGCTTCTGTATGCATGTGTGTGGAGGCCAAAGGTCAATGCCAGGTATCTTCCGTGACCACTCTCCACCTTATTTATTTATTTACTTATTTATTTTGAGGCAGTGACTGTCATGGAAGCCTTGGACTAGCTGTGGAGGGAAGCCGTTGGCCCTCCTGTCTCTGTCTCCTCAGAGGCAGGATCCCGGGTGCAGAAGCCATGCCCAGCTTTGCACACACGTGCTGGGGATCCGAAGTCCGGCTCTCGTGTTTTTCTTTAATATTTTTTGCAGTGACAGTTTGTGTGTGCACATGCGTATGCGTGCACGCTCACACACCACATTGTGCGGGGCGGAGGACGACTCACAGGAAGAGTCAGTCCTAGGGACTGAACTCGTCATCATTGTGTGACAAGTACCTTTCCCCCAGAGTCCCGTCATCACGTGGGTTCTTTACCTCCCCCCCAGCCCCCCAGACAGTCTCCCCGTGTAACCCTGGCTGTCCTGGCTGGCTTCAGAGCCTCTTGCCTCTGCCTCCTGAATTCCGGGTTAAAAGCCTTGGGTCTCCACACTTAGCCCTCTCCTTAGCTTTTGGGTCTTCTCTGTCAGAGCAGACAGGACAGCCTTGAACCATGCTTTTCGGGAGATCGGAATCTCTTCTGTGGGTACTCGTATCTCTTCAGCAGTCCAGCCTCTCACTGGGGGACATTGGGGTGCTCTGGGTCCTCCTTTCTGTCCCCATCAGTCCTGGTTAGCCCTGGACACCTTCTCTGTTCTCTGGAGAAGATTGTGTCCAGTTTGGCGGGAGGGGACAGTTGAGCTGCTTTGTCCGGGATGACTGTCCTGTTTCACGGTTTCTCTTCTTCCACAGCCTGACCTTTCGACAAGGACTGAGTGGAAGGTGAGGTCACAACTCCTTCAGCAAGGCTCTGTCAGCAAGGCTCCTGGTGAGTGTGCCCTGGCTTTTGTTGTTGTTGGTGTTGGTGGTGTTTTGAGATGGAGTCTCACCATGTAGCCCTGGCTGTCCTGGAACTCCCTCCGTAGACCAGGCTGGGTTCAAACTCAGAGAGTCACTCTCCTCTCCTTCCTGTCAATCTCAGTGATGGGATTAAAGCTGTATGTCACCAGGTCTGGCATACTTTTCTTATTTTAATGATGAAATGTTGGCATCAGGGTCATGAGGGGCAATCAAAGAAAGAGAGTCCCTGCAGGATGAAGTAAGGCCTTGCTGGCATCAGGGAGGTCCAGCCTCTGATGGACGGAACCTCAAACAGCCATGCAGAAGCGTATTTATTGACTGTCACACAACAGTATGACACTTTAGAGTAAAACACGCTCCTCATACTAAAGCCCAGATCTGCTCCGTGTGTCTGAAGGTCTCCTCGCCCTGCGGCCTCAGTCAGTCAGTGCCCAACAATGCACGGTGTTCTGTTTGCCAGGACTGTCTTGTGACCAAAGTCATACAGAGGCGGTAAAGCTCCCTGAGAAAAACAGCTCTTACAGATAACAAAAAACACTCACTTTTTCTTACACCGATTTCCTCAAGGTCCAAGACCACCTAAAACACAACCGTTCGTTCTGATGTTCACCCTGATACAGTGACTGCTCATTTTCCCCTACAATGATGGGCTTGAGATGGGGCAGATAAGTTAGTGTTTAAAGGTTGGGTTGGAGCTTTTTTTTTTTTAATTATTTATATTATGTATATGAGTACACTGCAGCTGTCTTCAGATACCAGAAGACTGCATCAGATCTCATTACAGATGGTTGTGAGCCACCATGTGGTTGCTGGGACTTGAACTCAGGACCTCTGGGAGAGCAGCCAGTGCTCTAACCACTGAGCCGTCTCTCCTGCCCCAGGTTAGAACTTGTACAGCCCAGGTCCATGGCCTTGATTAATAACTTCCTGGATATATTCTCACTAAGGCACAGAACAGCCTGGAATTTAGAGCCAGAGTCCTTAGGAAACCCTATTAGGCTTGGCTTGGTCACCTGTTGCAAACCGACCACAGACAAGAAAGGGCGAAGAGAAAGATGGTCAACCACAGTGGCTGTATTGGGACTTACAGAGGAAGGGGTCCAGTGAGCTCTTGTGAGCTCCTGCTCTGACTTTGTGCTGCCAACCTGAACTTTAAATAGGTTTAAATAGAGGAACAGGGGCCTGAAAGATGCGGGAGTTGTAGGAGTCCTTGCCGCCACCCCGAGAATGTACGTGGTGAGAGGAACTAACTCCTGCTGCAGGTTGTCTTCCGGTGACCCTGCGTGTGCCCTCCTGCGTGTGCCCTGCAAGCACACTCACACAAACAAACAAACAAACCTTGTGAGGCTTTCCGTCCTTGTTTTGACCCAGATCCCTCAAAGTGGCTTGATACATTGCTGATGGCTGGCATTGCCTAGGAGGACCCCTAATTAGTTACAGGGTGTCCCTTCTCTTTCATAGCTAACTTCCTATCTTAGGGGTAGTCTGTCCATCTATAGTCAAGGCGATGACTGGTTTGGGACAGTGACTCGTCTTGACACCTTCAGATGAGTGTGCTGGTACCCAATACCCAGTGTAGTTTTCCTCTGAGTATTTTCTATAACCCTGACCTTTCTCTGCTCCTGTATCTGCCTCTCACCCCTTTCTGCCAGCGCCTGCTTCTCTTTCTGACTCCTGTCCATCTCTCTTTGTCTTTAGAAGCAACAGAGACAAGACTTGGGATGCTGGCTGTGGAATAAGGCTGGGTTCAGGAACCCCCACCTGCCTCTGCCCTCATTCATGGGTGCAACAGCGGCCATCTTTGCTGGTAAGAGTGCCCTAAAATACCAGGTCCCTCACCGAGGGAGCTGCCTGCATGTGTTCGTTTGTTTCCCACCATAATCTTGGAACCGACATTCTCTCTCTGTCCTTTTCATAGCCAAAGATGCGCACAGCAGTCTAGGAGTTGGGACTGAGGAGGCCACACAGTAGCTTCTCATTTGTAGGTATGTCTGAGGAAGCTTCGTGGAGCAGTGTGCTAGCATGCATGCACTTCTCAGGGTCCCTGGTGTGCCAAACACTAGCGCATTTCCAGCTCTTACAATGACTTTTGAGATAGGGTCTCACTGTGTAATCCGGGCCAACTTGAACTGATAGCAATCCTCTTGCCTCAGTCTCTCCTGAATGCCAGAACTGCAGCTGTGACATACCATACCATTTCTGTGCAGCAGTGATGACTCCTGTTAATTCCAGCCACATTGATTATACCACTGAAGTGAGCACCGTTTTCTGCTGTCCCAGCATGAAAGGCAGATTTGGAGAGGAGAGAGAAGGGTGTCTGCTTGAAACACAACAGTTGCGTGTGTAGCCAGGCGGGTCACTCTTGACTGCAGGGGTGCATGGCGTTTGAGTGGGTTTCCCTGAGGAAGGAGCACAGTTGCTATCTAGAGAAGGCAGCACCTGTGCCAGCCACATCCTGGGCAGACCCTCAAGGCTTTTTTCCTCCCTCTTCCTTCATTGCATCATCTTACGGCGCAGTCGTTCCCCAGGAGGACAATGACCAAAGTCAAGGTGAGTTGGGCTGTTTCCCCTACATTTCCTGGTTCACTTGGGGAGATGTGGCGGGCTGTACAGATTTACACTTGTGTCACAGCCTGGCGTGAACGTTTTGTGAGGTTTTGTGGCAGGCACCTTCACCCCTGAGCTCCCTCAACCTAACACTGCCACCCTTTAACACAAAGTATAAACATGTCAGTTTTTTAATATTTTTTTTTAGCATTTGAGTGTACTCGGAGGACAACCCATACAAGTCGGTCTGTTTCTTTCATCATGCGGCTCCTGGGTTTGAACTTGGGATGTCTGGCTTGGCAGCAAACGTCTCCATCCGCTGAGCTGCCTGTTATTGGCCCAGATTTTTGTCATGGGTTCAGTGTTGTCTATGACATGAAGAACCAAAAATCTTTGTATTGATTTTGGGGAAAGAATGCTGATGGGGGGGGGGGAACATTGCATTTTTAACATCTAAGAATAGGGACTTTCTGTAAAAAGTGGTTCTTCTGTAATTTTTTTTTTTTTTTTTTTTTTGCTTTTAAGACAGGGTTTCATACTGTCCTGGAGCTTAAAATGGCTTCAAAGTGACAAGTCATCCTCCTGTCTCAGCTTCCCGTGTGCTGGGATTACAAGCATTGTACAGGGGGGTATGTGGGTCTAGGGGTGGCACCCAGGGCTTTGTGGATGCCAGGCAGGTACTCCGTGCCCAAGTGTCCCAAGCCCCATCCCAGCCAGAGCCAAACCTTCGTTGAGAAATTTGAAATTTGGGTGTCACATGTTTCCCATCACAGGAGATGGTGACGTTCAGGGATGTGGCCGTGGTCTTCAGCGAGGAGGAGCTGGGGCTGCTGGATGCTGCGCAGAGGAAGCTGTACCGAGAGGTGATGCTGGAGAACTTCAGGATGCTGCTGTCAGTGGGTGAGGATGGGTGTGTAGCAGACGGGGGAGTGTGATGCTGTGGTCTTGATTTAAATAGGGAGGTACATAATGGTTAGCAAAATTAAAATTCATAATAACTAAACCACAGTATAGTATAAGTTTCTCTTTTTTTTTGACAACTTATCACCAAGACATTTTTAAGATGTCTAATTTTAATTTTCCTAGATTTGTTTACAGATAGATAAGTAGGTAGATAAGTAGATAGATAGATAGATGATAGGTAGATAGATAGATAGATAGATAGATAGACAGACAGATAGATAGATAGATAGATAGATAGATAGATAGCTGTTTGTTATCTGAACTCTGTAGCCTCCAGCATTTAAAACAAAAGATTGTGGAAATAAACTGTGTTTAGCTCCCTGCACTACAAAATAATGTAATAATAATAATAATAATAATAATAATAATAATAATAATAAAATAACCCATAGGCTTAAGTGGCTTATAAACAACAGAAACCCGGGTCCGGAGAAATGGCGAGCACAGGCCGCTTTTACAGAAGAGTTTGGTTCCTACCCACATCATGTGGCTCACATCTATAACTCAGGCTCCAAGGAACCCAGCGCTCTATTCTGACCTCAGGTGCACAGGCATGCACACGCACACGCACACCTGCAGCGCACACACACACACACGCACACACACGTTTCACAAAACAGCTACTGAGGTGGAGAGGTGGCTCAGCGGCTAAGGGGCCTGGTTTGTTCTCAGCACACACATGGCGGCTGACACCTGACTGTAACTCCAGACGTGGGGGATATGATGACCCTCTTATGGGCTCTGTGGATACTAAGGACATATGTGGTGAACAGACATGCATGCAGGCAGACACTTACACACATAAAATAAAAGTAGAAACATATAGAAACATGCATGCAGAACTGTCTCACTGTTCTAGAAGCGTGGGAGTCCGAGTTCAAAGCACCAGTAGACCTGACGTCTGATAGGGACTGTTTCCAGGGTTACCCACACCTCGGTGCTGTGTCTCCCTGGGTTGAAGGGAATGGAGCCTCTCATGGACCTCTCTTATAGCCACTAACCCATTCTTGGGGTCTCCAGATGCATGACCTAATCGCCCCTCCGATGCCATCTTTTTTGGAGTCAGGAGTTTAGCCATCTTAAAGAGAATGTCTTTTCCCGTGGCTTTCCCATGTCACACTTAGTTGGCCATTTTGTTTTGGCAGTTCTGAGGGTGGACCCATGGCCTCACAGGTAAAGCTACTGAGCAGCCTCCCAGGCTTTTAGACGGCCACTTCTTTCTCTTTTTTTTTTTTTTTTTCTTATTTTTCTCTGTGTAGCCCTGACTGTCCTGGAACTCTTACTGTCCTGGAACTCCCTTTGTAGACCAGGCTGGCCTTGAACTCACAGAGATCTGCCTGCCTCTGCCTCCCAGTGCTGGGATCAAAGGTGCACCACCACACCTGCTTGCTCTTTTTATTTTGATGGAAATATTTTTCTTGCTTTGGAGATAAGAAAATCTTAATCTGACACTCTGTGGAGCTCCTGATGGTTCTCTTTGTTACCTGGTAAATCAGCGGAAGCACTGACCTTGACTTCCGGTCCTGAGGTAACGGGATCCTGGCTATCAAAAGGAAGGGAACCTTTCTGTGGCTCAGTGAAGTCTTAAGCTGTGGTCTTTAAAGAATTATTTATCTTATGTATACTGTAGCTGTATGAGTACACTGTAGCTGTCTTCAGACACACCAGAAGAGGGCATCAGATCCCATTACAGATGGTTGTGAGCCACCATGTGGTTGCTGAGAATTGAACTCAGGTCCTCTGGAAGAGCCGTCAGTGCTCTTAACTACTGAGCCATCTCTCCAGCCCTAGGCTGTGGTCTTAGCTGTGTAAGTCCACCACCAGCCAGCAGAGCATTCACACGCTCTACCCTCCCTGAATTCTCTTATGCTTTTAGGAGACAAGAATCTAGAGGAGACGGAGTCTCTTGAGGAAGTGGGATCCAGGCACCTGCCACACGAGGAGCTTTTCTGCTCACAAGTATGGCAGCAAGTGACAAGGGACCTAACGAAGTCTCGAGACTGCAGAGTGAGGGTCAGAGAAACTGGCTCTCCGTTGAAACCAGAGGATGTGCACCGTGAAGACGAGGGGTACAGCAAACACTCCAGTCAGAAATCACGGCTCCAGCTCCACTGCAGTGGTGAAGAACCTTACAGAGAGAAGAGGAGCGAGAAAGACTCCTGGGACTCCCCTTCTCAGGCTAACAAGCGATCCCCGGCAGGAGAGAAGAGGTACAAGTGTGAAAAATGTGGCCACTCCTTCTGTCGGTTATCGGGTCTCCAAGCCCACCATGTGATGCACACTGGAGAGAAACCATACAAATGTGAGGAGTGCGGCAGGTGCTACACTCGGGCCTCCACCCTGCTGGACCATCAGAGGGGCCACACTGGAAAGAAGCCCTATCAGTGTGATGCTTGCTGGAAGAGTTTCTGTCACAGCTCGGAGTTTAACAATCACATACGAGTCCACACGGGAGAGAAACCCTACGTGTGCGAGGAGTGTGGCAAAGGCTTCAGCCAGGCCTCCCATCTTCTGGCCCATCAGCGAGGCCACACTGGAGAGAAACCCTACAAGTGCAGCACGTGTGGGAAGGGCTTCAGCCGGAGCTCAGATCGAAACGTTCACTGCAGAATCCACACGGGAGAGAAGCCCTATAAGTGTGAGACGTGTGGCAAAGCCTTCAGTCGGGTCTCCACTCTTCAAATGCATCAGAGGATCCACAGTGAAGACAAACCGTTCCAGTGCTCAGAGTGTGGGAAGGGCTTCACTGTAGACTCACACCTTCAAGCCCACCGGAGGTCCCACACCGGAGAGAGACCCTACCAGTGTGAGGAGTGCGGGAGAGGCTTCTGTCGGGCGTCCAACTTTCTGGCTCATTGTGGCGTCCACACGGGAGAGAAACCGTATCAGTGTGACGTATGCGGAAAACGCTTCCGGCAGAGGTCCTACCTCCACGACCACCGCAGGATCCACACGGGAGAGAAACCCTACAGATGTGAGGCGTGTGGGAAGGGCTTCAGTTGGCGCTCGTACCTCAAAGCCCACCAGAGAGTTCACACTGGAGAGAAACCCTACAACTGTGAGGAGTGTGGGAAGGGCTTCAGCTGGAGCGCAAGTCTCCTAATTCACCAGCGAATCCACGCTAAGGATGAGGGTCACAAGGATTTCCCTGCGTCAGAAGGCTCACAGGGGAAAACAGCCCTATAATGTCTTATATTTTGGCATTTCAAATGGAAGCTGAAAGGTCCCAAATTCTAGAGTCCTCAAGGGAGACAAAGGAGTTGTAGTGTCGGTATTTTGACTGGAGCAGGACGCTTCATGATGCTTGGGCAACCACAAAGCAGAAAAGCCTTGTAAGTTGGAGCCATGTAGACTTCAGTCAGAACCTTGCCCTTTTAGCACGTGGAGGCAGTAACTGCGGGAGGGTTGGGTGTGACCTGAAGGTATCCCAAAGGAAGGGACCAGACCTGTCCCACAGGACCAGCTCTGTTTCGCTGCTGGTTGCAACCCCATGTGGCGCTTCATGACCGTAAGTGACAGTCACAAGATATTTAGGGGCTCTACAAGCTTTCTGCACATCCAGTGACCTAAAGCTCAGAACTCGACAGGTAGTAAATCCGAGGGGCTTCTGGCAGCTCCTACCCATGATGCGACGGTGTGACTTCACCGCAGCCTTCCTCAGAACACACAGCGTGCCCACCGGCACCACGCACAGGGCCCACGGGCGCTGCTTGAAGTCCCTCTGCTCAGGGCCAGCGTTGTTGTCTGTTACCGCGCTGTTTTCTACTGTCGGCCTGTCTTCTGCTCTTCCGGAAGCGGAAGCGGAACGCTTTGTTTACACTACTTCCCCATTCTCTCTCTTCAGGGCTCATGCCTCAAGCTAGTTTGGCTGCAGATCGTGTTGTGTGTCTCAGCGTGATTTTAAACCGTCCCCATGAGTCCCCTTACCGAAAGTGTTCCACGGCACTACTATGCAAATTTGGTTTTGTGGTTAATAAATGATCACTTATTGATATTGTTTCCAAATCTGTTTCTTTCCGACTAAGAGCAAATGCCGACTTACGTATCTACATTGCATACCTGTACACCCAAGCAGTGCCCACGATATCACATGCCTTCAGTAAACTCTTAAGTCAGCTTTGAGAAGAGCAGTCATTTGAGAACTTCTATTCAGTCTGTCTCTGACTAAAATTTCTATGAAACTGCTTCTTGGGGGCTTGGAGGACATTTAAGTTATCTACACAGGCTAATTTCCCGCAACCGAGTAGAATTGGTGTACTAATGTCTGTTAAATTAAAGGTCTCAGTGCACTGGTGGGTTGTGGCCATCTTACCTGCACGCTCACCCTGCGCCGACATATGTGTATTTGCATGTATTCATACACGCTCAGACTTCACTTTGATTCCTGAGTTTTGACAGATGTATACATGTCTGTGGTTATTAGCACCAGTTGCATACAATGTTTCTAAGGAACAGAAGTGTGCCCTATGGCCTTTCCCACTCAGTCTCACCTTAAAGGCTAACAAGTGTTAGCAGATGGCAGATTTCTCACATCCATTCTCGGGATTCTTTAGATGCAGGATGTTTTTGCACATGGAGTCTGACAACCCCCCCCCCACACACACACACTCAGTTCACTCGGAAAATATTTGACAAAATTCAACATCCACTCAAGATAAAAAGTACTCAGTGAGGTCAGAGGTAAGTATTGAATCTCGTAAGCTAAGATGATTTTAATGGGGTTATATACAGGAAGGCTGACTTTGTTATGTCTTTGTAGAATAGGCAGATGTTTGGTGTGAGGACACTCCCACCGAGACATTTAAGGTTCAGCATCCTTGCTGAATTCTTTCCCATTTTTTTGCCCTTGACAACCATTGTTCTGTTGTATTGTTGAGCTTTTCTAAAATGTTATAAATGTAACCCTATCCTATGTGGCCTGCTGTATCTGGCTTTTTTTTTTTTAATGAGGTTTTTTTTTTTAAATCTTTTTATTTACATTGACTGGTAAGTTTTTTAAGATTTATTTATTTTATGTATATGAGTACACTGTCACTGTCTTCAACACACCAGAAGAGGACATCAGATCCCATTACAGATGGTTGTGAGCCACCATGTGGCTGGTGGGAATTGAACTCAGGACCTCTGGAAGAGCAGCCGGTGCTCTAACCACTGAGCCATCTCTCCAGCCCTGTATCTGGCTTCTTTCACTTGTTATTGTTTGGTTGGTTTTTGTTTTGTTTTGTTTTTCAAGACAAGGTTTCTTTGTGTAGCCCTGGCTGTCCTGGAACTCTGTAGACCAGGCTGGCCTTGAACTCAGAGATCTGTCTGCCTCTGCCTCCAGAGTGCTGGGATCAGAGATGTGCACCACCACCACCCGGTGGTATGGTTCTTTAATTTATCCATTCTGTGTGTATCTTGCTGTGGGGTGCTTACTGGGTATTGAACCTATGGCTCCATGTGTAAGCAAGTGTTCTACCATGGCCTTCAGTCTTTAGGACGACAGCCATTCTTTTTCACTGCTGAATAGTATTCTTTCGAATGGATATACCACTTTTGTTTGGGTTTCCGGGTTTTGTAATTGTAGGGGGAAAGCAGCTACAAACTATTGAAAACCATGTTCTGTATCGACCTAAGGTTTCCTCTGCCTCCATACACATAGAGATGTAAAATGCCTTTTTAAAAAAAATAATAGTAATCAGTTCTTTTAATTCCCTGCCAACCCTCGTCCCAGTTTGCAGCCCAGCCCCTTCAAACGTTTCTCCTCAGCATTCTTCCCTCGGTTTCCTAACAGTGTGCTTAAATAGTTCTTTATCCCAGTTTTCCCAATACCAAAAGCCCCAAATTACAAGTGTGGTAGACTCTCTGCTCAGTTATCTTCTAGCAAGATCTTCTGCCCCAACGGCCTTCTCCTCTGGCTCTGCAAGCCCCACCCCTTGTCACTCTGCTAGCCAGCCCCCATCCTCAGCTGGCTTTTTTTATATCTATTCCTATTCCTAGACATCCAGGAGACAACCAGCACTGAAGGTCATGGGGTCAAGCAGTTCTAACAGCTAAGAACTCTCAACGACCAGATGACTGCCAACTGCGGATCCTTTAAAGGGCCAGGCACACAAGACGATTCACACTACATTTAGCCGTTTGTTTTAGCTACTAATTATGAAGCTTTGAAGCTGTCCTGGGTGCTCCTGATGGCACTGCTACTGTTGTGACTTTGGCTTCTTCACTCTTTTCATTGTCTTTTTCAGGGATCTTCGGGGTCTGGTGAGCTGTTTCCGTTGATCTCTCAGCACATCCACAACTGAAATAAGAACCTTACAACAATGGGTACCACTTCCTGAACCTTTATACTTCCTCACTGAAGTCTCTCAATCTCTGCCCCGGCTCTGTGAACCTTTAGCTTGTAGCCCGACTTGTGCTATGCAGGATGTGGCATTGCTCAGGGGCCTGTTGCTCTGCACTGTGGATGGCTCGGTGTCCAGGAGACCAAAGTCCTGCTCATAGGCCTGTCTGGTCAGGTGCTGAACATTTCTTGTCCGGGCTTTTCTGGCTGGCAGGGAAGGCAGTGTGGCTGGCTGGTCAGGCTCTTCTTTGTTCCTTTTGGACCAGTGGCTAAGGTTTTCAGAAGACCTCCCCGGCTCAACTCTGAGCTTTATCACTTTTGATGGTATCCACAGCTTTTTATTTCTTATGGAAATATAAACAAGTCCATGTCCCCAATGCAAAACACTTGCTGACTTCCATTCTGATGTTAACTCATTATTATAGTATATAGACTGATTTAATTCCACAGGGGTTTTTTCCCCCCCCCTATAATCGGGTGTCTCTCAGATGCTGTATTTCCTTTCTCATTAACATTCAGAACACTTAACGTTAACAGAGTTCTGTTTAGTCTACCCCAGGGGGTCTTTATTCTTTCTTTTGTTTTATAAGTATGTCCTCCAAGGTGCAATTAAGTCTTTCTACAACTGCTTGGCATGTACGGTTGTGTGGTAGACCTGTAGTGTGTTCTAAATTATAATAGGCAAAGAATTGCTTCATCTTTCTGGAGGCATATATGGCTGCACTGTGAGTCTTTTTTTGTACAGGTGTCCGAATAATTGCCATTACTTCCAGTAAATGAGTAAATAGAGAATCAGCCTTCCAAGAACTCAAAGCTCATTGAAACCCTGAGTATGTAATCAATGGTATGGTGCACAAACTTTAGTTTTCCAAGATCTGAAAGACGAAACACATCCATCTGCCAGGTTTTATTTATTTATTTGGTACCCTCAGGGTTACTTACAGCAGGTAATGACATTTGTTTATACGAAGATCAAGTAGGACATTTTCCTTATAATTTCCTTGGCTTGTTGCCACGTGATAGAAAAGTTTTTCTTTAAGCCTTCACTGTTAATGAGGTGTTTTTCATGAAATTTTGAAACTCCCAACACATTTTCTATTAATATTTGGCTATTTTCTTCATCTCCTTGTGCTAATGGACCTGGCAGGCCTGTATGAGACTGAATATGGGTGATGTGTTATAGATAATTGTTGCATTTTCCTCTTCAACCCACATAACCCCATTCAAAGAAAACACAACTCAATAATTGGGAAAACAAACTGCGGTCTATTTCAGACAGATTTACCACTACACTCTCTATTCCCCTCCTAAGAAATCCCTCTCACTTGCCATGAACAGCCCTCTTGTTCCCGTTCCGTCCTCTCCTCCTTCTCCTCTGACTCCTCCCCTTCCGTTTTCTTCCTTGACTCCTCCCCTTCCATTTCCTCCCCTTTGACCCACCTCCTCTCCCTGTCTAATCATGTATCGCCTTAACATAAATCTACAGATACTTCCTAATTTTGATTGCCTGTTGCAGTTGCATAAATAACACAGTTAATTCTGAATTTTCTGGAATAAATTCATCAGAGTACAGAATAACTTTCTACATATGAGAGGCAGAATTATATTAAGTTCAGGATAATCTAGTACCATAAGGATTGCATACAACTCTGATTTTGAAGCATATGGGCTTTGATTTTTTTTTTCCTGCTTTTTTGTTTTCTGACTTATAGTCAACCATTTCCAAACTCACCTGCATCAGTACAAAATGTAGGTGCTTCAGGAAATGGTGTTCTTTTTATTATATAAGGGATGATCCAATTAGTTCTTTTTAATAAACTGAAGTCACTTGCTTTTAGGATATTTGGTGTTGATTTCTCCCAAACAGTTGCTACAGTCTCTTTGCCTGCCAGTCTTCATTGATAACCCATAATGACATAATCTCAGCTTTAGGATGAGGGACTGTGTGGTTTCTGCTGGGGTTATTCCTGACAATTGGTGTAGTCTTATTCTTCTTATATTTAACTCAAAACCCTTTTCTATATGTCTTTCCTTTATTATGTGTGTGTGTGTGTGTGTGTGTGTGTGTGTATGTGTGTGTGTGTGTGTGTGCTAGGAAGATGCTGTCTTACCTCTGCGTAATGAGCCCCATAGGAGAACAAGTCAAAGGCAAAATAACCAAAAATGGTTCCGTTTAGGATCTATGGTATCCACATATGCAACTTGTAGTCTCTTTTCTATTAAAGTTAACTCTTTCTCTGCCTCCTTTGTTAGCTGGTTTGGACTGTCTAAGTCTGAACCTCCTTGTAATGTTTGAAACAAATTACTTATCTCTTGAGTAGTTAATCCAATGCTGGGCTGTAGCCAATTAATATCTCCCATTAACTTTTGAAAATCACAAACAGATTACAACTGATCTCTTCTGATCTATACCTTCTGTGGCTGAGTTATTTGTTGGCCTATTTATAACCTAGATAGCAGATAGAATATCCTCTCTTTTTTTTTTTTCTTTTTTTTTCCCAGAAGCAACATCACCGAATGGCAACCCGTGCCAAGGAGTGGTCTCTAGAAACCCACTATTGCTGCTGACTGGGGCCTGGGAACGTGGTTTTCTGAGGAGAATTTGAGTTTTAAGCTATAAGACTTAACCATGAGTGTCCAAATCAAATTCATCATGGAGATCCTCAATAAGGACCCTTTTAAAAGGAACTATAATCACATGTGATTTCCCTCGGATGACAGATGTCAATGCAGCTGTAACAAGTTCTCAGAGATGTTCTGGCTGAGATAAACCAGAACATCCAAGAAAGATGCTGATATCAGAGAGGAGATAGTTAGAGTAGACAGCCAAAGGAATTTTGTAACTTTTTAGTATCCTCAAATACAAACTTCCGGGAAACGCCACAGACAAGAGGACCTTTTAGGGTTTGGTGACCGGAATAAAGCTGTAAATTACATATTTAGCTCATTTGAAAATAAAACTGGAGGTGCTGAGCGAGTTCTTCAAGATGAGACTGTGGTTGATGATAATTGATATTATTGATACCAACAAATAGTGTGAAGAGTTGATGAAAACCTTTAAAACTTTTCAGAACGTGATATTTTTCACATCTTCATATTTATTTCCATGGTGATAACGTAGAGACATCTCATTGGTTCAAATTAAGTGCCATAACAATGAATTCCAAGTATTCAAAAATCTTCTTTTGACGTAACGCTTATTGAATCAGTGCTGAAGAGGATGCTAGACTCCCTTCTAGCTGCAGAACCGAGTCACCGTTTGGCTTGCAATGTACTTAGGAAGAGATGTGACTTTTAACCCCAGAGCAAGGTGGACAGCGACAGCCCACGAAGTACACAGATTTCCCGCCCCAACATCTGAACGGACATTGGTGATTCTAGTTTAGTTTTGATCTCTCCCTAAAAGGCAGAAAGCACATCTCACACACTCCTATGTAAATTCCTATTTGGGGATTAGAACGGAAGGGAGAGGAGGAAGCAGGAAGAAAACGCTGCTTCTTTTGGCATGGTGTGGAGTTCTCAGAGAGGGAGCATTCGGCCTCTACCCATCTGCCCATGGCTGGTTGTCACGGGTCCCTTAGAAGATGCCTGTATTGCTGCCACCGCAAGGGACGCGGAAGTATGGGACTGCAGCATTTGTCAAAAAAGCTAAACAGGTTTAGGAAACATACAAGGTGAAACCAGCCAGTGATGGCTTATGTACAATCTTTGTGCTTGAAGCTCCTTGGCTTGCTTCTCAGGCACCAAAGGCCAGTCCTGACTAATTACTGATGTACAATGAAAAGCAAACTACAGAAGAGGGCAATAAAGTTACAGAAACCTGCTACCTCAGTTTTTTTTTTTTCCCCATAAGAATAGTGTGGCTGATCAAAATAGTTTAACACTAGTAAACCTGGATCAGTAATCTAGACGATACAAATTAGTTTTTAAAAAACGACATTCACTGAATTCGCGGTCTGTGCATTTGATGTGAACCACCAGAGACAGAGAACAACCAAGGCTCGGTAAGGAGCCTCCATGGCTTCCACTTCAGTGCGCAGGTGCGAAGGAGGAGCGCGCGCGTGCGCACACCTGCCACCTATGGTCCTGAGTAATTAATGCACGGTCAGCACGTGTCCGCAGTGGCCCACGCCTGCATGACTTCCCCATCTAACTCCACACATGGAGAGTGATAAACTGTATCCACACTAATAAATATTTCTGCGTTTGCTTTGAAGCTCAGCTAAAATTTTGTCAAGGAAACCCTGCCACAAGGGGGAATGTCACAGCCTACTCTCAGCAACTGTCCTTGCTTATTAGAGTCTGAAGAAACCAATATTACATCAAATATAAATATATATTAGATTTACATTTTCTTCTTAGCTCTTCCTTAGGAGTGTATCTAGGAAGGATGTAGTGAATCTTCTGAGACCCTCACTACCGAACACTCACACAGTGACTTGGAAGAGGCACACCGTTCTAAAAATGAAAAGGAGGAACAAGGGAATTCATGAACCAAGGATCTAGACGTTTCCTAAAAGATTCTTCCTGGTTTTTAAAATTTTGAAACACCTGAAAAACATGGTCCCTTTTGCGGTACTGCTCTCTACTTGGGGACAGGAAATAAAATAAGCAACTCAGAAAGGCGGAAAGGAACGAGAACCCGAGTGTTAGCTCGCCAATCTGCTTAGGAAGAGCCGCGTGGAAACGTCTGGAAGCTGTTCAGCATTAGACAAAATTTCGAGAAAGCTGCTACACCTTCTTACACTTTTCTGGCTACAGTCTGCTGCCTTGGTGGGCCTGGTCTTGGTCACTCTCTGTCATCGATGGTTTTAATAAACTCCACAGCTGCTGTGGAACTGCATCCACCAGTAGGACTCCTCTCCAGACAGACAGCAGGCATAGAAGCTGCTGACGTAACGCATGGCAGACAGCAGGCATGTTGGGTTTCCTTTATCAACACAAACACCAACACAGGAACAAAGTCACCTGCCCCGGGGACAGAGTCCTTACTGGCCAGGCTCAGGAGGTTCATGACGATGGGGGGATTATTATTATTATTATTTTTACAGCAGAAATATGAAGATGTAAGTGCAAATGGAAAAACTAGAAAACCATCTCATCAGAAGAGCTGAACATCTGAGGAAGAGGGCAGACACTGTGCAGAATCAACAGCGAATGCTTAAAACAGCAAGACAGACAGCTTCGAGTTGAGAGAGAGAATTTCTTGCTCAACAGAAACGGGGGGGGGGGGAGAATCAGCCATTCACTTGGTGCAGTGATTGTAGAGTATAGAACCAGCTGAAAAGACTGTGGTCTGCTACAAAGCATGAAGTTTCATGAAGAGGCTAGAGGAGGAGACGAATTTTAATTTTCTTTTAATTAATTTTGCCAAAAGTGGTTTCTGAGCCAGCCACAGGCCACAGTGACACTATCCAATGAAATAAACATGGAGATCAATCAGTTGATTGAAAAGAAAACGATGAGAAACGAGCCAACTAAATAAAGGCAAGCTCTCACTGTATAGCAACAGGCACCGATCATTTCTTGTAAGAAACGAGCCAGCTTTGGCAGGGAAAGGAGGTGGAGCTAGCAGAAGCGAAGTGGGCGGGGCTAGCGGAACCAGGGGCGGGGACAGAAGGAGTTGGGAGACAATTGAGCCAGAAGCTGAGCCAAGCAGAGGCCAGAACAGCTCTTACCTTTGGCGCTGTTAGAACTGGGAAAACTGGGAGACGGTAACGTTTACTCTGTTCGGAAACTGAGGGAGGAATGGTTGGGAGAAATGTTTGAAGGGGCCTGGGCTGGAAACTAGGAGAAGGAAGTTAAGAGA
This sequence comes from Micromys minutus, assembly GCF_963924665.1. Lineage (NCBI taxonomy): Eukaryota > Metazoa > Chordata > Mammalia > Rodentia > Muridae > Micromys > Micromys minutus. Next base: position 18,980,320 of record NC_137967.1, read on the forward strand.
ACGGGTTACTTCTCTTAATGTGAAATAACTAGCCATCTACACTTAGAATTTCTGCTGTGTTGATTAATGGTCATAGATTTAACTTTACTAAGGACAACTTAAAAAGAACACAGCTGTCCATTTTGTATTTTTTACCGTCAACATGTCATGTGATAGTTCGGTTCTCTCATGTTAGCATTTCCCCTTTGTTTTTATTTCATCCCCCTCCCCCCCACACACACACAAGTTTAAGGTGCTCGCTCGTTTTGCTTATATCCATTTCTTTAAAAATTAAAGATAAACATGTCTTTGTTTGCTGTTCATGTTTCTATTTAAATTGCTGAACCATGTTTGAAACTAAGCTCCTTTTAAAAAGTTGGTTCTTGTGCTGGGCTGTTAAGAGTTTTTCAGGGTTGGCAAGGTGGGTTCAGCAGGTAAACACTCCTGTTGCCCAGGCCGACAGCTCCTGGACCAACATAGTGCAAGGAATTTACTCCTGTACGCTGTCCTGTGGCTTCCTCGCTTGTGCTATAGCATCCACGCCCCCCCTCCCCGCCCCATGCAGAACACACCGATAGTTTATTTTAGTTAGTTTTTTTTTAAATAAAAACGTCTTATGTGGATGTTTTCCCTGCATGTTTTATCCGTGCATCACGTACATGCAGTGCTCGAGGACCACGGGTCCCCCGGACTGACGTGACTAGCACTTGGGGCTCCCCAGGAGCCCGTGCACTGCAACAGCAGCGCTCTCTACGTCATCTCTCCAGCGCCGAAGCCTGTGTGTACGTTCTGAGGCAGGCATCCTACAGTGTAAAGACCTCGTCGCCCAAGACTTTCTCAGGGAATGAGAAACCACAGGGAAATCCAATCCGGGAGGACGGTGCTCCTCCCCTAGCATCCGGGATGGGCCACCCACGCCTCTGCATCCTCACTTCCGTTACCACGAGCGTCGCAGTTTCCCCACGCGGAATTCTGGGAACTCGCCGGCTCCGGGTTGGTCGGTTAGCCATCTGTCCCCCCCTGGATTAGAGTTGTTTTAGCCAGGAACCTCTGGAATGTCCCTTAGATGCTTCTAAGAGCGACAGCGGGAAGGAAGGAGCGAGGTTTGAAAGGTAGGGAGCAGCGGCCAGCTCCGGAGGGAGCGTCCCCGTGCCTGCAGGCCCTCGGTGCGAGCACCCCCCTCCCCGCCTGCTGCCCCCTTTCTTGGACTGCAGCCCCTTCTCTGCCTGCAGCCCCCTCTCCCTTTCTGCAGCTCCCCTCCCCGCCTGTGGCCTCCACTCCTACCCACAGGCCCCTCCTGCCTTCAACCTCCCTCTCTCTGATCCTGCAGCCCCTTCTAGCAACCCCCTCTTCCGGGCCCTCCCCTTCTGCAGCCTCCTCTCCCTCCTGCAGCCCCTCCTCGCCTGCATCCCTCCTTTCCCCTTCTGCAGCCCCCTTCCCTCCCTGCAGTCACCCTCCCTCTGCAGCCCCTCCTTCCTGCAGCTCTCCTCACTACCTTAGCAACTCCCTTTTCCTCCCTGCAGTCCCCCTCCCCTTGCAGCTCCTCTCTCTGCCTGCATCCACCTCTCCCCTTCTGCGGCTCCCTCTCCTACCTGCAGCCCCCTCTCTGCTCCCGCGACTCTCCTCCAGGCCTGCAGCCCACCTTCTCCACCCCATAGCCGGCTCTGCATCTGCATCTGCCCCTGCCGCCTTAGCTGATCTCTCTGCATCTATTGGTTGTTCTGCAAAAGATGGAAATTAGACCTTACTAGTAGCATACTTGGAGGAAAGAAAAATGGATCTTGAAATGCTCAGAACTGCCTGGCACGTAGGTCTCACGGAGACCCCTGTAATACATGATCCAATTCTTGGTCTCTGTGAATGAGCTTAGCTACTCACGGCTTTGACCCTACCTATGACCTTTATAGGAAGGAGCTGGCTGCTTGCAGCAAGAATTGGGACAGGAACTGTGAGATTTAATGTAGGGAATTTTGTAATTTTACAATTTTTGGTGTCCCCCCCCACAGCCCCGACTTCCCAAAGAGCAGTGCTGGAAGCCACAAGTGAATAACTAAGATTGACTGGCGTTGGAGAACGTGCGGGCTGTACACCTGGGAATGACTGTAATTCGAGGTTAGTTTATACAGTGTTGTACCAAAATTGCAGAAACCCTGAAGAGCCCACTGGGAACCACACCTCCGATGCAAGCACAGTCCATCTCTATTCAAGCGTGTGCTTGGGCCACACTGGTGGAACAGAAAGGCGAGTGAGTTAGGTGAAGGAGGTTTATAAAGGAAAAATTCTGCAAGCGGGGGTTTCTAAGCCTTGGCATTACATGAGAGGGTAAAGGCATGTTGGTCTCTTTCCCAGAGTCAAAGGTGGGGGCTGTATCACTTCAAGGACAGCAGACGGTAGCTTTCTAGACAGTAGCTTTCTCCAAGGACAGCAGTTTTAAGATAGAGTTCAGAGGACAAGATAGAATCCGTTCTGGCCTTTTGCCTCTTTATTGGCCATGTCTCTCTGAGGACAAGTTAACTTAAACTAGTCTGAAGAACAAAGTGGAGTTTATTCTGCTGCCTCGGTCCCTTCAGAGGAAGCCAGCGAGTCAGGAGGCTGGCCTCAGAAGCTAAGCTGTGCAAACCCACAGCCAGTGGCCCAGCCTTACTGGTCCAAGCTCCCCGAGGAAGCCAGCCAGTGTCGTGAATACAGGTCAGCACTGGCTGGCAGGGCTTCGTATATTCGTTGAGACCTGTGTGTGTGCGGACGCTGGAGGTTAACCTCGGGTTCCCAGGAAACCAGCCACTGTTAACATTTATGTAGGGGTGGGCACTCGAGTTGCGGCGTGGATGTGGAGATGAGAAGACCGTGTTGGGGAGATGATGCTGCTCTTCTTCCACCACGTGGATGCTGAGAATCAAAACTCAGTCAGGCTTAGTGGTAAACGTCCTTACCCCCCAAATCCCCTCTGTGGACTTTGAGCTTGCCTAATTAGATGAAGCTGGCTGAGCAGGAGATAATACCGTCCTCTGCCTTCCCAGCACTGGCATTACAGATCTGTGCCCTGGCATGCAGTCCCCAACCCCTCCTCCTACTACCCAACCCCTCCCCCTCCCCCCGACTTTTCAAATAAAATGTGTTCTCGAGATGGAACCTAGGCCTTCGTGCTCGCCCAGTGGACTCATTACCAGCTACGCCACCCCCAGTCCCTAGTATTAGAGTTTTTTAAAAAGTTTTTTTCCCACCAATTCCGTTTTTTCCCAAATAACTTTTTTTTTTTTACATTATAGACACACAGATGTCCAAAATTACAGAATCATGTAAAAAACTTGTTACTACTTTAGCATGTAAACGGGACAAGGGTTCTTTTAGTGTGGTTCTGTCAGGCTCCTTGGGTAAGGTTCTGTTCAGTGCCAGCTGTGTTCCTCGGGACTGGCTGTCCCCTGCAGCAGTTTAGAAACTCACCGGGAACCAGCAGAGAGAATTTCCTCCTGGGGATAGTCCACCCAGACTCAAGCCCTGCCCGTGTAACTGAGACTTCCTGCAGATGTACCCCCAGCAGTCTGCATTCTGATGAGACCCTCCCACACAGGTCAGAAGCAAACACTTCAGGAAAGGGTTTCATCTGAAAACTAAGTCTTAAAAGGTTCACTCTGCCGCTTGGTGTGCATAAAATGGAGTGGGGGTACCTGTGTTCACAGTACTGTAATTAACCCATTGTGGGTGGAGCCATCCCTGGCACAGCCCATTGTGGGTGGAGCCATCCCTGGCCCAGCCCATTGTGGGTGGTGCCATCCCTGGCCCAGCCCATTGTGGGTGGTGCCATCCCTGGCCCAGCCCATTGTGGGTGGTGCCATCCCTGGCCCAGCCCATTGTGGGTGGAGCCATCCCTGGCCCAGCCCATTGTGGGTGGTGCCATCCCTGGGCTGGTAGACCTGGTTCTATAAGAAAGCAAGCTGAGCAAGCCAGGGAGAGCAAGCCAGTAAGTGACATCCCTCCATGGCCTCTACATCAGCTCCTGCTTCCTGACCTGCTTGAGTTCCAGTCCTGACTTCCTTTGGTGATGAACAGCCATGTGGAAGTGTAAGCTGAATAATCCCTTTCCTCCCCAACTTGCTTCTTGGTCATGATGTTTGTGCAGGAATAGAAAGCCAGACAAGGACACTGTGGTTGGGCACATTGTTCTGTGATGTGCTCCTGAGTGGAATTCATATCACACACGGTATCTTTGACATCCTCTGACCGCAGGCTACAAGGAACGCGTACCCAACTGTCTGACGAGGAACAGCCGTGTGGTCAGTGGTACCGGCGAGACGTCTCTCTTTTCCAGTTCCTGCCTTTTTAAGCTCTGCACCTCCCAGAAGGAAGGGTAAAAAAAATGAGCAAGCCCATGGTAAGTAGAGCGAGCCCTTTTCACTGTCAGAATGCAATGGTTCTTCTCAAGCTAGAGGATTTTTCTCATGTGAGACTCAAAGCATTTGCGAGCAGACAAGATGGCTCAGGGGTTAAGGTCCATGTTCCATGTGCACGCTGGAGCACACACATCCAATGAATAAATGGAATGTTAAAGACAGAGTGTACGAAAGCACTTGAGATCTTTAGGCTATGCCAGGTGCTTGTTTGTCCCTGTAAGTTTAACTGTCCCCCCACCTTTTTGGGGACATTGTGCTTCTAGCAGACATCAGTGTTGACCCTTCTCTCAGGGACACAGAGACAGACATCTGTTTACCCCAAGTAGGGAATCCACAACAGACTCAAGTAAACAATACCACCCAAGTTCAAGGTGGTGAATTGGTGAGTTTACTGGGGTTATTTCCAGGAGCAGGATGACTCCAGGACATCAGCATCATGGAAGGGTTTCCCTAGAACTTTATGTACAACTTGCAGACATCTCAATAGGTAGGAGAGGCTCTTCTAGGAAACTCTGAGTCCCTTCGGCAGTTCTTACTGCTCATAGAAATCTATGACTAGAGGAACCTCGGGCATCTGGTCAGTTTCAGGGAGTTCCTATGACTTATGAGTTGTATAATTACAGAATCTCAAGGAGCCTCCTTTTAGAACTTCCCAAGTCTTTACAAGCTTACTCCCCCTCACCCCCCAAGATAGACTATTTTATTTGACAATGTCACTAACAGCAGTTGTTTGTGCTTGTTGTAGGAGGCAGTAACATTCAAGGATGTGGCTGTGGTCTTCACTAAGGAGGAGTTCAGGCTGCTGGACTCCACCCAGAGGAAGCTGTACCAAGATGTGATGGTGGAGAATTTTCGGAACCTGCTCTCAGTGGGTAAGAACAGGTGCCCTCTGGCACATAACTGTGACCTTGGGAGTTAGAACATTCTTGTCTTTTCTAAACAGGATATTTCAGGACATTTTGTTTGTTTAATTAGTTTGTTTGTTTATATGTGTGTATAGGAGCATATTGCCTGGTACCTGTTGAGACCAGTGGAAGGTAGTGGATTCCTCTCGACACTAGAGTTACATACAGATGGTTGTGAGCCACCATGTGGGTGCTAAGAACTGAACCCGGGTCATTTGAAAGAGCAGTTAGTGCTCTCAGCAACTCAATTTGGGTGGTGGTGGCATAGGCCTTTAATCCCAGCACTCAGGACACAGAGTCAGGTAGATCTCTGAGTTTGAGGCCAGCCTGGTCTACAGGGCTACACAGTGAAACTTTGCCTAGAAAAACCAACAACAACAAAAACAACAGAAAAATCACATCTTATTTGGGGTATGTGTGTGTATGTGTGTATGCACACATGGGTGTGTTTACCCTCTGAGGCTAGAATGAGGAATTACAGATGGTTGTGAGCCACAGTATGTGGGTACTAGGAGCTGAACTTGGGGTCCTCTGGAAGAGCAGCAAGCACTCTTAACCACTGACCCATCTCTTTAGACCTATACTGATCATTTTTAAAAGATACTTATTTTTATAATTTTTAATGTGTGTGTGTGTGTGTGTGTGTGTGTGAGAAAGAGAGAGAGAGAGAGAGAGAGAGAGAGAGAGAGAGAGAGAGAGTGCTAGAGAGAGCTTTATGTTTGAGCTCTCAGAGGCTGGAAAAGGACAGTGGACCCCCTGAAGCTGGAGCTAGGTAGTTGTAGGTGCTGGACACAGAACTCTGAATCACTGGGCCATCTCTCCAGCTCCTCTCCTGGCACCTTTTACTGAAACATGATATAGTAGAAAACACCAGCATTCCTGAGAGAAAACAGCACGGGTCTGATGGCTGCAGGCGTGAGCTCCAAGTAGGTCACTTAGACTGTATTCCTGACACTCATGTGTGGTGGACGGGTTGCATCATAAATGGGATTTTCTCCCTGAGCTGTGTGTGTAATCGTGAACACAGTTTTCATTGCACTGGTGGTGAGTTCAGTTGCCCCGACATCCGCAGTGCATTTGTACCGGAGTGTGCCCTTTAACATTTGTGATTTTTTTTTTTTTTTTTTTTTTTTTTTTTGCATGTTCACAGAGTACCAACTTTTCAAAAGAGATAAACCACACCTAGAACGGGAAGAAAAGCCTCGAATGAAGAGGGCAGCCCAGAGGGAGCGAGATTCAGGTGAAAATTCTTCCATTACTCATCCCTAGGACTTGCCATCCAGGGTCCCTGTTGCTGCCATTGTGTGGTCCAAACAGCGTGCTTTGAGCGCTCATAGCCCTTTATTGCTGTGATGTGTGCCAGGCACCGTTCTGGGTAGCGGCTAGAAAACTGAACACCATAAAATGCTTCTTCCTGTTGACAGTGTCATATGGTAGGAAAGATACATAATTTTTACTTATCCATTCATTCCTTTGTTTGCTTATGGTTTGAATCCTTTATTAGAAACCATGCAAACTTTAATTCAAGTGCAATAAGAATTTGTGTTGATACCCTTCCTGGGATTTTCTCCACACCGCAGCCATCCCATCCAGGAGCAGACCACGCTGCAGTGTCTGCACCAACGTGGCCGGCCTTTCCTGCTCTTCTCCAGTCACATCAGAAGGAAAGTGGCCTCAGTCTCACACACTTTCGTTTTAAAATTTCACACCCGATTTTAAAGTTTCGTTTTAAAATTTCACACCCGATTTTAAAATTTCGTTTTAAAATTTCACACCCACTGTTCACAAGCGTTCTGGACATCTCAGGCTCCTCAGGTTTGAGGATTCAGGCACCATGGCCTGCAGGAACAGGCCAGGGGTTTTGACCTTCCTTTCTGTTTCTCCAGCCCTGGTTTTGAATCCCACACTAACCACTGGCTTCCCAGGGAATGACGTGCGTACCCAAACCAGCCTTCTCCTTGAAGTTCAGCTTCTGACTTTCAGTCTTGACATCTTCCCCCCAGGCTTGTGCTTGATATTAGCTTTGGACCCACACTTGGAGAAGGCCTTGGATACGTCCACCTTCTTATTCTGAATCTGAACATTGCCACCTCCGGGGATATACTTAATTCTGTCCTTGGAACCACACTCACATTGAATATGGCTGTAGCTCACTTTTTTTGGAGACTCTCTGGACCTGGCCTCCTCCAGGCTGGTTCTTGATGTTTCCTGTAGAGCCGACCTTGGAGCGAATGCTCTTCAGATCAGGGGCAGAAGCAGTAGTGGCCAGGCGGTTCACCCTTGGAGTAGAGGAATGGGGCTTAGTGGAGGTGGGCTTCTTGTCCACAGAAAGCCACTGAAGACCGGCAAGGTGCAGACATGGGCTTGCCTCCAGTGGAAGTCTTCCCTGCTGTGGGTGCCGCCCCAGTGAGGTGCACAGAGCGGTGTTTTTCTTCACAGAACTGTCCAGAGGTGGTCTTTGAGCGACTCAGGTCAGCCGTGGCAGACTTAGTGGTCATCCTTTTGACATCAGCAGGTTTTCTCTCAGTCTCGGTGGTGGTGGGCCTCTTAGGCAGAGTCGTAATTGGACTTCTACTACTTGGTCCAGTAGAAACAAGAGTTGAGGGAAATGTGGCTTTAGAAATGCTTGGGGTGCTTCTATGTCCAGGTCTGAGGGATGGGGCAGACGAAGGCTTGGATGCGAGGTCCGCTTTTCAGCAACCTTAGCTTCCGTAACTGGCTTTGGCTTCACGTCTCGTGCAGGGTAGGGTGGCAGGCCTGGCAGCAGCAGGGCGTTTGCGTGGGGACAGCTGGTACTGAGCCTGAAGCGAGGCTCATGGTTTTTCTATTCAACCCACCAGAGGTGGCAGGAGCTGGTTGCTTAGGGAGAAAAGTGGGCTGTGTTTTGGCTTTCGGTGTTGAAGTCTTTGCAGGTTGAGTGGTGGCCAAAGGCTTTGCTTTCTTTTCTGGGCTTGGTAGTAGCTCCTTGTTTGGTGGGGTGGTGAGGTCATTTCCAGTCACACCTACAGCAGCCTTTGCTTCCTCTTACCGGGATACTTCTGAGCAAGGCTCAGAAGGCTGACAGCTCTAATTTCTCTAATGGAGAACCTTCATCTATTGACAAGGTGGACACTTGGTCTGCAGCCCTAGCTGGTTCTGGTGAAACCGTGCAAGGAGGTACTGCTGACTGTCCCTTGTGCGGCACAGCTTCCAACTGGGAGTCTTCACTTAGTTCTTCTTGGGTCTGCACAGTTTCTGTCTTTAATTTGAACTGTTGCTTCTTTTGTTCCCAAGGGTGATGCAAGATCCGAGGGTGGAGTCATGCTGCTGTCCAGAGCCGACTCTGTTCCTGGGTGCAGGTCGGCATTCTCAGCCAGGGAGCCTCTGTTTCTGGAGGCGGAGACACGTCCTTGACTGAGGCTACCTCTTCTTCTCAAAGTGGAGTCACACTGTTAAAATCGGTCACCTTTGTTTCTGGAAGTGTAACCACATCTAAAGACAGAAGGAGAGACCACCAATCCAGGCGTGATACTGGCCAATGTCAGGCAGCCATCCACTGAATCAGGTATGTTCCTGACCCAGGGTATGAACTACTCGTAGGAGCGGAGGCACCCAGGTTAAAGATGGCGTATTGTCTACAGAGCCAGACCTATCTTCGACCAAGGATAAGGCACCACCTACAGAAGAAGAAACAGTCCTGGGCAGGGATGAGACATTCCCCAAAGATAGGTTCTCTGGGCAAGAGCCACTTAGCCACGTCTGATTCCCTGAGTGGAGCCATGTCTTTGACCATGCCCAGTTTTGTTCCTGTGGGTGGAGCTGTCCCCTTGCCTAGGGTTATTTCTGTTTCCGGAAAGGGAGTCATGTCCATCACCAGGTGTCACTCTGCTTCTAAGAGGGAGTGTCACATCCTTCGTCAACATCATTGTGGGGTCTGAGGGCAGTGCCACCTCCAATGCCAGGACCACCCCTGTTTCTGAAGACAAGACCTCAGAAGCCACAGGTATTTCTGTAGAGGACTTAGCACTCTTCGCCAGGGCCACTAGTATTTCTGAGAGTGAAACCATGCCCTCGGCTGGGGCTGTTTCTTTGGGAAGTACCACGTCTTCAGATGGTGCCAAGTTCACGTTTATTGGAAGTGTTGTCTCTGTTTCTTTGGGGAATGTCTCATCCCTGCCCAGGACCGTTTCTTCTTCTGTAGGTGGTGCCTTATCCTTGGTCGAAGATAGGTCTGGCTCTGTAGACAATACGCCATCTTTAACATGGGTGCCTCCGCTCCTACGAGTAGTTCATACCCTGGGTCAGGAACATACCTGATTCAGTGGATGTCTGCTTGACATTGGCCAGTATCACGCCTGGACTGGTGGTCTCTCCTTCTGTCTTTAGACGGTTACACTTCCAGAAACAAAGGTGACCGATTTTAACAGTGTGACTCCACTTTGAGAAGAAGAGGTAGCCTCAGTCAAGGACGTGTCTCCGCCTCCAGAAACAGAGGCTCCCTGGCTGAGAATGCCGACCTGCACCCAGGAACAGAGTCGGCTCTGGACAGCAGCATGACTCCACCCTCGGATCTTGCACCACCCTTGGGAACAAAAGAAGCAACAGTTCAAATTAAAGTCAGAAACTGTGCAGACCCAAGAAGAACTAAGTGAAGACTCCCAGTTGGAAGCTGTGCCGCACAAGGGACAGTCAGCAGTACCTCCTTGCACGGTTTCACCAGAACCAGCCAGGGCTGCAGACCAAAAGCTCAAATATGTCTTTCCACCTCTGTGTCTGGGCCTGGCGTCATGTCTGTGGATGGAGATTCCTCTGTTTCTTTAGATGGCATCATATCAGTGGTCTGCATCATTTCCAATGACTCCACTTCTGCTGCCTTGGAGAGCTCTGTTGCCGGCTGTCGGGTTTCTATAGTAACCTCTGGGGAAGCAATCGCAGGGCTCTGAGTGTGGAGAGTTTGGGGCTCCCACAGACCACTCCTGGGAGACAACAGCTGTGGAAGCAAACGAGTCACAGGGAGGCATCCCATAACTGTCTTCCAAAGGATTGTTTTCCTCTGTGAATGCAGCAGCATTTGTGGGTCCCCTGGAGACAGAGCAGATGACCAGAGGCTAAAGGGATCAGCCTGGTTAGTGCCTCACACTGGCTGAGGCTGGACACAAGAGCTTGCATCTTCTGGCCAGTTCTTGCTGTTCTGAAAATCCTGATAGTCTGCTTTCTCTCCGAGGAAGTCAGCTGACGACCCCTCCATTCTATGATCACCGTTGGCTTAGAAGATGGGACACCTTCAACCTGGCTCGTGTCTAAGCATGGTCTCTTTCTGGTCTCTTGAGTTCCCAGTTTGCTCATCACCATCCAGGAGAGGAATAAACTCCGTTTTCTCTATAGTTTCTTCCACAATGTCGTCATAGGGCTCAGCCTCCAGGGCGTCCATGAACTCTCTGCCTCTCCCTAAATTTCTGGGGGTGGTTCTGTCAGCGCATCCACAGGACTTAGGTCCACTATTCCGACCACTGTGACTTCTCACTGCCGCTGAGCCCAAGCCAGAGCCACAGAGGGCAGAGGGGACCCCAGAGCATCCCAGAGCAGCTGCAGAAGCCACAGAGCCAGACAGGGGCAGGGCACAGGCACATAATTTTAAAAAGAAAAAAAAATTCAATCAATACTTGATTTTAAATAGGTTTTTTATTAGTTCTCTCTTTAAATTTTTTAAATTATTATTTTATGCGTATGGGTTTCTGCCTGCATGTATTTGTGTGTACCACATGTGGGCCTGAGGCCCACGGAGGCCAGAGAGGGTGTCAGATCCTCTGGGTGTGGAGTTAGAGTTGTGAGGTGCTGTGAATAAACCCAGGTCCTCTAGAAGAACGGCCAGTGCCCCTGGCTGCTGATCCATTTATCCTGCCCTTATTGGTTCTCAATAGCAGGGACCTCAGTAGACTATATAGTGGATTCTATTAGTAGTTACGTCTGAAAATTTCATTAATACTGAAAAGAATAAGCTGAAGAATCATCTTGATTTGCATTAAAGCCTGAGTGAACTGAGTGTGAAATCCCGAAGTGTGAACCCTTTTCACTCGTCTTTACCTTTGTCTTTGTAGGAATTAACAATCAGAGAGAGAGAGGGCCAGTCCAGGGTGGAGGGTCACCTGAAGCTCTTTCCTGCTGGCAAATTTGGCAGTGGGTCACGGATGACTTAACCACTTTGAGAGCCCAGAAAACTCCCCTGCGTGAGCCGCAGACTCGTGAGGATCGATACCAACACGTCTCCACGAGAGACGCATGGGCTCCGAGTAAACACGATATTCACGCCACAAGCCGGATCCCCCGTCCCCAGCCCGATCACAGAGAACACAAAAGTAACGAGTCGGTTAGCCCCAGTGATCGTGGGAGAGACGGTACGGAGGTGGCGCCATTGGACCAGAATGGAGTGATCCACACTGGACAGAAAAGCTCCCAATACGAAGCTGTTACCGATCTCTCCAGCTCTGATCCTCACCACGCGTTAGATTCAGGAGAGAGGGCGTGTGCATGTGTTGCATGTGGGAGGGGCTTCCCTTGTGGCACAGGCGGCTGCGCTCCTCAAGATCACACAGGAGGAAAACCTAAGGAATTTGGTCGTGATCCACATCTCCAAATCCGCACAACAGTGAGAGCTCACACACGTGAGCAGTTCGGGAAAGACTTGAGTCATACATCAGCAACTAATGCCCATCGGAAAGTGCACCCCAGGGAGAGGCCGTACAACTGCGAGACGTGCGGGAGTGCCTTCAGTCAGGCCTCCCACCTCCAGGACCACCAGAGACTCCACACCGGGGAGAAACCGTTCAAGTGCGATGCCTGCGGCAAGAGTTTCAGCCGCAGCTCTCATCTGCGGTCCCACCAGAGGGTCCACACGGGAGAGAAACCCTACAAATGCGAGGAGTGTGGGAAGAACTTCATTTGTAGCTCAAATCTCTACATTCACCAGAGAGTCCACACAGGAGAAAAGCCCTATAAGTGCGTGGACTGCGGGAAGGAGTTCAGTCGCCCGTCGAGCCTTCAGGCCCATCAGGGAATACACACCGGGGAGAAGTCGTACGTGTGCACTGTGTGTGGAAAAGGCTATACTCTGAATTCGAATCTCCAGGTCCACTTGAGGGTCCACACCGGAGAGAAGCCGTACAGTTGTGACGTGTGTGGGAAGGGCTTCAGCCGTTCCTCTCAGCTACAGTCCCACCAGAGAGTCCACACGGGGGAGAAGCCTTACAGGTGTGACGTGTGTGGTAAGAGCTTCGGTTGGCGGTCAAATCTCATCATCCATCACCGAATCCACAGCAGCGGGAAACCTTACAAGAGCAAGAGGGACTATAAAAGGAACAAGGACTCCATTCAGGAAAGATGTTCTATAAAGTAGTGCTTGAAAGCACCTGTGGCACGTGAATTCTTTCTTCCTTTTGCTTGGTTACGTTTTAAAGCACTTCAGTGTGGGGGCTGCGGGAAGGGCTTGGCAGTTAAGAGCAAAGAACCTAATTCCTAGCATCCATGCGGGGGTCCACACACAACCGTCCATAGCCTTATGTTTCAGAAGATCCAGTGTATGACACCCGTGCATGCATGTGGGCAGAACATTCATGCACGTAACGTAAATCTCTTAAAAATACACACATTGGTGTGGGCAAGTCATAGCGTGTGTGTGATCAGTTGTACCTTGTGAGGAACTCACCGTCTGGCTCGGTGGTGGCACCTTTTCGCTCTGAGCCTCTCACTGGCATGTCTCCTGAATTCTTTTAACTCATTTTTTTAAAAGAAATCTCTCACTACCTCACTCAGGCCAGTGTCTTGCAGGGTTTCAAGGAAGCTGTGGTTGCAACCGTGACCTTTTTCAAGCGTTACAAGGAGACCTTAGGGAAGGATTGCCTCATCCGGATTTTTGGAAAAGGTGCTGCTGAGCCGGCATAATCCTAGTGCCAAGCACTTAAAAGCTAGTGCTTGTTAGTAAAACAGGCATGCACTTTTGGAACTGTTGAGATGTAAGTTTCCGTTAACAGGAAACCTAATAGCCTTAATAAATACTCTGAAACAGCCAAAATATAAAAACCCACTTTGGACCTGGGGATGTAGCTCTGTGTTCAAATACTTTAATATCTTGCACAGGTCCCGGGTCCTGTGCCCAGTATAGACAAAATACTCAGTACTGCCATCTACAGTATCAGCTTGGTATTGTCTTTATGATTAATGTCTGTCCTTTACCCCAACCTTTGTTGTCTAGTTGGGTCCTATCTTCTTGGGTTTTGGATCGTGTTTTTGTTTGTAGAATCATTTCTCCTTAGTGACTCTAGTCCGAAAATGAGTTTTGTTCGCCGGGCAGGAACAAGATAATCACCATACCATGGAGTCTTTGGCATTGTATGGGCTAGATGGGAAATGTCCCCCCATCCTCCCAAGGATTTGAAGACTTGACCTCCAAGTTACTAAAACTTTGGAGATGGGACCTCGAGGGGCAGACTTTTGCTTCCGGTTCTGGCTTGCCTCTTCCTTGGACCAGCCACCAGATGTGAAACTGCGTTTCTTTGCACCCAAGCCAGAGTTCTTCCCACCAGGCCTTTCGAGCCCTGGTGTACTGAAATCTCTTTAAAACTAGGCCAAAGAAAACTTTCAGGTTGTTTCTGTCTGGTATTTTCCTCTAGCAACCCCCCAAAGCAATACAAACTTCTTAACACTCCAGGAATTGACAGCCCAAGGATACACGGGCTAATTTTGTGAAGTAGATGAGGTGTCCGGAAGAAGGGGCTTGTGGAAGTTGTAGGTTGGAAGCACAAACTTTTTTTTTCTCCTCTCTATGGGTCAGGACTTGGTCCTTCCAGTAGAGAGTTCTGGGAGGTGTACCAAGATTATCTGGAGCGCAGGTGCTCCCGATGGCTTCTAGAAAGTGTTTCAGAGCAAGCTGGAGAGCTATGCTGCCACTCTCTTTTGGATCAGGGAGGTGAGTCCATCCCACATCTGCCCGAGTCCCTTTCAAGTTTTTTTTAGCCGGCCAGACTGCCGCTCCTGAAGACCGGAAGTGAGGGAACAGGACCTGTAGGACCGGATGTTTACAATCCCTAAACTTGAGCTCCAGTTTCCTCGGATGTTTTTGGATCAGAAGTTGCTACTGCGACGGTGACAGCCTAACTGACCGCCTTCAGCTGTGGGCCTGTCCCGTTCCCAGATGTCCTTTTCCTCCCTGGCACTAGGAGAATCCCGGGCCCTTTCCCTCACATCCCTCAGGAAACGTGGGCCTGCATCTTTTCAGTGTTCCTCAAACAGCAGGAAGAAGGGACTTGTCACAGCCCTAGACACTGAATCAAAGGTGCTTTCTTGTTGGGGTGTTCCTTCACAGCACTGGGGGGTCTCTTGATCCTGAAAATTTGCCACCAGAAACATCATATTTTATCTACTTAAAAAAATTACTTTAGTGCGTGTGTGCGTGCATGTATGCACGGGTGGGGTGGGGTGGAGAGTTTGCGTGGAATGTGCACGTGTGCGAGGGAGAGGAAAGCAACGTGCACATGTGCGTGGAGTGTCTGAGGCCAGTTTAGGTCATCAACCTGGAGCACGGGTTGCAGGAGGTTGTGGGTTACCTGACAAGGATGCTGGGACCCGAACTCCCTGGAAGCGCTCTTAGCCCTCTGAGTGGCTGAGGCATCTCATCTCTCTGCCCCTCCTTTTTTTTTTTTTTTTTGATACAGGGTGGCCTCAAACTTACTGTGCAGTCAAAGATGGCTTCTTACTCCCAATCTCTGTGCCTCCACCTCCCAAGTGCTAGGATTACAACTTGAGGGTTTCCATACTTCGTTTCGCAGTGTCTTGTGCCATTAGAATACAGTTGGAACTTTTTAATGTGGTCAGTCTGCATATATATATATATATGGAATTATTCGAGTTCAAGTACAATGACTCTTCCTAAATTGGATGAATAGGAAAATAACTCCCATTTCTATATAACATATATCTTTCTCTATATACATGTATATATGTTCTTACCTTAATGACTCCTGTCCTTAAGAAAAAAAGCTTTGTTCTCTTTAGTAAGACTAAGCCTGCCTTGCTACTAAGAGATGACCTGTTCTGTCCCATGGTAAGGAGAAGCCTGCCTGCTGCTCCTGCTGCGTTCTCCTTCTAACCTTGTTCTCTCCTCCTGCTCTGACATCACCACCATGCTCTTGCTTTCAAGGCCTTTTCTCCAATGCTGTGCCTTTACTTCTAAGTTCTTCTTGAGTTCAGTTCTGTGTAAAAAGTTCTCAGCTCAGTTTTGGCTCTCCTCTTTGTCCTTGCACTTACACATCTTTCAGAATACATGGTCACATGGTTAAAAGTCCCTCACAAGTTTGCACATAAATTAAAGCCATAAATTGAAATAGAAGGTTACAACATAGAGAATGCTGACATGCATATCCACCAGGAGTAATTATCTGGCTTAGACGTGGGTTTTAATCTAAGGTGATGTCGTCTCAGGAAGATCACCTGCCAGTCATTAGCTTGCCCTGTGCTGCCCTATGATGGCTCCTGACAGGCTCCTGCATTGCTTCCGCCCATTCACCTTTCATGCCATAGTTTTTATCCTTTTGAGTTGTCCTTGGTTGGTTTGGAATTTATATTGTCTCCATCCTTCTTATGAAAATTGACACCTAGAAACCCCATGGTAATGGCACACGCCTTCAAATCTAACACTCATATGAATTCATGTCCTGCCGGGTCTACATAGCTAGTTCCAGGCCAGCCAGAATAGTGAGAACCTGTCTCCAAGAAACCAGAACAAAACACAACGCCAAAGGAATTGTACGGAAGCATGCTGTTTGCCTATAGCCTTTAGCAGTCCACCTTTTCAGGTTCATATCTATTTCCTTAATTTCCTTAATATTTGTTCAGTTAAAAAGTGAGGCTCTTTAGGTACCAATGCCAATAAAGATATTTCTCTGAGGCAAAACATATTTAGTTAAGATATTTTAGGTCAAAATTAGGCTTTTTAGAAATTGAAGGTGGTTTTCATGGGGGCACAGTATTTGCAAATATAGTGTATGTTGCAAAATATCTGCTTTTTTTCCTTATAAGGGATTTTGTAGTCTTTTAAACATTTTTAGGTTCATTTATTTTAATGTTTTATGTTTCTAGGTGCTTTACCTGTATCTATATGTGTATTCTATGAGTGTGCCTGGTCTCCACAAAGGCCAACAGAGGGTGTTGGATCCCCTTGGGTTGGAATTATAGACAGCCATGTACTGTTTTGTAAGTGCTGGAAATCGGTCCAGATCTCCTGCAAGAGCAAGAAGTGCTCTTAACCAAGCCAAGTGTCCAGTGTTCAACAGCAGTCTATATGCCATTTTGTCATTTTAGGGGTGGGGTGTTGGGAGAAAAGAACAGAGCTTTGAGTGTGAATTGGGTGTGAATTGGGTGCTCTGTGTGTGCATGTTACTATCTTTTACTAATTTACAGAATTGTTGACAAAAATTAACTTATTTTGGCTACAAAGTACCATGTTTGGGGCTGTGGCTGTAGCTGGGTGGAGGCCTTGCTTAGCATCCATAAAGCCCTGACTTATCCATAAATCTCTAACGCTGTGTAAACCAGACATGGCTCCCATGGCCAGATTCTAACACCATGGAAGTAAAGCCAGGAAAGGGTCTGGTCATCATCAGCAGATACTGAGTTTGATTATAACGTGGGCTGTGAAGACCCTGCCTCCCCTTGCTTCAGGAAAGACACGCACAGGCACACGCACACACACACACACACACACACTGAGGGCGGTTGTTAGGGAAGGTGTTTGCACTGAGTCTGGAAGAACCCTCTGAGTCTGTAACACACGTGTCTGGGTCCACAGTGCTGCTCCTCTTCCAAGGGAGCTGAATTTATGTTATTTAGTAGTTAGTTTCCAGAGACAAGGCCGCTCCCACAAAATAATAGTTTATCATCTAGACTGTCCATAATACTGTCAGAGAGAAACACTGTCAGAGTTTCATAGGAGCTACAAATGGGTAGCTTAACTTCAGTACTTTGGATTTTGCTGAGAATAGGGTCCAAGGTCTTGTCTATGTCAGCCAAGTGTCTGCTGTGGAACTATGCTCCAGCCCTTCTCTCGTGGATTCTAGACAAGTGTAACATCCCCAGACCCTCACTGGTACATCCTAGGCAAGTGTGCTACCACTGAGACACACTCCCAGCCCCTCACTGGGGGATCCTAGTCAAGTGCTCTAACCACTGGACTGTTCGTTCCCTCAGCCCCTCACTGGAGATTCTAGGCAGGTGCTCTAACCACTGGGCAACTCCCCCTGCCCTGTACTTTTGTCTTTCTAATTATGCTTATGACCCACAAATGGGTCAAGAAACAAACTCAATGCTCTGTAGTAATATTTTCTTTTGAGACGGGGTTTCCCTGTGTAGCCCTGGCTGACCTGAAACTCACTCTGTAGACCAGACTGACCTCAAATTCACAGAGATCTACCTGCCCCTGCCTCCCGAGTGCTGGGATTAAAGGTGTGTGCCAGCACTGTCCAGTGTAGCATTTTCTTCACAATAAAATGAATGAGATGGGATGTCAGAACCCAGTGCCCGATGATTTTAGAGGGAGTGGAAATGAACCGTTAATAGGATAAAGATCGTGGGCCTGTTTAGAAATAGTTCTTTGGAATGAATCCAGTCTGCATCGTCAGGACCTCAGCGGTTCAGTTTGACCCAGAAGAAACTTCAAGGCTCTCCCAGTTGGCTCTAGTCACCGGAAGTGGTAAGAAGCCACCGGAACACCACTAGAAGTTTTTTGGTGGCTTTTCTCTCTATGAAGTCCTGATGACCAGGTAAAGCATAGCAAGGCAAACCAATGCCACAGCATCGTCACTGACTGTCGGGTTTTACTTCCACCCTTTCCAAACATCGCTCGTTTCAAGTGTCCTCTCCAGCAAAACGTCACATGCCTTTACTCCAGGCAGCTTCCAGAAAAACGCGTGTCTGTTCCCACCAAAAACACCATCTCAGTCTGCTTCAGCAAAAACATCCTCTCATAAGACAGTGTCCAGAAAAAACGTGACACATGACGCCAGTCGGTGAGAAACATGACCTGCACGAGTTTGCAGGTTTGATGAGGAAATCGTCAGCTTGTCAGCAGGCTAGAACTTACAAAGAGCAGGAGCCCCACAGATGCAATGAACGTGGCAAATGCATTAATGATGCTGTGGGTCAGGGATCACCTGGGGGAGAGGAAGCGGATGTGGCTCAGGGCTTTCCGTTCACCCCACTGTCTACCCAACAGAGGGCTGCTTCAGTCAGCATTCACACCCAGGAGAGGCACTGGAGAAATGAGACCAATCCAGTGACCACTTCAATGAGAGTCCCTTTGATTATTGGACCAGCGACACGGAGGGCAAGTCCTATAGATGTGGCAGTTGTGGGAAGAGCAAGGGTCTCATCAACAAGAGCTTTGGTCAGTTCATTGACTGTGGCTTCAGAACTCACACAGGGAGAAAACTTACAGGTGTGGAGAGTATGTCACAGGCTTTAGTCAGAGCTCTAATTTCCAGTACACACTGGGTCTACAAGGGAAAAAATCCCCTAGAGATGTGCAGAATGTGGTGAGGACTTCAGTCAGGCTACACATGTTCACATACATCAGAGGGTCCACCCTGGGGAGAAACCCCACAAATGTGATGTGCATAGCGAAGGCTTCAGTCATAATTCACCTTGAATGTACCACCCAAGAGTCCCCACTGGAGAGAGACCATATACGTATGAGGCACGTGGGAAAGGCTTTTCCAGAATACAGATGTTCACACCCCAAACGCGTGAAGAATATGGGCAATGCTGAAGTCAGGTTTCCAACATTCAAGTGCCTCAGAGAGTCCATACCGGAAAGAGACCATACAAATGTGGTGTGTGTGGGAAGGGCTTCAGTTGGGATGTCAGATCTTCATGTTCCTCAGGGACTTCACTCAGGAGAGAAACCTCCAAGTGGGAAGAGTGTGACAAGAATTCTAGTCAGCCCATTGACTATTGGCTGCCTCAGCAAGTTCACGCTGGAGAAAACCCATACAGGTGTGATGTGTGGGGAAGGCTTCACCCAGGCCTCTGGCCACCATTTCCATCCAGAGCCACATCGGGAAGAAGCCATAAAAGTGTGATGTGTGTAGGAAGAGCTTTATGTACAGTTCTCAGTTTGTCACCAGAGAGGCCACGCTGGAGAGAAATTTACAGATATTAGGAATTCTGGAAAGGCTTTGGCAGGCTTCTAGACTTTCGCTACTATCAGAGGGTCCACGTGGGAGAGAGACTTCACAAGCCTGAGGAGTGTGGGAAGCCCTTCAGTCTCCCTGCAAGTCTTCGAGTGCATTTGAATATTCATAGCAGAGAGAGCATTTGAATATTTATAGTAGAGAGAGCATTTGAATATTCATAGCAGAGAGAGCATTTGAATATTCATAGCAGAGAGACTCTTGCAGTGTGAGGACCATGGGAAGGGTTTCAGTCAGCACTCATGTCTCCAAGCTCAGCGAGGTTCATCCTGGAGAAAAGCCATATAAATGTGATGTGTGTCGCCAGAGTTTAGTCACCAATCCCATCTTTGATACCGTAAGAAAACCATGCCCCCCTAAAGCATCAGAGTGGCTCTGTAGTCCCAGCATTCGGAAGGCTGAAGTTGGAAGGTCATAGGTTTGTGGTCTCTTGGCTCCAAAGCATGAGACTTTCTCCCGTGAAGAATCTTCAGGTTTCAAAGAGTTTATCCTGGTGCTAAACCCGATGAAGACATTACAAGCAGGGTCAGACTTCTTCAGACCCAGAGCAAAGCACTACAATACCCAAACTTTATTAGGTTTTCATCCATGCCATATGAAACATTGGCATGATGAGTCCTGAAGACTTCGTAGCTGACAAGGTATCTCACGTTCTGCCTGGAGACATTTTCATACCTCAGCCACCCTCAGAGCTGTTCCCTTGCAGATCTCAATATCTGCTACCTGTTGTTGGACCTCTTGACTTCTTTCTGCCTGCAGCAAGATCTTCAGGGGTCTCCCTTGTCAAATCTGTTTTCTATAAAATCAGATAACAATCCAGTTTGTTTTCTCCTGTTGAAACAAATACAAAACCTTGTTGCAATATCCTTTCAACCCAATCGACAATTTGTTGCATTTTCCTCTTCAACCCAAATAAACCCATTGAATGAAAACAGGACTCAGTGATTAGGAAAACAAACTGCGGTTTATTTTGGGCACTCCTAAGAAATCCCTCTCAAGTGCCCTGAATCATCCTCTTGTCCCGGTTCCATCTCCTCCTTTTCTTCCCTGACTCCTCCCCTTCCATTTCCTCTCCTTTTTCCCACCTCATCTCTCTGTCTAATCATATATTGCCTTAACATAAATCTACAAAACCTCTTCCCTGATTTTTTCCTGTCTTCCATTCTAAATTTAGGGCATCTTTAATATGAACAAATGCTGATTCCATTCAGCATATTTTTCTATCATCCAATGTCTTTTTTTTTTTTTTGATTTTTTTTTTTGTTTTGTTTTGTTTTTGGTATACTAGCGTTTAAAAGGTTTAAAGTTAAAAGAGCTCTATGTAATCTATCTCTGGTGTTCTTGTTACTCCTGTTTAAGTTTCTCTTTGAAAGTATGATTGGATCTCTCTACACCTGCTTGACCTACAGGATTATGTAGTACCTGTCATATGCTTTGTATAATAATATGCAAGAAATTGCTTCATTTTACTAGAGACATGATGGAGTGCTGTCAGTTTTAATCTGCAGATTTTCACATAGTTGCCATAACTTCCCTCAAAAATGTGCAATTACACAATCAGATTTTCAGAACTAAAGCACTTACCCAACTAAATCCTGAGTCTGTGACTCTGCTATAGGACACACATTCCAATTTTCCAAACTCTGCAAATGAAACACATCCATTTGCCAAATGTCATCTCTTTGGGTACATTTGTGGTAACTTCCTATGGGTAGTAGAGTTTGATTATATGAAGAACAAGTAAGACAACTTCTTATAATTTCCTCGTATTCTTGCCGGGTCACAGAAAAATGACTTTTTAAGCCCTTGTTGTTAAATGGTATTTCTTACAGAATTCTGAAACTTCTAGCACATTTCATACAATAGCTGATCAACTTCATCATTACTGTGTCCTAGAGGTCCAGATACACATGTATGGGTTCTGACATGTGTTATATACAATGGATGATTTCTATTTCTGATCAATTGTTGTAGTTCAATAAAACAGTGAAGTTAACTTTGAATTATCCCGAATAAGTTCAGCAGGTTCTATATGCAAAGACACTCTGTCTGCAAACTTAGAGTCAGTAACTACAACCAGAGATTCATGGAAATCTAATATCATGAGAATGATACGCAGCTCTGATCTTTGAACTGAAGTGTGTGTGGCTTTGCTTATTTTTTTTTTTTTCCTGTCTTTTAACAACCAGCCATTCCCATCTTATTTGCATAAAAAGAAAATGTAAGCACTTCAGGAATCGGTGTTCTTTTTATTATATGAGGGAGCATTGGGTTAAACCTTTGTATAAACCAAAGTCACTTGCCTTTAGGGTATTTATTGATAATTTCCCCCATATATTTGCTACAAGCTCTTTGCCAATAATGAAACAATCTCAGCATTAGTTTGAGTCATAATGATTTTCTGTTGGTTTTATTCCTGACAATTGACAATTTTCCTTTTATAATTAAATCAGAATCCTTTTCTATATAAGTCTCTAGTTTCTGTGTGTGTGTGTGTGAGCACACTAAGAAGTTCCATTCTAAACTACTATCTTCCTTTTTCATAATGAGCTCAGTAGAAGAGTGAGTTGAGGACAAAATACCAAAATACAGTCTCTCCCGAAGCCTCTGGGTCTGGTGGCACTTTTAACAGCCAGCATGGAGCCCACGTGACAGCAGAACAAACCTCAGGTTCCCTGCCTTGTGGACCCTCTGGTGGTAGATGAGATGTGATCTCTGGCTGAAGCCCTTACAGCAGATGCTGCGGATTCAGCTCCTCTCTGTGGTGTGGATTCTCAGGTGTGTGTGGAAGTGTGAGTCCTGACTGAAGCTCTTCCCACACTGCTGACTCACTGTGTAGGATTTGTCTCCTGTGTGGACCTTCCAGTGTGAAGTACGCCCTGAGCTCCATCTGAATTCCTTCCCACACTATTTTCACTTGAACGACTTTTCCCCAGTGTGAACTCTCTGATGGACATGGAGACCAGACCTCTGGCTGAAGGCTTTCCCACAGGTGTCACACTTGTAAGGCTTCTCCCCTGTGTGCACTCTCTCGTGGTCATGGAGGATTGAGGTCTGACTGAACCTCTTCTGGCACACGCTGCATTTGAACGGTTTCTCGCCAGTGTGGACGCTCTGATGAGCCTGCAGACTGGAGGCATGCCCGAAGCCTTTCCCACACTCCCCACACTTATATGGTTTCTCTCCTGTGTGGACTCTCTGGTGATTGTGAAGGCTCCAGGTGAAATGCTTCCCACACACATCACATCTGTATGGTTTTTCCCCCGTGTGAACTCTCTGGTGGGCGTGAAAATTCGAGCTCTGACTGAAGCCCTTTCCACACACATTGCAGACATATGGCTTCTCTCCCGTATGGACCCGCTGGTGTCTTTGGAAGCTTGAGGCTGAACTGAAACCCTTCCCACACTCCTCACACTTATATGGCTTCTCTCCTGTGTGGACCCGCTGATGGCTGTGGAGGTTGAAGCTCAAGCTGAAGCGCTTCCCACACTCGTCACACTTGTAAGGTTTCTCCTCAGTGTGGACTCTCTGGTGGGTGTGAAGGTTTGAGCTCCAGGTGAAGCTTTTGCCACAGTCCTCACACTTATATGGTTTCTCTCCCATGTGAAATCTCTCATGGGCCTGGAGGTGTGACCTCTGTGTGAAGCCCTTCCCACACACCTCACACTTGTGAAGTTTCTCTCCAGTGTGCACTCGGCGGTGGATGTTGAGATTCGAGCTGCGGCTGAAAGACTTCCCGCAGCTGTCACACCTGTACGGCTTCTCCCCCGTGTGCACTCTCTGGTGAGTCTGAAGAGCTGAGCTCTGACTGAAACCCTTCCCACACTCTTGACACCAGTAGTGCTTTCTTCCTGGATGGACACTTTGTTGAGTGGGGACACTGGAGCTATGCCTGGTGACCTTGTGTGTACTATGTACAGGGGACTTCTTTCCTACGAGGACCTGCTGATGGAGTTCCAGACTAGGGCTGTCACTGAAGGCTTCTTGGCCCTTGCTGCACTGGTAGGCCTTCTGTTCTCTGTCAGCATGATGCTGTGTGAGGCGTGTCATGGGAAAAATGACTTTACCACAGTCACCACTGCTGTGAATATTGCCTCTTGTACACAGTATATTGTCATGGTAGGTGATGCAACCCAGAATGTTAACACCTGGAGCCAAAAGCTGTGGTTTAGTTTTCACCACCGTCTGAAGACGATGTTTTCTTTGGTTCTGTCTCCCACTAAGACATGTTTTACTCCAAGACCCCTGATCTCTCCCAGGCAGAACATTCTGATTTCCACTAATGCTGGAATGGTTGCTTGCGAGACTCTCAAGAGAGTCGTCATCCTCAGGGGCCTGAGCAGGCTCTTCTGCTCCCCTGTGGCAGGAGGAATGGCATTGCTCTGGCAATTGGGAAGCCTCTCCTTGAGTGCTGACTGCACCTTCTGGAGCTCTGGCCAGCTTGCTGAAATCATGGCTTATCATGTGCCAACACTGAAGCTCCCCCAGTAAAAGGCACCTTAGTCCTGTTGTATGAAGATTTTCCATCTTGTCTGGAACTTGGCCTCCTGAACAAACAGAGAATAGAAGGCGATCTCAGCAATCATGGGGGGCAGCAAAGGTCCAAGTCCTCATTGCCCTCTGGAAACGTTAACCAGAGATCAGTGTCAAAGCTGGATGTCTGAGAGCTCTGAGAAACAAAGGTCTAAAACGAAGAACAACCAACACATCGTGACCACAGTGGGAAATGTGGGGTGAGCCCAGGAGTGAAGGCTCATGGTTATCTCAGCCTGTGCTGAGCACCTGACTTACAGAGTGTGTGTGGATGTGTGGATGGATGATGGGAAGGTTAGGTGTGGTGGTACTCAGACACCAGCAGAGGCAAATGCAGAATGGGATGCAGGGCTGCAAGCAGACCGTGGGGGTGGGGGTGGGGAGACAGACAGACAGACAGACAGAGACAGGAGTTCCACCAGGGAAGAACACTGTGGCCAGGGTGATGCAAAGGACAACACCTGAGACACAAAGGTAGAAGCAGGAAAAGAGATGGAAATCACCAAGGTTGGAGGGTGAGGCCCTAGGAGCAAGTGGTTTGTCACTCAGCACAGTGGACAAAGCTGTCACCCTAGTGCTTGGAAAGCTTAGGCACGAGAATTTCAAGTTTCTGGACAATTCTAGGTTATAGAGCAAGACCTTGCCACAAAACAAAAAATAAAGTGGAGGCTAGAGAGGCACCTCAGCCACACACAGCACTGGACGCTTTTCCAGAGGACCCAGGTTGGGTTCGCAGCACCCATGTGCTGGCTCACAACCATCCATGAGGCCAGTTCCAGGATCCGATGCCCTCTTCTGGCCTCTGTGGGCACCGCGAGTGAACGTGGCACAGACACACATGCAGACAAACACTCAAATAGACATAAAGTACAAACCAAGTCAACCTAAAAGGAAAGCAGTGGAGCCCAACAGACACACGGGATGTGAATGTCCGACATCGCAAGGACACAGGGACCGTCCTCACCCACGGCCAGGAGGTTCCTGAAGTTTTCCAGCATCACATCGTGGTACAGCTTCCTCTGGGCAGCGTCCAGAAGCTGCATCTCCTCCTCACTGAAGACCACGGCCACGTCCCTGAACGTCACTGCCTCCTGTCACAGCCAACATGTGACACCTCAGTTCCATTCTCGATGTCACTAGGACCCGAGCACCTGTCTACACAGAGCCTGTTGTCTTAGTTACGGTTTCTATTTCGGGGACTAATCACCATGAATAAAAAGGCAAGTTCGGGAGAAAAGGGTTTATTCGACTTACACTTCCATATTCCTGTTTATTACTGACATGTCCTGTTTACCATGACAACAACATACTGTGCACAAGCAGTCAGGATAGGAACTCAAACAGAGCTGGGTCCTGGAGGCACAGGCTAACACACGTGTCATGGAGGGGTGGTGCTTACTGGCTTGCTCTGGACCATCAGCCTGGGGGTGCCACCAACTACAGTGGGCTGGGCCCTGCCACAGTGGTGATTAATTAAGACTAATTAATTAATTACAGCTGGATCATATGAAAGCAATTCCTCAACTGAGGTTCCTTCCTCTCCCAATGTCCCTGAAGGGATTAAAGGGGACCACAGAAAGGACCCAGAACACCGTATGACGTGCACATCTAAACTAAGCAGCCCAGCAACACCATCCTCATGCTATCACCCTCATGGACACATAGTACTCCGTAAAGGGTGCAAAGAAAAACATATATTTGAATTGGACACGGTTTTTAGCCATATATATATGTATAATTTATATATATATCATATATATATATATTAAATATAATGTACAATCCATTTACAAAAAAATAAGTTTAAAACAAAAATTTAATGAAGTAAGTGAACGTTTCAGATAAACTGCTACTTTTAATCACCTACCAAAGTACTAAAGATTTGTTTAAAGAGTCCATTTTAGGCCAGAACACAGAGAATCACGGGTACCTAGTAACTACAAATTCCCCAGGAATACAGCCACTGTTGTCAGCAGAACAAGCACCTACTCCCTGGAGCTGACGGCACTGCGGAGCTGGAGAGCTTGGCTGAACCACGTCAAATCCTCCCCTTGGCATTAGGACTCAGGTTTCAGTTTCCTGAATCGTGACCCCTGGTGCTCAGCGTGTCTAATCCATGAGCTGAGTTTCCACGCTGCTGCCGTGTCTCCATCAGAGCACACGGCTCATTCGATCCCAGCTCGTCTGTACACACGTCTGTGAGTCTGTCCTTCATCACCCGAGTTGGATTGACTATGGAAGCTGTGCAGCTGGCGGCAGCCAGAGGCTCCATGTTTGTTCAGAGTGTGAATGCTCAGGATGCCCAGTGCAGGAAGTGAGGGTGACCAGTGATCTGTGCGTGTGCACACATGTATGCACATATGTGAATATACATATGTGCATTATGGAATACATACATGTACAGGCTACAATCCAACCTCTGGTGGTCTTCCCCAGGTGCTATCTCGGGTTTTTTGTCAGTTTGGGGAACAGGGTTCTTCAGTGGCCTTGCCAAATAGGGTACGGAGGCTGCAGAGCCCTTCCCAGCATGCAGGGTCTGTTCTCAACCCTAGCGCTGAGGGGAAGGGGGAAGCAACCCGACTCACCTGGAACTTGGTCATTGTTCTCTTCTCTTTGAGACAAGGCGGGGCTCTGGGAAGCAAGCTGGGGGAGGAAGGGCTCTGTGAGAACAGTGCTAGGTCAGTGGGTCCACATGGCTTCCTCAGCTTCCCCATCAGCCCCAAGTGCTGTGCGCGCTGACCAGGCTTTTCTCCCTGCGGGTTACCAGACCCTCTCACCACATTCTCTAATTCTGGAAGCTTCAGAGATGCGGGTGTTCCTACCTCCACAATGCTGCCTGTGGTGATGGGATTCCCAGAAAAACCAATGATTAAGAAGCCCAGAACTCTCCAGTGAACACTATGTCTCCTCACCACTCTGAGAAGAACCTGATAATTCGATGGCTATCTTACACATAATTATTTCTACACGGGAGTGAAATTCCTCTCCCACCCTCCTGCCCTCTGTCTCTACTGCTAAAAGGTTTACATTCTAGTGAAGGTTGCTCCTCTGGAAAAGCCTCCATAAAGTCTCTATTTCCACGTGCATGAAACAAGGACCAATAAAAACCTGCACACTTTCTTTAAAAGGGGATTTTTGCCCCTGCGATATGGCTCAAGGAGTACAGGTACTGCTGTGGAGTCTGGCCACCTGAGTTCCAGTCTCTGGACCCCACAGGTTGGAAGGAGCGACTCTAATCTCGCCTTTTATAAGCTGTGGTACGCCCCCACTCTTTAAGTAAATAAACAAATAAGTAAATGCAAAAGAAAAATCACATCAGAGCCAGAGTTGCCTACTCCTTAAGGCTTCAGGACACTGGCCATCTCTCAGCGCAGCTTCTGTGGGAAGTTGGACTCCGCCCGGGGCTCCAGGAGCAGCTGAGATGGGTCCCGGAATCCCGGGCAGCGCCACCTCAGGCAGAGCCCGGCCAGAGAGGACCGGCTGCCGCCGCCTCCTACTTCTCCCCAGTCGCGGACTCGGTCCCGAGGGACAGGCAGGGAGCAGGGCTGCACTTGATAGGCTACGGGATGCTCAGTGCCTCCCCTCACAGGCACACTGGGAGGCAGCCTTGCCTCCAGGGAGCGGAAGCGACGACCTCCTCAGGTGCCAGAACTACATTTCCCAGAATGCGTCAGCAGAGGTGCTTGGCTCTGGAGCCCTTCCAGGACACCTTTGCTTTAAAAGGTTACACTGTTTTAACTAGAGTGAGTGAAAATCACTTTTGGGAGCTCGCTCTCCTGGGTCACTTTTCATTTTATTCATTTCTGAAATGCCATGAACGGTAACTATGGATACTTTTTTTCTTTTTCTGTCTTTGGGTTTTTTTTTTTTTTTTGTTTGTTTTTGTTTTTTTGTTGTTTTTGTTTTGTTTTGTTTTCTTTGTTGCTTTGGTTTTTACCTAGACAGTTTCTCTGTGTGACCCTGGCTGTCCTGGAATTCCCTTTTTAGACCAGCTACCCTCGAACTCATAGATCTGCCTGCCTCTGCCTCCCAAGTGCTGGGACTAAAGGGGTGGGCCACCATGACCGGCTGTGGAGACTTTTTAAAAACACTGAAGTCCCATATTATATTGTCTTATAAAAGCTAAAACCTACTTCACAACTATAGGAACTCGATTCCACAACAAAGTCAAAGTCCCTACTTAGAATCTGTCTGTGAGGGGTGGGGGTGTGGCTCAGCGGTAAGAGCACTTGCCTAGAATCCACTCCTGAGGGACTGGAGTGACCATCTGAGTCTACATTCTATTGCTGTGAAGAGACACCACCTAGGCATCTCTCCCTCTCTCTCTCCCTCTCTCCCTCCCTCTCTCCCTCCTTCTCTCTCCAGCAAGCCAGGTCAGTCAGTCAACAGGTTCTCCAAGGCTGAAGTGAGAATTGAAAAGACAAAGAAACTTAGACAACACTGTAGCATGACCCCAGCCAGTTCTGAGGCTGAAGGCAAATTTAATTTTTTTCCAGTCTGCTTTTATATTATTCTGGGTACATACAAAGAATATGGTCAGTCCTTAAGGCATAAACAAAGTAGTCAAGAAATAAACAAAACATAAAGTGGTCAAGGAACAAACAAAACATAAATAAAGTAGTCAAGAAACAAGCAGGACAAAAATCAAGACAGTAAACAAAGAACTGTGATCACTGTGTTTAGGGGTTTATCAGGATGATCCAGATACAAGGAATTCAATATATTCTTTGGATGTATTTGCCTTGGACTTACTTCATTGTCCCTACCTGATATCAAATTTCTGCCGAATTCCTAGAGGCTCTCCACACACTTTCAATATTTTCAATTATTTATTATTATTATTATTATTATTATTATTGTCGTCATCATCGTCATCATCATCATCATCATACATAGTTTACATCCCGATCACAGCCCCCTCCCTCCTCTGGTCCCAATCCTATCCTTACGAATCCCTCCCCTCTTTGCCCCCTTTTGTACCACCCACCCTGGGGTTTGTAGTCCTGGCAGAACTAGGCACATTCTCTCCCACTGCAGCCCAACCAGCCAGGCCAGGTAGTGAGAAGGGGATCCAATGGCAGGCAGCAGAGTCAGAGACAGCCCCGACTCTACTTGTTAGGGGACCCACAGGAAGACCAAACTGCACATTTACTACAAATGTCCAACTCCTGCATGCTCCCTGGTTGGTGGCCTAGGCTCCGCGAGTCCCCATGGACCCATATTAGTTGACCCTGTAAGATCTTCTTGTGGTGTCATGGAGCCTTGAGGCTTGCTAACATCTATCCTCAACGCTTTGGTAAGAGTCACCAGCCTTTGCCTGATATTTGGCTATGGGTCTCTGCCTTCATCTGCTGCTGGATGAAGCCTCTGAGGCGACAGTTGTGCTAAGTTCCTATCCACAAGCATAAACAGTCTCATTAATAGTATCAGGGGTTGGCTCTCTGACATTGGATGGATCTTAAGTTGTGGCAGTCATTGGCTACCTGTTCTTCCAGTCTCTGCTCCGTCTTTATCCATGCACATCTCGTAGGCAAGAAAATTTTTGGGTTGAAGGTTTTGTGGTTAGATTGATGTCTGCTTCTATCTTTGGAAAGTCCTACCTGGCTACGGGAGGCATCCAATTCACTCTCTGTATCCCGTTCTGGTACAAATCTCAGCTAGGGCCACCCCTATAAACTCCCCATATTGTTGCCCATCCCAGGTATCCAGAAGGTGTGTCCCAGATTAAAGGTATGCACCACCAGGCCTGGATCTAGGACTTGTTTTATCCCAGTGGTTATTCTACGGTTGTTTTTATGAGGAATTTAGAAATGGTCATAATTTAGTAGGGAGGAATTAGCCAGATTGACTTATGAAGCCATATCTCCTTTGGTAACTAAGTTAAAGTCATATCTTACACTTAAAGTCAAATCTTTCTAATTGATAAAAAGTTGAAGTTATAATCTTTATAGTGGCATAGAATTTATTTGATACAGGTTTAAGGTTTTTATTGGTATAATTTCTTATTGATTTATAATTGAGATTAGTGTGGTTGCTTTCATATAGGTATTGTACCTAGACAATACATTTGGGAATACAAGGCTTAGACCCAGTCCTATAACTGCTGTTATACACTGTTTTTAGTTCATTAAGCAATATGAGTGAGGAGCTGGATAGCAAACTTATGGTTCTGAGTCAATTAAAAGGGTGTTTTGAGATATTTAAATTAGAAATGGCCATGAGTAGTCAAGGCTTAACAGTTTAGAAATGCTTTTTGTAGTTAGATGGTTTTTCAAAAACATCAGGGCTGGAGAGATGGCTCAGTGGTTAAGAGTACTGACTGGTCTTCTAGAGATTCTGAGTTCAAATCCCAACGAACACATGGTGACTTACAATCATCTGTATGAGATCTTCTGGTGTGTCTAAAGACAACTATGTATATGTAATAAATAAATAAATCTTTTAAAAAACAAAAATTCCATAAATTATGACATTTGGTGTAATTTTATCTTTTTGTTGAGACATGTGTGCTTCTTACAGTTCCCCTTTGGTGGATTTAATGAAGAAATTGAGCATCTCTACCTCCTGGCGAGGTATACTTTGTGACTAGGCAGCCACTTCACTGAAACTGCCTATTTCACCTACAGACTAATACTGTCCAGAAAGAGACACATTATGCAGAATAGTCGACTGATAATCTTTGCTGAGCCAAAAATTATCAGCCCTTCAAGATTTCTGCATTTCAAAGTTTGTCAATGACCCTGGGCCAGAAGATTGAAGACTTTCTCTCACATGTTGCTAACAGGGGACTGATAGTGGATGTTTGTCTCTACAACCTGTCTCAGTTCTGGAAGCCATGTTAGGCTTTCTATATGTTTAGATATTTGGCCATTCTCAGATTTCTGATGGAGTTGAAGACTAATTTAGTTTTATAGCCTATCCAAGCTAATTAACTTTAAGAAACCATATAGTCATTAAGAATATTTTCAAATGGTAATATTTACACACAGCTTACATTTGAGGGAAAAGTTTTTTTTTTTAAGTAAACAGAAAGGGTGGTGTGTAGGTTGATATCAAGGCAATATTTGATTGGACCGTCGAGTGGGGCAGGGACAAAGTTTGAAAAACAGAAGAGGAGAAGATGGGGCAAACATAGATGTTTTTCTTGGCACACCTTTAGATGGAAAAGGTTGTTATGATTATTTCAAAGGGTTTCTATAGTTCAGTTTATCTTGTCTAGATAAGCAGTTTATAACTTTGTCCAATGGTTGTAAGCTTATTGTGTTAAGTTTCTGAGAAAATGTCAGACTGATTTTCAGAGTGGCTGTACAAGTTTGCACTCTCACTAGTAATTGAGGAGTATTCCCCTTTCTCCACATCCTCACACGCATGTGCTGTCACTTATGTTTTTGATTTTAGTCATTCTGATGGTGTAAGGTGGAATCTCAGAGTCATTTTGATTTGCATTTCCCTAATGATCAAGGTCGTTAAATATTTCTTTAAGTGCTTCTCAGCCATTAGATATCCCTCTGTTCAGCATTCTGTGTTTAGCTCTGTACCCTTTCTGTAGTTGTATTATTTGGTTTGTTGGTGTCTAACTTCTTAAGTTCTTTATGTGTTTTGGGTATGATTCCTCTGTCAGATGTAGCATTGATAAAGATACTTTCCCACTGGGGAATGATGAGTTTTGTACTAAGGATGCTGTCCTTTGCCTTACAGAAGCTTTTCCCTTCTACGAGGCCTCATTTATTAATTGTTGCTCTTAGTGCCCAAGCTGTTGGTGTGCTGTTTAGGCAGTTGTCTCTTGTACCAATGTATTTAAGGCTACTTACCACTTTCTCTTCTACTAGATTTAGTGCATGGGGTTTTATGTTGAGGTCTTTGATCTACTTGTGCTTAATTTTTGTGCAAAGTGGTAGTTATGGGCCCATTTGCATTTGTCTACATGCTGACATCCAGCACCAATTATTGAAAATGACTTCCTTTTTCTATTGTACATATATTTTTGCTTCTTCATTACAAAATCAGATGACCATTGCTTTGTGGATTTACTTCTGGGTCTTTGATTTCATTCCATTGATCAACTGGTCTGTTTCCATGCCAGTGCCATGTGGATTTTATTACTATTGTTCCACAGTACAGGTTGAAATCGGTAATGGTGATACCTCCCAAAGTCTTTTATTGTACAGGATTTTGTTGTCTATCCTGAATTTTGTGTTTTTCATGTGAAGTTGAGTGTCATTCTTTCTCTGATAGCATATCATCCACAAATAACAACACTTTGAATTCTTCCTTTTTAATCTATATCCCCTGATCACCTTTAGTATCGTATTGCTCCAGCTAGAACGTCAGTTCAGACACTGAATAGATATGTAGAACAGCTTTGCCTTGTTCCTGATTTTAGTGGAGTTGCTGTGAGTTTCTCTCCATTTCGTTTGATGCTGGCTATTGACTTACTGAAAATAGCTTTTATTATATTGCAGTATGTCCATTTTATCCCTAATTTTTACAAAAGGTTTATCATGAAAAAGCGTTGCATTTTTGTCAAAAGCTTTTTCATCATCTCATGAGCTGATTGTGTGTTTGTTTGTTTCCATTCATTTTGTTTATATGGTGAATCACATTGATTGAGTTTTATTTGTTGTACCATACCTGAAATTTTGAGATGAAGCCTAGTCTGATATACTAGGGGTTCCCCCCACCTTTCATTCAGTAATGTGATGGGAATGGTTCTACCATGGTCTCATTTAGTGTTCTAAATGTCACTTCTACTGGATCAGGTATTTCTTTCCTCAGATTTGGAGACACTTCTGTTATTATTTTATGGAAAATATGTTCTTTCACTTTAACATAAAATTATTCTGCATTTCCTAGAAAGATGATTCACAGATTTGTCTTTTTGTTGTGTCTTGCACCTCTGTGACATTTTGTCTTCCTGTGATACTAACTTTCATTTCAATTGCTCTACTTAGTTTCAAGTGCTAATACTAGTGTTCTTCCTGCACTAATTCTATTGCCTTAGCTTTCCTCAGTTTTTAATTTTACTTACAGAATCTTTATCTTCAACCATTTCGGAGTCTTCTCCTCACCCCCTGCGGTGTTTCTAAGTCCTGTGAGCTGATGTGAGATGATGTGAAATCATCCACTGCTGATTTCCATATGACACCTGTCCTGGCTGGTTTTGTGTCAACTTGACACAAGCAGGAGTTATCACAGAGAAAGGAGCCTCAGTTGAGGAAATGCCTCCATGAGATCCAGCTGTAAGGCATTTTCTCAACTAGTAATCAAGGGGGGAGGGCCCAGCCCATTGTGGGTGGAGCCATCCCTGGCCCAGCCCATTGTGGGTGGTACCATCCCTGGGCTGGTAGACCTGGGTTCTATAAGAAAGCAGGCTGAGCAAGCCAGGGGGAACAAGCCAGTAAGTGACATCCCTCCATGGCCTCTGCATCAGCTCCTGCTTCCTGACCTGCTTGAGTTCCACTCCTGATTTCCTCTGGTGATGAACAGCAATGTGGAAGTGTAAGCTGAATAAATCCTTTCCTCCCCAACTTGCTTCTTGGTCATGATGTTTTGTACAGGAATAGAAACCTTGACTAAGACAACATCCAACTGTCAGTGTCTCTTAGAACCCACCTACAAGTCTGTGTCCTCCTTGAGTTCTTTGCACATGCTTCCAAGCATACTTCTGAGTTATTTGTCTGGGATTTCATCTAAATTGCTGGCATTAGAAGACATTATTGTGGGACTGGATGTTTGAAGCAGTCACCTTCCCATGACTTTATGTGTCCCCCTCCTCCCAATTAGGACTGTTCATAGGAGGTAGGCCACTGATAGAAAATCTTTGAACCAATATTATTCTTTCAGAAGACACTTTTACTATATTGAAGAAAGAATATGGCATATGAGACTCAAGGTGCTGTTTCTGTTGTAGACTGGTATTCATTACAACAGTGTCTGCCCCGACCTACAGGACAGTCAATGGGAACCCAGGATAATCTAAGAGAGAATCAGAGACAAGAGACGCAAAAGAACAAACAGAAAGACAGGAGGTCTGATCAAGCTGACAAATTTTTATTTTTCATATGCTAGTTTTATACATGTAGAAGAAGGAAGGAAGGCGTGGGGTTAAGGGACTTTCCACAATACTCATTGTTCTGTGTATCAGGATGTTGGCTGTGTGAAGTGTTCATCAGGAAGAACAGAGCAGAATATGTTACTTAGCAACTGGACCACAAGATCTAAATCTAGCAATTCTACCTAACTGGTAAGTTTCCAAGCAGGTGGCTTGAGTGGCCTGGTGATTTTCCACACAAGCTGGATCATAGAAGCTGAACTAACCTTCTAATCTAAACTTCACTATATTTTATAATGGATGGCTCCCAATAGTGTCAGTTCCTAGTAGCCTGTGAGGATAGAATAGAATCTTCCAAATCAAGCACTGTCGAAGGGGACATGTCTGTACTCTTTGGAAAGTCAGTTACGTCAAATGATGTTTTGTTGGGGCACACAGGTGAAGTGATGTTTTGCTAAAGCAGACACGTGAAAGGATGCTTGGTGCTCAGAAGGAATACAGATATAGTCCCACAGACAATGGGAGCTCACGCATTGCTGTGCTTTGCTCTACCTTGCTGTTCTTTGCTAACTGCACACATGGTTCGGTTCACCTTACATTGAGTTGCTGAGCTCTATTCGTAGTGATGTCATAGAGAGAAACTTGCCAAAGAATTTCTGAGTTGCAAAGTTATTGCTTATGCTCCTAACAACTGTGACTTTATTGTGCTGGCTTGAAATCTTGATAGTCTAGGACAGAAAGACAACAATGAATTAGGACTTCAGGTTTCAATTTCTCTTTACCAGCCCGAAAACAACAGTCTGGGCCTATGAAAGTCAGACGGTGGGGAAAGAGGGAGCACCTGCCTCAGTACTGAGATGATTTCTCAAGTCCTGCAAATAAGATGCACACTGTCTGAGCAATAGAGTCGTGTCATCTAGTTCTGGCATGTAGCTAGTACCAGCACATGGACAGGTAACTTGCCTCTGGCATAGGCATTTTGCTTAACCAGATACGATTCTGGGAATGCCATTTCTCAAGCATCACTAGGGCTCTGTCTTTCAAATCCTTTCATTGCAATTCCCACTGTTCTTCTACATGCTGTCCCAAACAGGGGGGACAATTATACTGACCACACAGTAACACCTTTGACATAGAAAGACCCGGTATTTGTGAAGGCCCAACACTGTCCATTTAAACAAGGGCTATTCACCCATCTAGTCAGTCTGAACAGGGCAGCATGAAAAGATCCTGTCACCTGTATCAAATGATTCTTACATGTCTCCTGAGAGGCTCTGCCAGAGCCTTACTGATACAGATGAAGATGCTCACAGCTAACCATTGGACTGAGCACGGGGACCCCAATGGAGGAGCTAGAGAAAGGACTGAAGAAGCTGAAGGGGTTTGCAACCCCACAGGAAGAACAACAATATCAACCAATCGGACCCCCAGAGCTCCCAGGGACTAAAACACCAACCCATGGTTGGACTCATGGCTCCAGTCACATATGTAACAGAGGATGGCCTTGTCTGGCATCAACAGAAGCCCTTTGTCCTGTGAAGGCCTGTTTCTCCAGTGTAGGGGAATGCCAGAGTGATAAGTTGGGAATGCTTTTCACAGAAGCAGGGAAAGAGGTGTGGGAGAAGGGGGAAAGGGGATAACATTTGAAATGCAAATACACAAAATATTTAATAAAGTCAAACATAAAAATAAGCCGAGTGATCCTTACAAGGACAAGATGGCTACAAGGGAATGATGGGAACAATGACTTAGGAGGTCTGTGATCACATCATTCACCATGTGATGCTTCAACTCTAGATATGGGCACGGGCGTGGGGCTACTTTGCATCTCTCCATCCCTGAAGAGTTTAGTAAGAGCGGCTCAAGTTATTTAACCTGACCCAGGGTGGGAAAGAATGAGGCTCGGCACCAGCTCCTGCCCGAGTCATCTCTGTGGCTCTGATGCGGCATGGCACCGTAGCTCCCGATGCCAACGTTTCCTCTCTTGCACATAGCTGGGTGTAGAATGGGCATAGGATGGGCAAGCAATCATTGCCTATAACATGCCTGTGACAGAGAAAAGAATGCCCAGCTTACGGTAAGGGCATTATTAAACCCACCATTAGTCTTCCATCACCTGTCTCCTTGTATCCTCTAAGCCTTGCATCCCTCTTGAGGAACTGATGCCCAGAGAAGCACAACAGCACAGGACTTGGCTTTCTGTCAATTTCTTCCCCAAACCTGCAACCCAGCACAAGCGTGGCTATGTGAGTCTTCCCATGACCCTGTCTGGTATCTTTTTCTAGACAAGGATAAACAAAGGCCTTCTCGTGGCGAATAGGATAACAATGATGGGGATTCAGAAATGATTCCAGCTTCCAGAAATGACTCCAGCTTCAGGAATAATGGTGGCGTTCCTTAAAGGAGTGTAGGTGACAGGCTAATAGTATTAGAACAGATTTAGAGGAAGATGGTTAGACAAATAGTGCTCATCACCATGACTGAGAACTCAGGAAAGCAGGTCCTTGTGCTACGAGTAATAGTGGACGACAGCTGGACTGCTGTGGAGTGTGTCTCCCCAGCACTGACTTAGCACTTCTCCAAGCCCAGGAAGGATCCCCACACATCGTGAAGTTCACCTTTCCTGGACCTGTGAGTTGTGTCTGCTTCCCGGTCTAATGGGTCTCCCTCATCCTCAGGATAACTGTTCAGTGTGGAAGAACCTACTACTCCACACACTGGGGCAGGTCTGTTCCTTCGGCTTCCAATCTGAAGTTTCTTTGGTTGCTTTAGCAACTTTAAAAACACCCATGTGCTTGCTGATTTGGGTCACTCAGAACTAGCAAGGCTGCTCATAGCTTCCAGTGACCAGGCCATACCAAAAAGATGAGAACAGCCACTAAACTTTTGTCAGCTACCCTAGTTGGCCACTGAATGAACTTCCTTACCAACGCTTGCATGGACGCAGGTGAAGTGGAAAATCCTAGTTCTTTGGAAAGTTAGTTTTGTCAAATGATGTTTTTCCTGGGGCCAACGGGTGAAAGGACGTCTTGCTAAAGCAGACACATGAAAGAATGTTTCCCTGAAGCAGACACGGGTGGGAGGACGTTTTGATATAGCAGCACATGTGAAAGGATATTTGAGGAAGGAGTATAGATGTGATACCAACCAGTGGGAGACAAACAGCGGGCATTGGTTTGGTGTGCACCGCCTCGCTGTTCTTTACTAAAGGCACAGACGTGCTTGCTCCCCTTCCATAGCATCATGGCAGCACTGACACTGAAACCCACCCAAGAACTGCCTGTGAGGTTCCTGTGCCAGCCTTGCCTAAGGCCGGTGGGTGAGCCTGGTGGTTTCCTTAGGATTAAACAACAGTTGCCTGGCATCTGCTTGCCAAAAGAACTGAACTGTAGCAGCCTGTTTGTGTGTGGTGTCTGCCTGCCTAGAGGACTGGTCTTTAGATGCTGAGCCGTGTGTCTGCTCCAGGACTGAACTTCTGCCAAAGATCAAGCTCACCTGAAGCAAGTATTGCTAAACAGGTCCCCCCGACCCCATCCTAAAAACTTTTCTCTTCCATTACCTCTGCTGGGTGGTGGGCTAGAGAAGAGGTTGGACTCTTGTTAAAAGTAGGTTGCGGGCTGAAGAGATGGCTCATACACTGTCACCACCAAACACTCTTCTATCATAACTTCTCTCTGTCCTCTGCCATCTTCCAGTCCCTGATATTAATTAGAATCCCAGAAAATGAAGATTGTCAAACTCCTAAGACAGAAAAGAGACTTCTCAAGTGAGGTTACATCAAACACTACAAAGACAGAAAAAAGAAACTATGTTGTATACAGCAGGAAAAAACTGCTGCAGA
Source organism: Micromys minutus (assembly GCF_963924665.1). Classification (NCBI taxonomy): domain Eukaryota; kingdom Metazoa; phylum Chordata; class Mammalia; order Rodentia; family Muridae; genus Micromys; species Micromys minutus. The sequence continues at coordinate 19,018,233 of NC_137967.1, forward strand.
TGGTCATTTTGACACAACCTAAGATGCCAGCTAAAGGGAATGTTAATACAAGAATTGTCTCCACAATATTAGCCTATGAGAAGTTCAGTGCCATATTACGATTCCTAATCATTACTACAGAACAGTCCTGTCCACAATAGGTAGTACTAATGCTTCTTCAGGTCAAGTATGGTTAACATAAGGTAAGTGGGCAATTTAGGGGAGCATGTCAATAAGCGACACTCCACTATAGTCTCTACTTCAATTCCTTCCTCAGGGACCTGTTGGATCAGCCGTCTTAGCTTCCTAAGACAATAGCTGTCATGATGAATGACTCCATTTCCTACTTTTGCTCAGTGCTTTCTCACAGCCAGGGAGAAGAAAACATAAGCAAACTCATCACAGTGAGAGTGGAACCATCAGCATAAACTGTAACAAGGAAGGCACAGAACAATCTATTCTATGTCAATGTGTTAACGACATAAAAGACACCTACAGCTAACCCAGATTTGAATATCCAACTCATACCCTCCACATTCGAAGGAAGAATGAAACTTTCCTTGGTGACACTCCAGAAATCACGATCTCCTGACAAGATTACCTGAAGATGACAAATACACCGAGGCAAGAGGTGAAGGACACTATGGGGCCACAAAAGGAATCAACTACACTATTAAAGAAGCAAATGACTGTTAGGCATTTGACAAACACTACAAAACACACAGGAATTAAGACTGGTCCATCAATTTGCATCCTGAATAATGGCCTCAATTCTCTATGAAAAACCACAGAAATAAAGATAGGAATAAAAAAGCCTATCTCCTGTCTGTCTGTGTGTCCGTCTATCTATCTGCCCAGACTCCTCCTCGAAGTTCTGATGATGTTCTATTCCTCTTTCGACTACACTGCAAGAGACAACATGTGTGTGAAAACACTAGAACTGAAACCTTGAGGAACCTTCCTCCTTCACTTGTCAGGAAATGCATCACTGTATTGAAAAGTGAACACTACAGAAGATGTCATAAATGGTCGAATTTTGACCCTGAAAGAATATGGTGGCCTGAAGTCCAAAGGCATTCCAGGGATCCTGTGAATATTGATACTAGTACAGTAGTGGTTTATCCATCACTAATCAACACTGAGCTATTTGCACTGAAGGGTATTTCTGCTGAGGCTGACAAGCAAACTGCTTCTACATTTGCTTGGTGTACACAAGCTCCAGGTAAAGCTGTAGCATCTTAACTGACAGAACAAAATCACTGACTCGATTGTCTTTATAAAGATTGGAACAATGGGCATTGTTACTGGGGACAGTGCTTTGTGAGGCTCATAGAATAAGATAGATAACTGCACGGAGAAACCAGGATGAGATCCACAGTAAACCTACTGATGAGTGAACAAAGGCAGATATAACACTACACAAAATGAGAAACACCATAAGATGTCTCTATATTTCTACACAAACAACTAAACACATTCCAGTGAATGAAAATATGCTCTACTATGAAATCAGCTGTTCTATTTTTCTGTTCTAAGAAATCCTGTACAATGAAAGAACTTCTGGAGGCATTAACATCCCTGACTTCAAGCTGTACGACAGAGCAGTACTAATAAAATTGCAGGGCACTGGATTACAAACAGATAAGTTGAAAAATAGAACCAAACTAAAAAACCCCAGAAACGAACCCATGCACCTAAGGACACTTGATTTTTGACAAAGAAATAAAGATGGTGCATATATGAAATATATTCATTTGCCAAATTCAACTTCTTTGTGTATCTTTTGGTTACTCCCTTCAGATGATGGAGTTTGGTTATAAAAGACAAGCAAGATGTTTTCTCATTGTTTCCCCCTTGACTTGTTGCTATGTGACAGAAAAATCCCCTTTTAAATGTTTGCTGTTAACATGGTGTTTCTTACAAAATTCTGAAGGTTCTCCCACATTTCCAGTTTGCAAGGAGCCATCAAGGAGAAGCTAAACACTAGCAAGTTACCTTTTTGAGATAGTTCCGCGATGATTTAAATCTAGTTTAGGCAAGGGCAAGAAGAATTTCATTTTAGGAATGATTCCTGTTCTTCATAGGGTTTTAGTTATTATTAAATATGTATAACCATCACTAGGTATTACCCCACCCTTTTGAGCAGATTTTTGTAGAACAGTGAAGATGTCCTGTCTTGTAGTGATGCCATGTAGACGAAGAAATGATTTATTAACTCTTAATAATGATCCTATGAGAATTTCAAAAATTAGCTATTATTAAGCGCTTTTATTATAAGACTGCTATTAAGTCCTCTCTGATAATCAAAACTGCAATCAGAACGCTGCAAGTCTTCACCGGTTAATTGCTTCTGAGAGAGCAAGCAGCATTTAAATTTAGAGTACATTCTAAGAGATTTTAAAACAATTAACGAAAGGTCTTAAAAAAGGAACTAACGATTTACTGTCGGTACAAGAAGATAAAATATTGAATGGGTTTACCTGTACAAAACTGCACAATAAGTTTATCACAAGAGATATGATTTTTAACTCTCCATGAACCTGTAGAGCTGGCGACAGATGATGAATGCTTAGCCACTTACTCCTAATGGACACACATGTCAACATTCTCTGTTGTAAACTTTTTATTCAATTCATGGTTTGAATTTATGTGTAAACTTGTGAAGAACTTTTTACCATGTGATCATGTATTCTGAAAAAATGTATGAGTGCTAAGGACAAAGGGCAGAGAGGGGCTTAGGATAGAGCAGCCATGTAAGAATTTGGGTAAGTGCCCTAGTGGCCACTTCCCTGACTAGGAAGAAATGAAATATAGATTTTAAGGATGCAGTATAGATTTTAAGGAAGTTAACTCTGGAATGCTTGAGGGTAGTGTTTGCTAGCCACGGGAAGGGTTTACAGTGCCCAGGTTTGGAGCTAGCCAGGGCATAACAAAATTAACTAGCCTGTGTGTGCATTCCTGCGTCTTTCATTTGAGAGCTCTTGGGCAGGTGTGTGAGGACAGCCTGTAGGAAGCTAGAGCAGTTCACTTCTTTCATGCTACACATCCCCTGACTATACTTTATAGAACGAAAAAGTAAGGCCCCTTGTGAAAATCACAAGCCTCTAATAAAATAAAGAGTACTAACTGGACAATTAAAAAAAAAAAAAAAAAAAAAAAAGACTGGATGGGTCTTCAGAAGCCTACTTCAGCCACTGTCATCTGCACCTGCTTTACCCGTGCCAGAGACCTCAGCAAAAGAAGACACTGAAGACATGGGTGCTGATTGTATCTGACTGGAATTTTAATTTAATATCCAGGTAGTTAATATAGGAAATATAAAATTGTTAAGTATAAATCTTTATGTATCATTTCCTATCAGGATGCTATTTGACTAATTGTATAATTTCACCATGTGTCATAAGGCTTTTACTCATTTTATATTTGCTAACTTATACTTTGTTTTCAATTATTTTCTCACAGCCTTGCTATAATGATCCTGATATGTTTACACTACAACAGACTGTTAATTGTGAGGCCTGATTGAAGCCCTTCCCATACTGCTGTCAGTATAGGGTTTCTCTCCTGTGTGGACCTTCCGGTGAGCAGTAAGCCCCGAGCTCCAGATGAATTCCTTCCCACACTCCTCACACTTGAAAGGCTTTTCCCCAGTGTGAACTCTCTGATGAACTTGGAGACCAGACTTCTGGCTGAAGGCTTTCCCACATCTTTCACATTTGTAGGGCTTCTCCCCAGTGTGCACCCTCTGGTGGGACTGGAGGTTCCAGGCCTGACTGAACCGCTTCTGGCATGCATTGCATTTGAATGGCTTCTCACCAGTATGAACCCTTTGATGAACCTGTAGCCGAGAGGGAAGACTGAAGCCTTTCCCACAGTCCTCACATTTATAGGGTTTCTCCTCAGTGTGGACTCTCTGATGGGTGTGAAGCTTTGAGCTACAGGTGAAGCCTTTGCCACAGTCTCCACACTTATATGGCTTCTCTCCCAAGTGCATTCCCTGGTGACTCTGAAGATGTGAGCTCCGGCCGGAGCCCTTCTCACACACGCTGCAGTGACATGGCTTCCCTCCTGTATGCATCCGCTGATGTCTTTGGAAGCTTGAGGCTGAACTGAAACCCTTCCCACACTCCTCACACTTATATGGCTTCTCTCCTGTGTGGACCCGCTGATGGCTGTGGAGGTTGAAACTCAAGCTGAAGCGCTTCCCACACTCGCCACACTTGTAAGGTTTCTCCTCAGTGTGGATTCTCTGGTGGGTGTGAAGGTTTGAACTCCAGGTGAAGCATTTGCCACAGTCCCCACACTTATACGGCTTCTCTCCCGTGTGAATTCTCTCGTGGGCCTGGAGGTGTGACCACCGCATGAAGTCCTTCTCACACACCTCACACCTGTACGGCTTCTCCCTAGTGTGCAGTCTCTGGTGAGTCTGGAGAGCTGAACTCTGACTGAAACCTTTGCCACACTCTTGACACCAGAAGCGCTTTTCTCCTTGAGGAACACTTTGTGGAACAGGGACACTGGAGCTATGCCTGGTGTCCTCCTGTGGACTGTGTACAGGTGAACGCTCAGATGACAGCTGTGGCTTGTTTTTCATCAGAGTCTGCAGACACTGTTTCTGAGGGTTCTGTGTTTTCCTACCATGTGTTTTACTCCAACAACCCTGGGCTCTCCCTAACAGTAATTCCTGATTTTCTGTAATGCTGCAATGGTCACTGGTCAGAATGTCAAGAGAACTGTCTTCCTTGGAAGCCCGGGGAGGCTCTGCTGCTCCCCTGTGGCAGGAGGGGTGGCATTGCTCAAGGAAGGTAGAAGCCTTTCCTTGAGTGCTGACTACAGCTTCCAGTGCTCTGGTTAGTTGGTTCATATCACGGCTTGTTCTTTCCCAGCACAGAAGCTGCCCCAGTGACCGGCACGTCACTCCTGATACGTCAACAGTATTCAGCTTATGTGGACTCTGGCCTCCTGAAAGAACAGAGGATAGAAGGTAATATCAGCAAGGGTGGGGCACTGGTTCTCTCTGGAAACATTAACTAGAGACCAGCATCAAAGATGAAGAGGCAAGAGTTCTGAGGAAGAAAAATCTACAACAAACAGAGCGCACATTCAAGAGCCAGCAACAGTTGACCATGAAACTGTGGGGAAAGAGAAAACCAGTCCTAACCTGACTCATCCTCCTTATGAGAGTGTCATGGGAGGGCCCAGGGAGCTTTGGAAGCTGAGGAAAAGACACAGCATATACAGGGATCACACAGAACAGCAAAGGCCCAAACAATGATGTCCAGTGTGAGGAAGTGACTGTGTTTCAGAGAACATGGGGAGGAGGAGAGGGGAATAAGTTCATCTCACAAGCAGGCTTGGAAACCATGAGAGCTATAGCGTTTAACTGGCAAGACTCAAAATGAATGGGTGATTCAAACTGCAGATTAGACAAGAGCCTCTCTGGGAAAAGGGCAGAGGGCACGGGAATAAGCAAGTGGGTTTCTTTAAACACTTATTTCTTTAAACAAGTGAATCAGGAGATCCGTGTTCCCAGGATGCAGCTAAGAGGCTTGTACTACACATTGGGAGCGGTTAGTTGTTAAAGAAAAAGGTAGGGGGTGGGGTTACAGGTCGGGAGGGGGTGCTCTTGTGAGGGACGGGGAAGGCTTTATAGGGATAGAGATTGCTAAAGGTACACATGGGGCACAGGCATCACAGAGCTGTCGCTCAAAGTATGAACCATTCCAATCTGGTGAATGTCACTATGACTGAAACTACGTCTGTGCTAACAAGTGTGGGGGTGCTCACACACCACGGGGGCAAGTGCAGAGTGGGGAGATTGAGCAGGACACGCGTGTAAAGCTGCCTCTCAGAAGGGCTGTGAGGACTGCTGTGAAGACAGATGCAGGGAGTGGAGGGAAAGGCCAAGGGGATGGGAAAGGTCCATGACAGAGCAATGGAACCTCAGGGAAAGCTGCTAATGGAGTGGAAGCAGCCCAAGGGGAAGAAGTGTGACAAAGTCAACAGAGCTGAAAGGAGGTGGAGAGCCGCAGGGCGCTGTGACGTCACACTGATGCATTGGGAGTTTGCTCTCCTGTTTCTGTGGTTTCGGTGAAGTATTTCCTCACCTGGCTCCTTTTACAATGGTACAGCCTGTGCCACCGGATGTTGGATTCCATCATCAGCTGTTTGATTTTGGTTTTATAGGGGCTTCATGTAAGAGATTGCATGAGTCTCACAAGAGACACTGAACTATGATTTTTTAAAACAGGGTGGCGACTGAGAGGACTGTGGTGGGACTGAAGGCATTTTGCATTCTGCTATGGCTACAGGCCGATGGGGTCCGGGAGCGGGATGTGGTGGTGGGAATAGGTACGGACTCCGGAGACGTCAAGAAGACGCAAGACTTGAAGGTGTCAAAGGGGAGGCCTTGTTGGAGGACGGTTGTCAGTGGAATGGGTTTGATAGTTTAAAATACTCGGCGCAGGCTCAGGATCTCTCTTTCTGCTGCCTACACATCTGGATGTAGAATTCGTGGCTACCATGTCTGCCTGAATGCGGCCATGCTCCTCATCATAATAGCCTACTAAACCTCAGAAACCGGAGTAAGGACCAACTAAATGCTTTCCTTTATGGTTATAGCATTGACTAAGCGATAGACACACACACACACACGCACACGCACACACACCAGAAATGTTAAGTGCAGTCTGAAAAAGTAGAGTGGAAATAGAAAAGTGACTCAGCCACACACATCAATGGACGCTTTTCCAGAGGACCCAGGGTGGGTTCGCAGCACCCATGTGCTGGCTCACAACCATCCATGAGGCCAGTTCCAGGGATCCGATGCCCTCTTCTGGCCTCTGTGGGTACCGCGAGTGAACGTGGCACAGACACACATGCAGACAAACACTCAAATAGACATAAAGTACAAACCAAGTCAACCTAAAAGGAAAGCAGTGGAGCCCAACAGACACACGGGATGTGAACGTCCGACATCGCCAAGGACACAGGGACCGTCCTCACCCACGGCCAGGAGGTTCCTGAAGTTCTCCAGCATCACATCGTGGTACAGCTTCCTCTGGGCAGCGTCCAGAAGCTGCATCTCCTCCTCACTGAAGACCACGGCCACGTCCCTGAACGTCACTGCCTCCTGTCACAGCAAACACGTGACACCTCAGTTCCATTCTCGATGTCACTAGTTCCTGAGCACTTGTCTACACAGAGCCTGTTGTCTTAGTTACAGTTTCTATTGGGGGGACTAATCACCATGAATAAAAAGGCAAGTTGGGAACAGTTTCTTAGGCTTACACTTCCATATTCCTGTTCATTGTTGAAGGAAGTCAGAATGGTAACTCAGGCAGGGCTGGGCCCTGGAGGAAAGAGCTGATGGTCATGGGCAGCTGCTGCTTCCTGGCTTGCTCATTATGGCTTGCTGAGACTGCTTTCTTATAGAACACAGGACCATCAGACCAGGGATGGCCCCACCCACAGGGGGCTGGGCCTCCACACCATTGTCTAAATAATAAAATGCCTAACAGCTGGTTCCTCTCAGGGCATTTCCTCCATTGAGGCTCCTTCCTCTCTGATGACTCTAGCTGGTGTGAACGTGACCGACATCACCAGCCAGAACACCTATTCCCCCATTTCCATGGCTACAGAGGGGATAAAGAGCAAAGGAGAAAACACTGTGCGGGGAACTTGGTGTCATTTCCACAGCTGGGTCACGAGGTCCAGTGCATTGACCAGGAAGTCACCGATTTCAGAATCAGGGAGCATCAACCCATGTAAGGAGTCATGTGCTGACTTATACTGCAGACTCTTGGCAGTGCCTGGCTCCTCCCACTCCTATGATGCTCGGCTCTTCTTGGTCAGTAAAGCTCGGGTTACCTTCATCCCCAAATCCAAAGGCTCTGAAACCCATTCCATGAATGATGATCGTCTTTAAAACTTTTTGTGTTGAGCCTGATTACGAATCTCAGATCCAGAGTTCTTTATTAATAGTTTATGCAAATATTCCCAAATCCAAACATTCTCCAATGAATGAAGTACTTGTGTGTCCAGAAGTATCTGGTGGATGGCACGAGTTTGAATTGCTCATCAAGTCCTGAGCCCTGTCAATCTAACAGGCTGGACTGGCTGGTTTTGTGTCAACTTCACACAACCTAATGTCATCTAAAAGGAGGGAACCTCAATTATGAAAATATCCTAACCTGAGTGAGTAATGGTGGTGCACCTTTTTAATCTCAGCGCTTGGGAGGGAGAGGCAGGCTGTTGTCTCTGGATTTGAAGGCAGCCTAGACTATAGAGTTTCAGAACAGCCAGGACTATGTGGAGAAACCCTGTCTCCAAAAAATAACCAAAAAAGAAAATGCCTCTATAGGATCTAGAGGTTAAGTATTTTCTCAATTAGTGATTGATGGGAAGGGCCCAGCCCATTGTGGGTGGGGCCATCTCTGGGTATAAGAAAGAAAGCTGAGCAAACCATAGGGAACAAGCCAGTAATTAGCACGCCTCCATGGCCTCTGCATCAGCTCCTGCCTCCAGGTTTCTGCTTCGTTTGAATCCCTGTCCAGACTCCCTTCAAGGACAAACAGCAGTATGGATGGAAAGACAAATAAACTCTGTCCTTGCGTTAAGGTCACAGTGCTTTGTTGCACCAATAGAAAGGCTAAGGCAGACTGTGGTTGGGCCATGGCCTTAATCCCAGCATTCAGTAGCCAGAGGCTGGAGGATTTCCAAGTTCCAGGACAGCCTGGTTTACAGAGTGAGTTCCAAGGCAGCTTAGGCTACACAGACAAACTATCTTGGGAGAAGGGGAAGAGATAAAAGAAACCCTAACCCTTCAGAACTTTCTGGAAGAGACACAAAGCTTATTCTGTGTTCCTAGGAACACATCTCTGCCAACAGTAGTTGCATACAGGGACAAAGGTGTATGAGTAGTGGCTCTGTAAAGTTTAAGAACGTAGGTTCCATTCAAGGCTCTGGCCTGTTTTGCTTGGGCAACTTCTCAGTGCCTCAGTTTACCTATCTGCATAACAGTACCTCCATCCCAATGTGCCCGAAGGGATTAAATGAGACCACGACCTAGGACACTTGTATGGCATGCATCAAGCAGCCAGTACATCCAACAGCATCATCATCGTCTGTAATATGCCGATCATGGCCACACGGTGATCCATGAAGGCTGCAGTGTATGTGTGTTTAATTCACCATATATATGCACACACAAAATGCAAAACAAAAATGTAATTAAGTTAGTGAAAATTCAGAAATCCACCATTTTTAATTACCTACCCAAGTACCCCAAAACACAACGATAATACAAAAATTTATAAATCACACAAATAGGGAAGACTGTACTTATTTGCAAATTGAAATTAGGCAAACCTTGGAAAATGAAGTCACTTTTTAAATTTAAGTGAACTTAACTTTTTTTTTTTTAAAACATGTGTGACTGTGTGTACCTTGTATGCTAGTGCCCTGGGAGGCCTGAAGAGGGCGCTGCAGTTGGAGTTACAGGCAGTTGGAAGCCTGCAGATGTGGGTGCTGGGAACAAACTGAGCCAGTGCCCTTTCTGAAGCTCTCTCCAGCCCACTTCTCTGATTCTTTTAATTTATCCTTTTACACTTTCCTGTGTGCAGTGCACTTGGAGCACGTGTCCCCTGTCCTCTCATCCCTCCTCCTACCAGACCTTTCCTCTCAGCAGCTTCCCCTCTTACTCCATGCAGTTCAGAGAGGCTCAGCTGCAGAGCCCTTCCCAGCATGCAGGGTCCGTTCTCAACCCTAGCGCTGAGGGGAATGGGGAAGCAACCCGACTCACCTGGAACTTGGTCATTGTTCTCTTCTCTTTGAGACAAGGCGGGGCTCTGGGAAGCAAGCTGGGGGAGGAAGGGCTCTGTGAGAACAGTGCTAGGTCAGTGGGTCCACATGGCTTCCTCAGCTTCCCCATCAGCCCCAAGTGCTGTGCCCGCTGTCCAGGCTTTTCTCCCTGCGGGTTACCAGACCCTCTCACCACATTCTGATTCTGGTGGCTTCAGAGATGCGGGCGCTCCTACCTCCACAATGCTGCCTGAGGTGATGGGATTCCCAGAAAAACCAATGATTAAGAAGCCCGGACTCTCTGATAAACGCTGTGTCATGACCTCTCAGAAGGGTCTGTCAACTGTGACATCTATCTTACATAGTATTATTTTCATACACGGGAGGGAAAATATCCCTGTCTGTCTCACTTAAAAGGTTTAATAACATTGTTCATCTGACAGCGCCTCTACAACGGCTCCTCTCCCAAATGCATAAAGGTAACAACCAACAAAGACCTAAAGCTCTGTAAGGAAAGGGGAGTTTGGCCCTGGGAGGTTGCTCAGCAGGTACAGGTGACTATCTCTGAAACTGAGCCTCTGAGTTCGAGTGTCTGGACCACACACAGTGGAAGGAGAGACTGGACTTCCTAAAGTTTCCTCCTGATCTTTTTATACAGGCTACGGCACACCTACCACACTCTAAGTAAGTAAATAAGTAAGTTAGTTAGTTAGTTCGGAAGTTAGTTAGTAAGTTAGTTAGTTGGTTAAGCAAGTAAGGAAGTAGGTAAATAAATTTACAAATCACATCAGAGCCAGAGTTGCCTACTCCTTAAGGCTTCAGGACACTGGCCATCTCTCAGCGCAGCTTCTGTGGGAAGTTGGACTCCGCCCGGGGCTCCAGGAGCAGCTGAGATGGGTCCAGGAATCCCGGGCAGCGCCACCTCAGGCAGAGCCCGGCCAGAGAGGACCGGCTGCCGCCGCCTCCTACTTCTCCCCAGTCGCGGACTCGGTCCCGAGGAGACACACCGGGAGCACCGGTCACAGAGCCACCGAACGCTCCAGGATCTCACTCCACCAGGCCGCCCTGCCTTGCGGAAGTGGAAGCGACTTTGGCGGCGGCTGGAGCGGGAATTGCCATTCCCAGAATGCCTCGGAGGAAGCGCCTAGCTCTGGTGCTCTTCTGGGACTACATTTCCCAGAATGCCAAGGTTTGGTCATGTCCCATGCTGTTTCAACTATAGTTAGGTAGTTAGGTCCCTGGAAATGGCTTTTGGCAGCTTGTTTTCCTGAATTGCTTTTCCGTTTCTTTTTGTTTGTTTGTTTGTTTTTCATTTGTAGAATTCTGTGAATAATACGTAGGTACGTTTTTGTTTTTGATAGTCGCTTTTCATTTTCTATTATTGACCCCCCCCCCCAGACAGTTTCTCTGTATATATCTGGCTGCCTGTATATATCTATTCTCTCTCTAAACCAGGGTGACAGTGAACTCAGAGGCAATCCCCTCCCCCCCCGCTCTGCCTCCGAAGTGCTGAGATTAGGGCATGGACCGGGCTGGAGAGATGGTTCATAAATTAATAGCACTGACTGCTCTTCCAGAGGTCCTGAGTTTAAATCCAAGCAACCACATGGTGGCTCACAACAGTGTGTAACAGGATCTGATGCCCTCTTCTGGTGTTTCTGAAGACAGCTACAGTGTACTCATAATAAATAAATCTTTAAAAACAACAACAACAGCAACAAAAAAGCAGGATGGAACACCATGCCCTGCTGTGGATACTTTTTAAACATTGAAGTACCCTATTATAGTGCATTCTAAAAGCTAAAATGTCAACTGTGAAGAGATAGGAGTGTGATTCAGCAGCAGAATGAGAGTTGCCTTCACAGGATCCCCGTGAGGTGTGAGGGTACCGCACCTGCCTAGAATCTTCTGGGAAAGTGTCCTGGTGTTACAATACATGCTATTTTTTTTTTTCAGTGTTACCTTCCTGTGAAGAGACACCATCACCAAGGCAATTCTTAAAATAGAGAATTTTTTATTTGGGGTCTTGTTCACCCTTTCAGATCTTAGTCATTTATCACCACAGCAGGAAGCATGAACCATTCAAATATTTGATCTCTGGGCAAAGGCTACTCTTATCCAAACCAACACACTCCACTCCCTAGTCCCCAAGGGTTATAGGTACCACACAATGCCTATGGCCAGCAAAATTGTTTGGCAGGAAAAGGCACTTGTGCAACCAAACTAAAGGACCTGAGTTCAAGCCTTGAAACACACGTAGTGGAAAAGGAGAACTTACCCCATTAGATTTCCTTTGTTCCTAGGAGACACACACACACACACACACTTACTAAAAAGAAACTACAAACTATAAGAAGACGGCTTACTTTGTCTCAGTTTCACTGAAAAGCCACTTCAGACCCCACCATGCTGCAGCAACTATGTTTATTAGCCCCTTGCCTGAAGGACAGTTCTCCTCAGTGTCACACTGTAATTCCCACTCCTCCCTAACACTTACCAAAAACATGACCATTCACTATGGATGGTCGAGGAACCCTGAGTCTCAGAATCTGCTGTAAATTGTAGGTCAGGTTATGGGTGTTTGTACAGAACAGTATGTCACAGAGAGAAGAGCATAAACTCTATTAATCTACTGGTATACACCATTCGATTCTTTTAAAAACCAGATTCATTTTTAAGTGTGTGGGGTGGGGGAGAGGGAGAGGGAGAAAGAGAGATAGAGGGAGAAAGAGAGAGAGAGGGAGGGAGGGGGGAAGGGAAGGAGGAAGAGAGAGAAAAAGAGAGGGAGGGAGGGAGGGAGGGAGAGAACACAAGAGGGTATCACGTCCCCTGGGGTTGGAGTTACAGGCTGTTTGTTGACACTAAGAGGTAGTAGGAAACCTCTACTACAAAGAGGCCTCTAGGAAACTGCAGCAATTTTATAAGGCATTTTCATTACTAAGGATTGAGGTAGGAGTGCCCCACCCCCTGTGAATGGGGCCATCCCTAGGTAGTTCCTAGGTTGTATAAAAAAGCAAGCTTAGCAACCAGGCCTGGTGGCCTTTGATGTCATCATCTCTTGGGAGGTGGAGGTAAAAGCATCTCAGCGAATTTCGGTCCAGCCTGGTCTACGTAGTGAGTTCCAGGACAGCCAGCACTGCATAGTGAGATCCCAAGCCATCCACAGCAAGCCTGTAGGCAGTGTTCCCATGGTTCCTGCTTCACTCCCTACTCCAGCTTCCCTCAGCGACTATGACTGTCCTGTGCAATTCAAATACCACCCCCCAGGTCATTTTGCTCAGTGTTTTATCATAGTAACAGACACCAATCTAGATTGGGAGTTTTCTTCTACTTTTGGAAATGTTTTCAGCGTCATGAGTTTTTGCTGCACTGCTTTGGCTCCTGGTGGATCACACCGTGCACCCTCCCAGGAGCTATCTTTGGTCCGAAAATGAAATACAGACACATATTAGCTTCCTTCTTGGTTACCTTAAAGGCTGGAAACTTCTAAATCTACACCTGCTACCCCAGGCCTGATCGGGAAAATGGCCACTTAGCCCAAGTCTCACATGGCTGGTTAGGTTAGCTTTATTTCCTGTCGCTCCCACACCCCATCCCTCCACCCCAGTCATGGTGATTCTCTACCTTCCACTCTGTGTCCTCACCCAGGCAACTCTAAGGGTTCCTACATGTGCTTAGCCATTGACCTTTGGCACATTATTGGTTGATCACTATCCAACTAGGAACAAGGATCTTTAGCATTTGGACAATTAGCAATTCAATATTCCTGATTGAATCGAAGCCTTAGAACCAATCTCCAACACCTCAATTTTTTGGTCCAAACAATTGAGTACAACCATACAATTATGTAAATTATAGAGTATGGTATACAATTAACATCCAGTTCATCATATTTGTCAATTAAAGTACTCTACCATCATTTCTAACTTAAAGAATTTAGGACGATTTGTCTTGTCTAGGTGGGCAGATTGTATCTCTCAAGGAAATAAGGCGGAATATGACTAAAGACTGTTGACTCTGTCCCACGCCCTCCTTACAATGTGAGGTTAGCACTTATACATCTCCCAAAAAGCAATTTCCATTGACTTCACTCTAGTTAAAATAGCTTGGTTCTTTCTCATTCTGGGAAATGTAGTCCCACAAATGTAGTCTCATCAAAGCTATGAGGTCCCGCTGCGGCATTCTGGGAATTGTAGTTCTGGAGCCATCTGCAGCCGCCTTTGCTTCAGCTCGGGGAGCCTATGCTGCCTGGCAGTGAGGTGAGAGCTTGGAGCATTTCTCAGACCTTCTGTGCTCTGGTGCCCCAATGTGTCTTCTCAGGGAGGATTCCGCATTCCGGGGAGAAGCAGGGCAACGGTGGCAGTGGCCGGTCTTCTCTGGCCGGGCTCTGCCTGAGGTGGCGCTGCCCGGGATTCCTGGACCCATCTCAGCTGCTCCTGGAGCCCCGGGCGGAGTCCAACTTCCCACAGAAGCTGCGCTGAGAGATGACCAGTGTCATAAAGCCTTAAGTGGCAACTCTGGCTTTTATGTGACTTTTTTTTTTTTTTTTTTTTTGCATTTATTTATTTAAGAGGGAAGGGGTGTGTCGTGGCTTATGTATGGAGGTCAGAAGACAACTTGTGGGAATCAGGTCTCCCCTTGCACCATGTGGAGTCCAGGGACTCGAAATCACCATGTCAGGCTCAGCTGAAGTCACCTCTACCCTCTAAACCATCTTTCAGGGCCAAACTCCCGTTTCTTTAGAAAGGGCTTAGGTTTTTCTTGGTTATAATCTTTATGCATCTGGAAAAGAGACTTTGTGGAGGCTCTTGCAGATCAGTAACGTTTGCTAGTAATTAAGTCTTTTAGAGTTGGACACAGAGGAGGATATTTCACTCCCATGCATACAAACAGTACTATGTAAGATAGCTGTCACAGTTGACAGACCCTTCTGAGAGTGGTGGTGGTTGAAAGGAAAAGTCACCGGCACCAGTGTTGTAAAAAGATGACGTCCTGGGTTTCAGCACCAATGTTAGGGGAAGGATGAAGAGAGTGGGGGCATAAGGCCCATGGAGGTGCAGCGAGGCCTGGGGGCAAGGGAGATGCCTCTCGGGGGGCCCATGTTGGGAATCCCTTCCCCCTGAGGGACCAGCCACAAGACAGTATAGTACAGAATAGAGTTTATTCAGGTCATGGAGAGTTAAGAGGGTAGTAGAGGTAGAGAGAGAGAGAGAGAGAGAGAGAGAGAGAGAGAGAGAGAGGAGTAGAGGCGGGCCATGAGCACGTGGAGGGAGAAGGGGGAAAAGAAAGGGAAGAGGAGGGGTAGGGGTGGGAGAGCAGGGCTGCAAAAGGCCAAGAGGCCTAGAAAGGCAAGAGAGAGAGGAGGGGGCAAGCAGCCCCTTTTAGAGTGTCAGGTCACTGGGGCGGAGCATACCTGGCTACTGCCAGATAATTGAGGGGTGGGGTTTACAGAATCCCAAAACTCATGACACAGCATTCATCAGAGCACCCGAATGTCTGAAGCCACCAGAATCAGAATGTGGTGAGAGGGTCTGGTAACCCGCAGGGAGAAAAGCCTGGTCAGCGCGCACAGCACTTGGGGCTGATGGGGAAGCTGAGGAAGCCATGTGGACCCACTGACCTAGCACTGTTCTCACAGAGCCCTTCCTCCCCCAGCTTGCTTCCCAGAGCCCTGCCTTGTCTCAAAGAGAAGAGAACAATGACCAAGTTCCAGGTGAGTCGGTTGCTTCCCCATTCCCCTCAGCGCTAGGATTGAGAACGGACCCTGCATGCTGGGAAGGGCTCTGCAGCTGAGCCTCTCTGAACTGCATGGAGTAAGAGGGGAAGCTGCTGAGAGGAAAGGTCTGGTAGGAGGAGGGATAAGAGAGGACAGGGAACACGTGCTCCAAGTGCACTGCACACAGGAAAGTGTGAAAGGATAAATTAAAAGAATCAGAGAAGTGAGCTGGAGAGAGGCTCAGAGAGGGCACTGGCTCAGTTTGTTCCCAGCACCCACATCTGCAGGCTTCCAACTGCCTGTAACTCCAACTGCAGGGGATCCAGCGCCCTCTTCTGGCCTCCCAGGGCACCTGCACAACATGTACCCACAGACACAGGGCTTGTAAATATATTTTAAAAAATTAAGTTCACTTACATTTTAAAGGTGACATAATTTTCCACAGTTTGCCTAATTTTATTTTACAATTAAATAGGAGTTTCTTACACTCACATTTATGATTTTTTTGCATTATTATTGTGTGTGTGGTCTGTGAGCCTGTCTTGACTTTCTTCAACCTTGCTGAAGCTGTGTCTCTTGTTTTTGGTAGTCTGTGGAGACAGGCAGATACCTGGTGCTCAGTAGAGCCATCCTAGGCTAATTGGCAAGTTCCGTGCTACTAGAGGACCCTGTCCCCCAAACAAACAAAATACCTAGATAGCAGCTGAGGAAGGACACCAGAGGTTGTGCATGCTCACACATACATAAGTACATTCATATGCATGTATGCACACATGTATACACACATGCACACAGATCACTGGTCACCCTCACTTCCTGCACTGGGCATCCTGAGCATTCACACTCTGAACAACCGTGGAGCCTCTGGCTGCCGCCAGCTGCACAGCTTCCATAGTCGATCCAACTCTGGTGATGAAGGACTGAGAAGGACAGACTCACAGACGTGTGTGCAGACGAGCTGGGATCGAATGAGCCGTGTGCTCTGATGGAGACATGGCAGCAGCGTGGAAACTCAGCTCATGGATTAGACACGCTGAGCACCAGGGGTCACGATTCAGGAAACTGAAACCTGAGTCCTAATGCCAAGGGGAGGATCTGACGTGGTTCAGCCAAGCTCTCCAGCTCCGCAGTGCCGTCAGCTCCAGGGAGTAGGTGCTTGTTCTGCTGACAACAGTGGCTGTATTCCTGGGGAATTTGTAGGCAGTAGGATGCAGAACCCCTAAACTGGTCAGTTTAAAAATCTTGGGTACCTTGGTGTTTAAAAATAGCAGCTTGTCTGAAACTTCCACTTACTTAATTTCGTTCCTTCTATATTTATTGTGTGAATGTGGACGGTGCATTTTAAATTAATCCCTTCAGGGATATTGGGATGGAGGCACTGTTATACAGATGGGGAAACTGAGGCACTGAAAATTGCCCAAGCAAATCAGGCCAGGCCTTGAAGTGTGCGGGGAAGTCCATGAGGTTTCCAGAGCCTGCGCTGTCATCCATGTCCCTGAATGAGACTACAGTTGACAGCATTGTGTTCCTGCGAACAACGGATGAGCTGCTTGTCTGTTCTAGAAGGTTCCTGAAGGCCTGTGTCTTAATTAGGGTTTCTTACGTCTTCCTTTCTCTCCAACCTTAAGGCAGACTTTCTCGGCGTAGCCCTATCTGTCCTCGATTTCACTCTGTATACCAGGCCGGCCTTGAACTCAGAGATTGCCGTGCCTCTGCCTCCAGAGTGCTGGGATTAAAGCCACACACCACCACTGCTCACCTTAGTTAGGATTTCTACGGATGCAACAAAAACACCGTGACCAGAAAGGAGGTTGGGGAGGAAAAAGTGTATTAGCCTCACACTTCCATATTGTTGTATATCACTGAAGCAAGTCAGAACGGAAACTCAAACAGAGAAAGAACCTGGAGGCAGGAGCTGATACAGAAGCCATGGAGGGATGCTGCTCACTGGCTTGCTCCCCATGGCTTCCTCAGCCTGCTTTCTTATAGAACCCAGGACCACAAATCCAGGAATGGCCCCACCCACAATCGGCCTCCCCTATCAATTAACAATAAGCAAATGCCTTACAGCTGGACCTAATGGAGGTATTTTCTTCTTTTGATTTTTGTTGTTTGTTTCTTTTTATTTTTTGAGATAGGGTTTCTCTGGGTAGCCCTGACCATCCAGGAATACTCTGTAGACCAGACTGGACTAAAAGTCACAGAGAACCTGCCTCTGCCTCCCAGGTCCTGGGATTAAAGGTGTGGACCACCATCACTCAGTTTTGGAGGGTCTATAAGAAATCAGGCTGGGTAAGTCATGATGAACATTCCAGCAAGCAGAATGCATGGCTGTGCATGGCATCTGCATCACCTTCTGCCTCCGGGACCCGGCCCTGCTTCAGGCCCTGTCCTGACTTCCTTCAATAAGGGACAGGAATATGGAAGTGTAAGCCTAAGAAACTGTTCCCAACTTGCCTTTTTTATTCATGGTGATTAGTCCCCGCAATAGAAACCATAACTAAGACAACAGGCTCTGTGTAGACAAGTGCTCAGGGCCTAGTGACATCGAGAATGGAACTGAGGTGTCACGTGTTTGCTGTGACAGGAGGCAGTGACGTTCAGGGACGTGGCCGTGGTCTTCAGTGAGGAGGAGATACAGCTTCTGGACGCTGCCCAGAGGAAGCTGTACCACGATGTGATGCTGGAGAACTTCAGGAACCTCCTGGCCGTGGGTGAGGACGGTCCCTGTGTCCTTGGCGATGTCAGACGTTCACATCCTGTGTCTTAATTAGACCCTACTGATTGCATTTTAGGATTTTAGGTTTATTTATTTATTTTTTTTTTGTTTTTTTAATATATCTTTGAGTGTGTTGTCTGGCTTTCTGTGCATCACATTCATTTGTGGTCTTTACAGAAGAAAGAAGAGGGCACTCGGTACCCTGGACCTAGCACAGATGATGGTTGTGAACCAGCGCGTGGGTGCTGCCGACCTAAGCTGGGTCCTCTGCAAGAGCAGCAGTGCTCTGAATCACTGAGCTGTCTTTCCAGCCTTTAATTTATTTTTTAAAACTGCATTTTACACATAAATGCTGTGCTTTAACTAAGAATTTTAAACATTCCTTTTGGAGCATGCACCTCTCTCTCTCTCTCTCTCTCTCTCTCTCTCTCTCTCTCTCTCTCGTGTGTGTGTGTGTGTGTGTGTGTGTGTGTGTGTGTGTATGTGTGTGTGAGTGTGAATCAATGCCTTGTGTGTGTGTGTGAGTGTGAATCAATGCCTTGTGTGTGTGTGTGTGTGTATGTGTGTGTGAGTGTGAATCAATGCCTTGTGTGTGTGTGTGAGTGTGAATCAATGCCTTGTATGTGTGTGTGTGTGTGTGTGTGAGTGTGTGCGTGAATCAATGCCTTGACCATGGCAACTCCTATGAAAGAAAGCAGTTCATTGGGCTTGTTTCCTGTTCCTGAGGTGTATGTAGTCCATTATCATCGCGTTGGGGAGTATAGCAGCATCCTGGACAGTGGATCTGCAGGAACAAGGAAGTGAGAGACACTGGGCTTGGCTTGAGTGTTTGAAGCTCCAAAGACCACCCACTCTGACCCATTCCCTCCACCTCCTGATCCCTGCCAAGCCACACCCCATGGACCAAGCATTGAAACACGTGAATCTATAGGGGCCGTACCTATCCAAACCACCACATCCCGCTCCCTGGCCCACGTAGGCCTGTAGCCATAGCAGAATGCAAAATGCCTTCAGTCCCACCGCAGATGTCCCCAGAGTGTATCATAGTCTCAACCTAAAATACCGAAGTTCGAAGTCTCTTCCGAGACTCTTCTATACGGAGTATATCCTTCTATAAAATCAGAATTAAAAAGCAGATCACATGACTCAACATACAATGGCACAGACCATTGGAAAAGGAAGGAAAGACCATTGGAAAGTGAGGAAATTCTGCACCAAAACAAGACGAGAAACCAGGAGAGCAAACTCCCAATGCATCAGTGTGACGTCACAGTGCCCTGCGGCTCTCCACCTCCTTTCAGCTCTGTTGACTGCGTCACACTTCTTCCCCTTGGGCTGCTTCCACTCCGTGAGCAGCTTTCCCTGAGGTTCCATTCCTCTGGCTTCTCTGACCTCTTGAGGTCTCCACGGCAATCTTCACCTTCACAGCTTTACACAGTGGCCTCTCTGGGCCTCCACGCAGGGACACCCCGACACATGTGTGCCCTTTGTGGCTTTCCTTAGCTGCAGGGAGTTTCCACAAGCTCATTCCTGTGTCGTTGAACAAGACAGGAAAGTACAGCCACCAGACACCCCAACACTGCTTCTGTCCTTGTGTAGAGTGCCTCCTACCCCCTAAAATCAAAGAGTCCCATTACACTCCTCCCCGCCTCAGAATTTTGGCCTCCCATTTGGCTCAGTAAAATCAAGTTGTTTTTCTGGCAAGGTACAGCTATGTAGCCCAGATATTTGTGATCCTCCTGCCTCAACTTCCAAAGCACTAGGGGGCTTAATCCACTGCGCCTGACTGGACTCTCTGTTTTAGGCTCTCACACTCCAGTTCTGCTGATCCCCATCTCTTTTCCCGCTCCTCTCTCTGTGTCCCAGCTGTTGTTGCTTACGTTTTTTGTCCCAGAATGCCATTCCCTATTGGAGTGTTGTGATCCACCCCCCTCTGTCCTCTCTCTCTCTCTGTTCCCCTCCCCCTTCTCTCCCCTTCCACCACTCTGTGTGCGTGTGTTTGTGTACTCAGCAATCCTCACACACCCTGCTCTGAGACCCCGCTTTACACGCGTGTCCTGCTCACTCTCCTCCTTCTGCACTTGCTTCCGCTGGTGTCTGAGTGTCTGAGACCAGCTCAGTCAAACAACAGGTTCCCCAGGGCCGGAGTGAGGATTGAAAGAAAGGAGAGACAAGTCAGTAAAAATCGTAACATGACTTCGGCCAGGCCAAAGCCTCTGGGCCGAAGCGAAGCCTTCTTTGTTCAGTCCCTTTTTAAATCACTTTAATTACATGCAGAAAGATAAGATCGGTTCTGAGTCCGGGAACAAGCAAGTTAACAACCAAAGATCCCGAAATCATCTTTCTGGAGGCCAGGTGTAAAGGTCAGGGACAAAAATGGGGTCCAAGGAGACTGCTGCTCCTACATTCTCGAAACCTGCCCCGCCCTGAGCTACATTCCTGAGGGCACTACAAATGTTCTTCCTTCTAGGCTACATTCCCAAGGGTTCTGCCCTGAACTTCAGATGCAAATGTACTTCCTTTGTAGGACCCCCTTTCGGGGACCCCCACTCTAGTCTCGGGACACGGGGTTACCCAATGAAACGCGAGAGACCTTCTTGCTGCAAAAGCACGAGGTAGTTTAATGACGGAGCTCCGGGCCGATACGTATCTCACTCAGGAGACAGAGGCATCGAAAGCTGGAGGTTTTTATAGGGAGGGAGTTGGGGGGCTGGGAAGAAAAGCTTGCCCAACACTCACTACAGTCAGGAAGTCAGGAGCCTGAGCCCCACACAATGACCTCTTCACTCCATTCCCTCTTTGTGAGAGGATGGGCTCTTTCCAGGACCTGGCATTTACACAAGAATTAATTACACTCCAGGGTTCGGAAGTCCCAGGCACTGCGGTGTTTATACAAGATAAGTTACATCTTCACTAATGACTGTGAATTCCAGAGCTCCACAATCGATGGCGTCCAGGTGTCCAGAGGAGGCAGTTAAGCAGTTAAGCCCTAAATTTCCTAGCTAACAACTGACAAGATACTCCTCTCTATCTGTTCACTCCCGTTTTCCATCTCCTTGTATAAGAGGTAGCCTAGACAAATCATATTCAGACAATAGGAAACATTATTTCTCCTAAAAGAGCAGATTCAGCATTGCAGAGACTGCCAGATTGTGGAAGGTCTTAATTATTGAGGACTGAAATACACTATGAAGAGAATACCAAAAACCAGCAACAGGATTATCAGGCCTTGAGATTATCAGACCTTGAATTTCATTTCCTTTCACCTTGTAGCCTTCTCAGGGCTTAGCACTGAGACCAACCAGGTTCCTGCCTTTGGCCAGCTTCAGAATGTCCTGGTAAAATAAGATTATTCACCATCAACTGTCCAGAGGTGCCAACAATGCTCCCCCCCCCACCTGAGCACCAACAGACTTGTTACCATCGATTTACTTTTAGTTGTCGTGACTTACACCAAAATCCCGAGTGTTGGCACTCTGTGAGTAAGGGCTCCACGAAGCTCGTGCCCCTTCTGTAGCTGCACCACATTCCTCTTCGTAAAGCCTTCCCTGTCCCTCGGAAGAGCATCCCTCTCCCGACCTGTAACCCCGTTCCTCTGCTTCATTCTTCCCCGTGACACTAACTGTTCTGGTGTGTCATGCCCGCCACTGAGCCGCATCCAGGAGTGCTGATCTTCTTGTTCGCCTGTTTCTGTTTTCAGCTTCTGAAGTTGTCCAGCCCACAATTTTTTTTCCTGGGGTCATTTCTAGTGGCCCTGGGGGACCTGTCAGATACTGTTGCAATTTTGTTATTCCTTCAGGGCCTCTGATGCCTTCCTTCAGTTGGCAGCTGAGATCTTCCTTTCCTGAGCTCTGTCCCCTGCTCATGTGAGCCTTGTGACCTTAGATTGGAGAGCAGGTATTTGAAACACAAGGGCCCTGCCCTTGCATCTCGCACCGCCAAACCTTCCCCTCATCTGTAACCAGGTGTTGAATGGTGTGCAGATTGTTCTCTTAAGGCTTTAGCTCTCCTCTTGTAGTTTCCGAGCGAACGTGTGTGATGAAGTTGTTCCAATCCCCTCCCACACATGCATGCTCTCAAAGACAGGGGCTTCCTTGAGGAGGAGGACGTGAGCTACAGGGCCCATGTGAGCACCCCTACACTGCTTAGCATGGGTTTTGAGCTTTTTCCCCCGTTCTGTTTCCACAGCTACACACAAGGTGTTCAGCAGAGGCTGGAGATGACCTTGAGCCTTACCTCCTGGGCTCACGCCAGATTCTCCACTGCGCTCTTGAGTGACCTCGCTCCTTGTAGTTCACTGACTCTCGGAGCTCTCAGGCCTTTAATGTCCCCATCCTTGCTCATATTACCTTCTGTTCTGTATTTTCTCAGGAGGCCAAAGTCCAAACAAGATTGAGACACTTCACGCAATGGGGGTAAGGTGCCTTTCACTGGGGCAGCTTCCATGCCGGCAAATGACAAGCCATGACGTCAGCAAAGCGGCCAGAGCTCCAGATGATGTCATCAACAGTCGCTGGAAGGGCTCCACCATCCCGGAGGATTGCCTCAGGGGAGCAGGACAGCCTCCCCGGGCCTCTGAGAGTCTCACAAGCAACCGTCCCGGCATTAGTGAGAATCAAGAATGTCTGTTAGGGAGGGCCCAGAGTTCTTCAAATGAAACACATCTTAGTGAGAGACGGAACCATGGGAAACACTATCCTCAGACTCTGGTGAAAAACAAGCCACAGCTGTTGGCTCTGGGTGTTGACATTCTGAGTTTCCTTTCCCATGAAGATAACAATACACTGCATGAAAGAGACAAAGTCCACAGCAGCGGTGACTGTGATGAAGTTACCCATTCCATGTCACACCTCACCCAGGCTGGTGATTACACAAAACGGAAGGCCTATCAGAGCAGCAAGGGTCAAGAAGCCTTCATTGAGAGCTTCCTTCTAGAACTCCATCAGCAGGGCCTCTTAGGAAAAATGTCCCCTGACCATAGTACACACAAGGTCACCAGGCATAGCTCCAGTGTCCCCACTCAACAAAGTGTCCATCCAGGAAGAAAGCGCTACTGGTGTCAAGAGTGTGGGAAGGGTTTCAGTCAGAGCTCAGCTCTTCAGACTCACCAGAGAGCGCACATGGGGGAGAAGCCGTACAGGTGTGACAGCTGTGGGAAAGGCTTCAGCCGCAGCTCAGATCTCAACATTCACTGCCGAGTGCACACTGGAGAGAAACTACACAAGTGTGAGGTGTGTGGGAAGGGCTTCACCAAGTGGGACCACCTCCAGATACACGAGAGAATTCACACAGGAGAGAAGCCGTATAAGTGTGGGGACTGTGGCAAACGCTTCAGCTGCAGATGGAACCTTCACACCCACCAGAGAGTCCACACTGAGGAGAAACCTTACAAGTGTGACGAGTGTGGGAAGCGCTTCAGCTTGAGTTTCAACCTCCACAGCCATCAGCGGGTCCACACAGGAGAGAAGCCATATAAGTGTGAGGAGTGTGGGAAGGGTTTCAGTTCAGCCTCAAGCTTCCAAAGACACCAGCGGGTCCATACGGGAGAGAAGCCATATGTCTGCAATGTGTGTGGAAAGGGCTTCAGTCAGAGCTCGAATTTTCACGCCCACAAGAGAGTTCACACTGGGGAAAAACCATACAGATGTGATGTGTGTGGGAAGCATTTCACCTGGAGCCTTCACAATCACCAGAGAGTCCACACAGGAGAGAAACCATATAAGTGTGGGGAGTGTGGGAAAGGCTTCGGGCATGCCTCCAGTCTGCAGGCTCATCAGAGCGTCCACACTGGCGAGAAACCATTCAAATGCAGCGTGTGCCAGAAGAGGTTCAGTCAGACCTCAATCCTCCAGGACCACGAGAGAGTGCACACAGGGGAGAAGCCTTACAAGTGTGACACCTGTGGGAAAGCCTTCAGCCAGAGGTCTGGTCTCCATGTCCATCAGAGAGTTCACACTGGGGAAAAGCCGTTCAAGTGTGAGGAGTGTGGGAAGGAATTCAGATGGAGCTCAGGGCTTAGTTCACACCGGAGGGTCCACACAGGAGACAAATCCTACACAGTGAGTCAGCAGTGTGGGAAGAGCTTCAGTCAGGCCTCACACTTCCACACACACCTGAGAATCCACACCACAGAGAGGAGCTGAATCCGCAGCATCTGCTGTAAGGGCTTCAGCCAGAGATCACATCTCATCTACCACCAGAGGGTCCACAAGGCAGGGAACCTGAGGTTTGTTCTGCTGTCACGTGGGCTCCATGCTGGCTGTTAAAAGTGCCACCAGACCCAGAGGCTTCGGGAGAGACTGTATTTTGGTATTTTGTCCTCAACTCACTCTTCTACTGAGCTCATTATGAAAAAGGAAGATAGTAGTTTAGAATGGAACTTCTTAGTGTGCTCACACACACACACACACACAAACTAGAGACATATAGAAAAGGATTCTGATTTAATTATAAAAGGAAAATTGTCAATTGTCAGGAATAAAACCAACAGAAAATCATTATGACATCCTAATGCTGAGATTGTTTCATTATTGGCAAAGAGCTTGTAGCAAATATATGGGGGAAATTATCAATAAATACCCTAAAGGCAAGTGACTTTGGTTTATACAAAGGTTTAACCCAATGCTCCCCCATATAATAAAAAGAACACCGATTCCTGAAGTGTTTACATTTTCTTTTTGTGCAAATAAGATGGGAATGGCTGGTTGTTATAAGACAGAAAAAAAAAAAAAGCAAAGCCACACACACTTCAGTTCAATGATCAGAGCTGTGTATCATTCTCATGATATTAGATTTCCATGAATCTCTGGTTGTAGTTACTGACTCTAAGTATGCAGACAGAGTGTCCTTGCATATAGAACCTGCTGAACTTATTCGGGATAATTCAAAGTTAACTTCACTGTTTTATTGAACTACAACAATTGATCAGAAATAGAAATCATCCATTGTATATATCACATGTCAGAACCCATACATGTGTATCTGGACCTCTAGGACACAGTAATGGTGAAATTGATCGGCTATTGTATGAAATGTGCTAGAAGTTTCAGAATTCTGTAAGAAATACAATTTAACAACAAGGGCTTTAAAAGTCATTTTTCTGTGACCCGGCAGGAATAGAAGGAAATTATAATAAATTGTTTTACTTGCCTTCATGTAGTCAAACTCTATTACCTGAAGGAAGTTAACACACGTACCTAAAGAGATGACTTTTGCCAAATGGAAATGACAATTTTGGAATATTGAAATGTGTGTCCCATATAAGAGTCACATACTCAGGGTTTCACCAGGCTAGTGCTTTAGGTTCTGAAAAGCTGATTGTGTAATTGCACATTTTGAGGGAAGTTATGGCAACTCTGGGAATATCTGTGCAGATTAAAACTGACAGCACTCCATCATGTCTCTAGTGAAATGAAGAAATTTCTTGCATATTATTATACAAAGCATATAACAGGTACTACACAATCCTGTAGGTCAAGAGAAGGGGCTAAAATAACTGGCCTGGGAGGAATGCCCCTTCAGGTCCTTACTCTAAAATTAGAAGATGAATATAAAATCTTTGAGGCCCTCCAACCTAATTCAGACAAGCCAGAGCACCAGGAGATGAACATTTGGGTCAGAAGATTTCCCCAGGCCTGGGCAGAGACAGGAGGAATGGGACTTGCAACCCAACAGGCCCCCTTGGTCATCGAACTAAAGGAAACAGCAACCCCTGTCTCTATCAAACAATACCCAATGTCGCATGAGGGCCATCAGGGAATAAGGCCACACATAAAGAAACTCCTAGACCAAGGCATCCTGGTCCCCTGCCGGTCCCCTTGGAACACCCCCGTCCTTCCTGTAAAGAAACCAGGGACAGGAAACTACTGGCCGGTACAAGACCTAAGAGAAGTTAACAAGAGGGTAGAGGACATTCATCCAACAGTCCCTAATCCCTACAACTTACTTAGCACCCTGCCTCCTACTCATACTTGGTATACAGTATAGAGTTAAAAGATGCCTTCTTCTGCCTCCGACTGAGTCCCCAGAGTCAGCCTGTATTTGCCTTTGAATGGAAGGACCCTGAGCTGGGACTCTCAGGCCAACTCACTTGGAGTAGACTACCCCAGGGGTTTAAAAACAGCCCCACCCTCTTTGATGAAGCCCTTTACCGAGACCTGACTGATTTTCGGGTCCAGCACCCCTCGCGCTCATACTCCTGCAATATGTAGATGACATCCTCCTGGCAGCCCCATCTGAGCTGATGTGTCGGCAGGGTACAGAGTCACTCCTACAAACCTTGGGCTACAGAGCCTCAGCAAGAAAAGCCCGGATATGCCAGACCCAGGTCATTTACTGAGGGTACAAGTTAAGAGACGGACAGAGATGGTTGACCCAGGCCCGCAAACAGACTGTGGCAGGCATCCCAGTTCCAAAGAACCCCCGACAGCTAAGGGAGTTCCTGGGGACAGCGGGGTTTTGCCATCTCTGGATCCCCAGATTCGCTGAAATGGGGGCCCCCTTGTACCCGCTTACCAAACAGGGGGTACTCTTTCAATGGAAGGCAGAACACCAAGATGCCTTTAAAAACATCAAACGGGCCCTACTGACTTCCCCTGCCCTGGGTCTCCCCGACCTCACCAAACCATTCGAATTGTTTGTAGACGAGAAGCAGGGCTATGCAAAAGGAGTCCTCACCCAGAAACTGGGGCCATAGCGATGCCCGGCGGCCTACCTGTCCAAGAAATTGGACCCGGTGGCCTCTGGCTGGCTCCCTTGCCTGCGGATGGTGGCAGCTATTGCTGTTTTAATTAAAGACGCTGGCAAACTGACTTTGAGACAACCACTCACCATTCTGGCACCCCATGCGGTAGAGGCCCTAGTAAAACAACCCCCTGACCGCTGGTTCTCCAATGCTCTCATGACCCACTACCAGGCTCTGTAGTTGAAGGCAGATCGTGTACAGTTCGGGCCAGTAGTCACCCTGAACCCGGCGACCCTGCTCCCAACATCTGAAGAAGCCGACCCGCATGACTGCTTGCAGATCTTAGCAGAGATATACGGAACCAGACCGGATCTTACGGACCAGCCCGTCCGGGATGCTGAGTACACCTGGTACACTGATGGCAGCAGCTACCTGATTGGGGGAGAGCGGAGAACAGAAGCCGGGGTAACCACCAAAGACCAAGTGGTTTGGTCAAGCGCCCTCCCTGCTGGTACCTCGGAACAGCGAGCTGAACTTATAGCCCTGACCCAAGCACTCCGGATGGCAGAAGGTAAGAGACTGAATGTGTACACAGATAGTCGATACGCCTTTGCCACCACATATATTCATGGAGAAATATACTGAAGAAGAGGGCTGCTCACCTCTGAGGGAAAAGAGATTAAAAATAAGGCTGAAATCCTAGCCCTCCTAAAGGCCTTGTTCCTACCCAAAAGACTGAGTATCATGCACTGCCCTGAGCACCAGAAAGGAGATAGTCCTAAAGCCCGGGGTAATCGACTGGCAGATGCTACCGCTCAGGAAGCCGCCCTGGGGAAGCAGATTCTCCCCCTGGAAGGGGCAGCAGGCCCAGACGACCCAAAACCAACCCCCTGGCGGTACACACAAGAGGACGAACACCTCCTAAAGAAAATGGGGGCTAGTTATAATCCTGACTTACAACGTTGGATTTACCAGGGAAAGACTGTGATGCCTGAGTAACTGACCTTTGAGTTAATCTCACATTTGCACAAACTAACCCATCTCAGAGCCAAAAGGATGAAGCAACTTCTAGAGCGAGAGGAGGGAGGGCCCTACCTCCTTAACCGGGAGGGAGCCCTACAGAGAGTGGCAGAAGAATGCAGAGCTTTCGCTCAGATAAATCCAGGAAAAGCCAGGGTCGGGCACGGAGCCCAACCCAGGGGACACCGGCCAGGTACCCACTGGGAGATTGACTTCACTGAAGTCAAGCCTGGTATGTACAGATACAAGTACCTCTTAGTATTTGTAGACACCTTCTCAGGATGAGTGAAAGCCTTCCCCACAAAGACTGAAACAACCAAGGTAGTCATCAAGAAACTCCTTGAAGAAATCTTTCCCAGGTATGGAATGCCCCAAGTGTTGGGGTCAGATAACGGGCCCGCTTTCTTCTCCCAGGTAAGTCAGTTGGTGGCCAGGTTACTGGGGATTGATTGGAAGTTACACTGTGCATATAGACCCCAGAGTTCAGGACAGGTAGAACGAATGAATAGAACCATCAAGGAGACTTTATCTAAATTAACGCTTGCAACTGGCTCAAAGAACTGGGTTCTCCTCCTACCTCTAGCCTTATATAGG
This sequence comes from Micromys minutus, assembly GCF_963924665.1. Taxonomy (NCBI): domain Eukaryota; kingdom Metazoa; phylum Chordata; class Mammalia; order Rodentia; family Muridae; genus Micromys; species Micromys minutus. The sequence continues at coordinate 19,046,745 of NC_137967.1, forward strand.
GCTCGCAACACCCCAGGACCCCACGGCCTGACCCCTTTTGAGATCATGTTTGGGGGCTGGAGAGATAGCTCAGCGATTAAGAGCACTGACTGCTCTTCCAGAGGTCCTGAGTTCAATTCCCAGCAACCACATGGTGGCTCACAACCATCTGTAATGGGATCTGATGCCCTCTCCTGGTGTGTCTGAAGACAGCTACAGTGTATTCATATAAAATAAAATAAAATAAATCTTAAAAAAAAAAAAGTAGGTGAAGAAGGGCTTGGGAGGCTAGTGAGCAGCTGCTGAGGCTGTGTCTGTATCCAAGACTAGGGCAGAGAAGTCTTGTGTGTTAGATAGTTTTAAAAAAAAAATCATGTTTGGGGCCCCGACCCCAATTGTTAATTTTCTGGACTCAAATGTCTCAGCCTATGCTAACAGTCCTTCTTTGGAAGCCCACCTACAGGCCCTGCAAATTGTACAACGAGACATCTGGAAACCTCTGGCAGCCGCGTATCGAGATCATCTCGAGCATGTGGTGACACCTCACCCTTTCCAGATCGGGGACGCTGTCTGGGTTCGAAGACACTAGACCAAAAGCCTGGAGCCTAGGTGGAAGGGACCTTACACCATCCTCTTGACCACACCCATGGCCTTAAAAGTAGAAGGCATAGGGGCCTGGATCCATGCATTGCACTTCAAAGCAGCCCAACCTGAACGACCCGGAGCAAGACCATCAAAATGGAAGGTTCATCGCACTCAAAATCCCCTAAAGATAAGACTATCACGGGAATATCCTTTCTCTTCTGTCTACTGATAGTCAGTGCAATGGAACCAAAAGATAGCCCCCATCGGATTTATAATATCACTTGGGTGGTCACCAACCTCATGACAGGACTAGTAGCCAATTCTACTTCCCAGTTGGGACCATTAGGCGGCAGTTTTTCTGCCCTACGTCTTGACCTCTGCTATTTGGTAGGAACAGACTGGGACCACTCACCCCAGGAGCCCTTTCCGGGCTATGGGTGTAAACACCAAGGAGAGAGAGTAAAAACCCGTGGGCTGGGTATTTACGTATGCCCTGGTCACAAAGTGAAGCCTGAGTGCAGGGGTCCGGGGGACGGATACTGTGTTAGTTGGGGGTGTGAAACCATGGGAGATGCCTGCTGGAAACCTTCCTCATCCTGGGACTATATCACACTAAAAAGGGGAACTTTGAGTGGTTTCTCGGGCATTGGCCCTTGGGCATGCAAAGATCCAAATGTAAAGGGAAAACAGATCCCCAAAGATTGCGGCCCTTGTTTTGATTCTTCAACCACTACGGGGGTTCGAGGAGCCACCCCCGGAGGAAGGTATAACCCAACAATTATAGAGTTTACTGATGTGGGACAAAAGGCTACCTGGAACGGGCCCAGGTCGTGGGGACTCCGGCTTCACCGTTCGGAAGATCCCGTAACTTTATTCTCCCTCACCAGACAGGTTACCAGCCCCAAGACCCAACCAAATCCCGTGTTGCCTGAGCAAAGAATGCCATCTCCCAGGGTCCCTCCTCCAGTGGCAACACCCCGGGAGCAGACCACCAGACTCCCTTATAACCTCTCAGTCAGTGGGCCCACTTTGCCATTAATCACCCTCACCCCTTCCAACAGCCCTCCCCCACAACCACCTCTCAATACAGGAGACAGACTGATCAATCTACTACAGGGGACGTACCTCGCCCTTAACTTTTCAGACCCTGAGAAGACACAAGAACGTTGGTTGTGCCTGGTGTCCAACCCCCCTTATTATGAGGGGGTAGCAGTCTCAGGAAACTATAATAACTCCACCACTACCCCTAAAAGTTGCACTTCTATTCCTAGTCATAAGTTGACTTTGTCTGAAGTATTGGGGCATAGGCTTTGTATAGGAACTATACCCTCTACCCACCAAGCTCTTTGTAACAGTACCCAAGGTGTCTCAGCTGGAAACTATTACCTAGCTGCCCCCCAGGGCACCTACTGGGCATGTAACACAGGACTAACCCCCTGTGTATCTGCTGCGATATTTAACCAAACATCAGAGTTTTGTGTCCAAGAAGAACTATGGCCTAAAGTTACTTATCATGATCCAGACTATGTTTATACCTTCTTTGAAGAAAAGACAAGATATAAGCGGAAGCCTGTCACCCTGACATGGCTCTTCTCCTGGGAGGCATTACAGTAGGGGGGATGGCCGCAGGTATAGGGACAGGTACCGCTGCCCTCCTAGAAGGCGGCCATATTAGACAGTTGCAGGTAGCCATGCATGATGACATTCAGGCACTTGAAGAATCAGTAACAGCTTTAGAAAAGAGCCTAACCTCCTTATCTGAGGTAGTTCTCCAGAATAGGAGAGGACTAGACCTATTGTTCCTTAAAGAAGGGGGCCTCTGTGCAGCCCTTAAAGAAGAGTGTTGCTTTTATGCTGACCACACTGGAATAGTCAGAGATAATATGGCCAAACTCAGAGACCATCTGGCCCAGAGACAGAAGTTGTTTGAGTCCTCCCAAGGATGGTTCGAGAGCTGGTTTAACAAGTCTCCCTGGTTTACTACCCTAGTGTCCTCCCTAATGGGCCCATTGATAATGCTTTTACTGATCCTCCTTTTTGGGCCCTGCATCTTAAACCGGTTAGTTCAATTTATGAAAGACAGACTCTCAGTCATACAAGCTCTAGTATTAACCCAACAGTACCAAAGGCTTTGAGAGCAAGAAACAGAAATACCGTAGATGAGTAAAAGATTATACTCAAGGTTAAAAGAAAATGGGGGAATGAAAGATCCCCACCATTGAGCTAGCCTGACTGCAGGAACAAGGCCTGCACGGATAAGCATGAGTTCCAGGTAAAAGGCAGAGCAGTTATCTGTGGTCAGCCACCTGGCATCAAAAGAGGGAGCTGAGGGTTCTTGCAAAAATCCCCCACCCAAGATAGGGCCAAGTCAGCTATTATCTAATCACCATGTCCTGGGCAGGTGGCTAAGGACCTTGCCCCCAGTTTGACCCACCGCCTCATTTAAATCAACCAATGAAATCCCTGTAACCATGCATCTGCTTCTGTAAGCCTGCTCCTGCTTCCTAAAACCCTTATAAGAGGGCAAGTGCCCAAGCCTGGGGCGTGCAAGTGAAGAGTAAAAAGTTGTCAAAGGACACTGATTCCTTGCCCTAGGGCCCTCTCCTCTGCAGGAAATCACTCCCAGAACCTTCTTGAGATTTGAGTTCCCAAAATAACCACAGAAGGTCCTGATGACCTCTTTGGAATGTTTCAACGCCCTAGGTATGCCCCGGGTGTACTGATAAAAAAAATGTATGATTCTTCCCCTTTGAATTTCCTCATTGTCCCCTTTGAATTTCCTCATTCCCCCTGTCCTCCCCCTCTTTTGTGGTTTTTGCCTTTATAAGCCTGTTACAAGTTCAGGCTGGGGTCGAACTCCTCTACCCCTGTGTGGTGTATGAGTCTCGACCCCAGCATGCTGGCCTGAGATCTCACTCTGTTTCACTTTCAATAAACTTCCTTGTGCGATTGCAGCAAGTCTGGTCTCGGTGCCTCGCTGGGTGTGCGCCTCTCCTGAGATTTGAGTGAGGGTCTCCCTTCGGGGGTCTTTCACAAGTCCTCCAGAGACGGTGTGCCCGCAGGTACCTGTGCACTTTGATCAAATAAACCCTCATGCTGATTGCAGCCAGTGGTCTCGGCTTGGTTTTTGGGCTGGAGGGTCTCCTCTGGGGAAAAGGTCCTCTCTGAGGGTCTTACAGTCTGGCTGTTGGAGCTCCTTTGGGCAGAGGCTTGGTCACTTACCTGCTCTGAGGGTTTACAGTGCTTACAAAGCTTAGAAAGGTGACAAAGGGAGTCCTGTGCAGTGACAGCCTTTCCTGCCACTTGAGTGGGGTGACAATTGAATATAGTCACCCTGGGTATAGAATAGCAAAATGTGAAACAACACAGGATTAGAGTCTTTGCGGTGCACCCAGAGCCTGGTCGTCAGCGCGTTCATTTGGCGAGTTGTCTGACACGTGGGAAGGTGGAGACCTTGGTGGCTGAGGTGGGTATGTAGGACAAGGCAGGGGTGGGATTCTCTGCCTCTGTGTCAAGGAGGGAAGTCCTGGCATGATCGACCGGTCTGGGAACCACCGAGGTAGATCAATATCCTGTGGAAACATACAAGCTGAGCTTCTCCCAAAATAAAACATCCAGTCCTTTTTACTATCCAGTTAGCCGGTCTTTTTATTTTATTAGAGGTTTGGAGTGATTTGACTTTGAATTGTTCAAAATGGATTTATGTTTTGTCTTGTAAAATATGATAAGGAGAGGAATATTTATAATCTCATAATCTCTTAGGTCTGATGGGCTCATTGTATAACTGTCTGTCCCTGTAGACTACAGGGAATGTTGGCGAAACGTGAGATTTTAAAAGTCCGACGCCAATTTTTAAAACCCTTTGAAGTATAAACAGGGGCATTGTCTACAAACCCTTGACAGTTCCCACATTATAAAACGGTAAATGCCGAGTCACATATTTTAAGCCTTCCCATGTTGGACAGAGCACAAACAATATGAGAGTATGTATCCACTCATGCATGAACAAAGCCTAATTGTCTAAAAGACAAACACAATATTTTGCAGCCTATTTTAATAGACTCAAACTTTCGTCTTGCCCACTGTCCACCAGAGACAGTAGAAGAGACATGTTATTAGGCCATGAGGGGAAGTGGATCTGTTTAGCAATAGTTCTTTGGGGACAAGTTCAATCTCCTTTGTCAGCAGTTCAGTCCTGTAGCAAACACCAAACATGATTCAGAAGCTCTCGGACTACACAAAAGAATCAGCAGCTACAGTCTAGTCTTCTCAGCACGCAGACACCAGCAGAAGAAACCTCCAGGTTTGCTAACTGGCCTGAGGTGAAGCCTTGTAAGTTACAGGGACTTCACAATACCAAAGCTCAGTGCTCCAGTCCCAGTGTCTGTGTGGTCATATTTATACAACTTCATCACGGGCCCTTTCACGTGTTTGCTTTAGGAAAATATCCTTTCACGTATGTCTGCTTCAGCAAAACATCATTTGACTTTAACTGACTTTTCAAACAAATAGGGTACTTCAATGTTTAAAAAAGTATCCGCAGCAGGGCATAGTGGACCATGCCCTTAACACCAGCACATGGGAGGCAGAAGCGGGGGGGGGGGGTCTCTGAGTTCGTTGCCACCCTGGATTAGAGAGGGAGTTCCAGGGCAGCCAGAGCTGCACAGAGAAACTTTGTCTTGGGGGTAGGGGGCAATAAAAAAAAGAGAGAGAGAGCAAAGCGACCACCACCTCCACAAACAACAAAAACAAATCTACGTATTATGTATGGCATTTTAAAAATGAAAGGACGAAACAAAACAAAACAAAAACTGAAAAGTAATTCAGGAAAACAAGCTGCCAAAAGCCATTTCCAGGGACCTAACTACCTAACTATAGTTAAAACAATATCAGACATGACCAAACCTTGGCATTCTGGGAAATGTAGTCCCAGAAGAGCACCAGAGCTAGGCGCTTCCTCCGAGGCATTCTGGGAATGGCAATTCCCGCTCCAGCCGCCGCCAAAGTCGCTTCCACTTCCGCAAGGCAGGGCGGCCTGGTGGAGTGAGATCCTGGAGCGTTCGGTGGCTCTGTGACCGGTGCTCCCGGTGTGTCTCCTCGGGACCGAGTCCGCGACTGGGGAGAAGTAGGAGGCGGCGGCAGCCGGTCCTCTCTGGCCGGGCTCTGCCTGAGGTGGCGCTGCCCGGGATTCCTGGACCCATCTCAGCTGCTCCTGGAGCCCCGGGCGGAGTCCAACTTCCCACAGAAGCTGCGCTGAGAGATGGCCAGTGTCCTGAAGCCTTAAGGAGTAGGCAACTCTGGCTCTGATGTGATTTGTAAATTTATTTACCTACTTCCTTACTTGCTTAACCAACTAACTAACTTACTAACTAACTTCCGAACTAACTAACTAACTTACTTATTTACTTACTTAGAGTGTGGTAGGTGTGCCGTAGCCTGTATAAAAAGATCAGGAGGAAACTTTAGGAAGTCCAGTCTCTCCTTCCACTGTGTGTGGTCCAGACACTCGAACTCAGAGGCTCAGTTTCAGAGATAGTCACCTGTACCTGCTGAGCAACCTCCCAGGGCCAAACTCCCCTTTCCTTACAGAGCTTTAGGTCTTTGTTGGTTGTTACCTTTATGCATTTGGGAGAGGAGACTTTGTAGAGGAGCTGTCCGATGAACAATGTTATTAAACCTTTTAAGTGAGACAGACAGGGATACTTTCCCTCCCCTGTATGAAAATAATACTATGTAAGATAGTTGTCACAGTTGACAGACCCTTCTGAGAGGTCATGACACGGCGTTTATCAGAGAGTCCAGGGCTTAATCATTGGTTTTTCTGGGAAACCCATCACCACAGGCAGCATTGTGGAGGTAGGAGCGCCCGCATCTCTGAAGCTTCCAGAATTAGAGAATGTGGTGAGAGGGTCTGGTAACCCGCAGGGAGAAAAGCCTGGCGCACAGCACTTGGGGCTGATGGGGAAGCTGAGGAAGCCATGTGGACCCACTGACCTAGCACTGTTCTCACAGAGCCCTTCCTCCCCCAGCTTGCTTCCCAGAGCCTGCCTTGTCTCAAAGAGAAGAGAGAAGAGAACAATGACCAAGTTCCAGGTGAGTCGGGTTGCTTCCCCCTTCCCCTCAGCGCTAGGGTTGAGAACGGACCCTGCATGCTGGGAAGGGCTCTGCAGCTGAGCCTCTCTGAACTGCATGGAGTAAGAGGGGAAGCTGCTGAGAGGAAAGGTCTGGTAGGAGGAGGGATGAGAGGACAGGGGACACGTGCTCCAAGTGCACTGCACACAGGAAAGTGTAAAAGGATAAATAAAAAGAATCAGAGAAGTGGGCTGGAGAGAGGCTCAGAGAGGGCACTGGCTCAGTTTGTCCCCAGCACCCACATCTGCAGGCTTCCAAGTGCCTGTAACTCCAACTGCAGGGGATCCAGCGCCCTCTTCTGGCCTCCCAGGGCACCTGCACAACATGTACCCACAGACACAGACCCATTAAAAAGTCTTAACTATTGCTACATTTCAAAACTGAAATCATTTTTGTTGGTTCACCTAATTTTAATTTGCAAATAAGTACAGTCTTGCCTATTTGTGTGATTTATAAATTTTTGTATTATCGTTGTGTTTTGGGGTACTTGCGTAAGTAATTAAAAATGGTGGATTTCTGAACTTTCACTTACTTAATTACATTTTTGTTTCGCATTTTGTGTGTGCATATATATAGTGAATTAAACACACATACAGTGCAGCCTTTATGGATCACCGTGTGGCCATGATCGGCATATTACAGACGATGATGATGCTGTTGTTGGATGTACTGGCTGCTGATGCATGCCATACAAGTGTCCTAGGTACTTTCAGTGGTCTCACTCAATCCCTTCAGGCACATTGGGATGGAGGTACCGTTATGCAGATAGGTAAACTGAGGCTCTGAGAAGTTGCCCAGGTAAAACAGGCCAGAGCCTTGAATGGAACCTAGGTTCTTAAACTTTACAGAGCCACTACTCACACACCCTTGTCCCTGCATGCAACTACTGTTGGCAGAGATGTGTTCCTAGGAACACGGAATGAGCTGCGTGTCTCTTTCAAAAGGTTCTGAAGGCTGGTGTCTTTCTTATGGTTTCTTTTCTCTCTCCTCCCTCCCCCAAGATAGTTTGTCTGTGTAGCCTAAGCTGCCCTGGAACTCACTCTTTAAACCAGGCTGTCCTGGAACTTGGAAATCCTCCAGCCTCTGCCTGCTGAATGCTGGGATTAAAGCCATGGGCCAACCACAGTCTGCCTTAGTCTTTCTATTGGTGCAGCAAAGCACTGTGACCTTAAGGACAGAGTTTATTTGTCTTTCCATCCATACTGCTGTTTGTCCTTGAAGGGAATCTGGACAGGGATTCAAACACAGCAGAAACCTGGAGGCAGGAGCTGATGCAGAGGCCATGGAGGCGTGCTAATTACTGGCTTGTTCCCTATGGTTTGCTCAGCTTTCTTTCTTATACCCAGCGATGGCCCCTCCCACAATGGGCTGGGCCCTTCCCATCAATCACTAATTGAGAAAATACTTAACCTCTAGATCCTATAGAGGCATTTTCTTTTTTGGTTATTTTTTTGGAGACAGGGTTTCTCCACATAGTCCTGGCTGTTCTGAAACAGTAGTCTAGGCTGCCTTCAAATCCAGAGACAACAGCCTGCCTCTCCCTCCCAAGCGCTGAGATTAAAAAGGTGCACCACCATTACTCACTCAGGTTAGGATATTTTCATAATTGAGGTTCCCTCCTTTTAGATGACATTAGCTTGTGTGATGTTGACTTAAACCAGCCAGTCCAGCCTGTTAGATTGACAGGGCTCAGGACTTGATGAGCAATTCAAACTCGTGCCATCCACCAGATACTTCTGGACACACAAGCACTTCATTCATCGGAGAATGTTTGGATTTGGGAATATTTGCATAAACTATTAATAAAGAACTCTGGATTGAGATTCATATTCTGGCTAAACACAAAAAGTTTTAAAGACGATCATCATTCATGGAATGGGTTTCAGAGCCTTTGGATTTGGGGATGAAGGTAACCCGAGCTTTACTGACCAAGAAGAGCCGGGCATCATAGGAGTGGGAGGAGCCAGGCACTGCCAAGAGTCTGCAGTATAAGTCAGCACATTACTCCTGACATGCGCTGATGCTCCCTGGTTCTGAAATCGGTGACTTCCTGCTCAATGCACTGGACCTAGTGACCCAGGTGTGGAAATGACACCAAGTTCCCCGGACAGTGTTTTCTCCTTTGCTCTTTATCCCCTCTGTAGCCATGGAAATGGGGGAATAGGTGTTCTGGCTGGTGATGTCGGTCACGTTCACACCAGCTAGAGTCAACAGAGAGGAAGGAGCCTCAATGGAGGAAATGCCCTGAGAGGATCCAGCTGTTAGGCATTTTATTATTTAGACAATGGTGTGGAGGCCCAGCCCCCTGTGGGTGGGGCCATCCCTGGTCTGATGGTCCTGTGTTCTATAAGAAAGCAGTCTCAGCAAGCCATAATGAGCAAGCCAGGAAGCAGCAGCTGCCCATGACCATCAGCTCTTTCCTCCAGGGCCCAGCCCTGCCTGAGTTACCATTCTGACTTCCTTCAACAATGAACAGGAATATGCAAGTGTAAGCCTAAGAAACTGTTCCCAACTTGCCTTTTTATTCATGGTGATTAGTCCCCGCAATAGAAACCGTAACTAAGACAACAGGCTCTGTGTAGACAGGTGCTCGGGTCCTAGTGACATCGAGAATGGAACTGAGGTGTCATGTGTTTGCTGTGACAGGAGGCAGTGACGTTCAGGGACGTGGCCGTGGTCTTCAGTGAGGAGGAGATGCAGCTTCTGGACGCTGCCCAGAGGAAGCTGTACCACGATGTGATGCTGGAGAACTTCAGGAACCTCCTGGCCGTGGGTGAGGACGGTCCCTGTGTCCTTGACGATGTCAGACGTTCACATCCCATGTGTCTGTTGGGCTCCACTGCTTTCCTTTTAGGTTGACTTGGTTTGTACTTTATGTCTATTTGAGTGTTTGTCTGCATGTGTGTCTGTGCCACGTTCATTCGCGGTGCCCACAGAGGCCAGAAGAGGGCATCGGATCCCTGGAACTGGCCTCATGGATGGTTGTGAGCCAGCACATGGGTGCAGCGAACCCACCCTGGGTCCTCTGGAAAAGCGTCCATTGATGTGTGTGGCTGAGTCACTTTTCTATTTCCACTCTACTTTTTCAGACTGCACTTAACATTTCTGGTGTGTGTGCGTGTGCGTGTGTGTGTGTGTGTCTATCGCTTAGTCAATGCTATAACCATAAAGGAAAGCATTTAGTTGGTCCTTACTCCTGTTTCTGAGGTTTAGTAGACTGTTATGATGAGGAGCATGGCCGCATTCAGGCAGACATGGTAGCCACGAATTCTACATCCAGATGTGTAGGCAGCAGGAAGAGAGATCCTGAGCCTGCGCTGAGTATTTCAAACTATCAAACCATTCCACTGACAACCGTCCTCCAACAAGGCCTCCCCTTTGACACCTTCAAGTCTTGCGGCTTCTTGACGTGTGTCTCTGGAGTCCATACCTATTCCCACTGCCACATCCCGCTCCCGGGCCCCATTGGCCTGTAGCCATAGCAGAATGCAAAATGCCTTCAGTCCCACCACAGTCCTCTCAGTCGCCATCCTGTTTAAAAAAATCAAAGTTCAGTATGTCTTGTGAGACTCATGCAATCTCTTACATGAAGCCCCTATAAAATCAAAATCAAACAGCTGATGATGGAATCCAACATCCGGTGGCACAGGCTGTACCATTGTAAAAGGAGCCAGGTGAGGAAATACTTCACCAAAACCACAGAAACAGGAGAGCAAACTCCCAATGCATCAGTGTGACGTCACAGCGCCCTGCGGCTCTCCACTTCCTTTCAGCTCTGTTGACTTTGTCACACTTCTTCCCCTTGGGCTGCTTCCACTCCATTAGCAGCTTTCCCTGAGGTCCCATTGCTCTGTCATGGACCTTTGCCGCCCCCTTGGCCTTTCCCTCTACCCCCTGCATCTGTCTTCACAGCAGTTCTCACAGCCCTTCTGAGAGGCAGCTTTACACGCATGTCCTGCTCAATCTCCCCACTCTGCACTTGCCCCCGTGGTGTGTGAGCACCCCCACACCTGTTAGCACAGACGTAGTTTCAGTCGTAGTGACATTCACCAGATTGGAATGGTTCACACTCTGAGCGACAGCTCTGTGTCACTTGTGCCCCGTGTGTAGCTGTAGCAATATCTATCCCTATAAAGCCTTCCCCGTCCCTTACAAGAGCACCCCCTCCCGACCTGTAACCCCACTCCCTGCCTCTTTCTCTAACACTAACCGCTCCCAATGTGTAGTACAAGCCTCTTAGCTGCATCCCGGGAACACGGATCTCCTGATTCACTTGTTTCTGTTTTCAGCTTTGGAAGTTGTCCCTTTCACTGTCGTCACTTCCTGTCCTTACTTTTGAACTTGGTTTATATCTTGTTTCTTTGGTGAACCTCTCAGTGTTACAACCTTTGTTCCTCTGTGTAAGGTTGGCAGCTGAGGTCTTCCTTCTTTATTGAGCCCCTTCCTTCTGCTCCTCTGTGGGCCTGGCATCCTTAGGTTGGACAGATGGTGTTTAAAGAAACCCACTTGCTCATTCCCGTGCCGTCTGCGCTTTTCCCAGAGAGGCTCTTCTCTAATCTGCAGTTTGAATCGCCCCTTCATTTTGAGTCTTGCCAGTTAATCGCTATAGCTCTCATGGTTTCCAAGCCTGCTTGTGAGATGAACTTATTTCCCTCTCCTCCTCCCCGTGTTCTCTGAAACACAGTAACTTCCTCACACTGGACATCATTGTTTGGGCCTTTGCTGTTCTGTGTGATCCCTGTATACTCTGTGTTTTTTCCTCAGCTTCCAAAGCTCCCTGGGCCTTCCCATGACACTCTCATAAGGAGGATGAGTCAGGTTAGGACTGGTTTTCTCTGCTCCCCACAGTCTCATGGTCAACTGTTGCTGGCTCTTGAATGTGCATTCTGTTTGTTGTAGATCTTTCTTGCTCAGAGCTCTTGCCTGTTCATCTTTGATGCTGGTCTCTAGTTAATGTTTCCAGAGAGAAACAGTGCCCCATCCTTGCTGATATCACCTTCTATCCTCTGTTCTTTCAGGAGGCCAGAGTCCACATAAGCTGAATACTGTTGACGCATCAGGAGTGACGTGCCGGTCACTGGGGCAGCTTCTGTGCTGGGAAAGAACAAGCCGTGATATGGGCCAACTAAGCAGAGCGCTGGAAGCTGTAGTCAGCACTCAAGGAAAGGCTTCTACCTTCCTTGAGCAATGCCACCCCTCCTGTCACAGGGGAGCAGATGAGCCTCCCCGGGCTTCCAAGGAAGACAGTTCTCTTGACATTCTGACCAGTGACCATTGCAGCATTACAGGAAAGCAGGAATTACTGTCAGGGAGAGTCCAGGGTTGTTGGAGTAAAACACATGGTAGGAAAACACAGAACCATCAGAAACACTGTCTGCAGACTCTGATGAAAAACAAGCCACAGCTGTCGTCTGAGCGTTCACCTGTACACAGTCCACAGGAGGACACCAGGCATAGCTCCAGTGTCCCTGTTCCACAAAGTGTTCCTCAAGGAGAAAAGCGCTTCTGGTGTCAAGAGTGTGGCAAAGGTTTCAGTCAGAGTTCAGCTCTCCAGACTCACCAGAGACTGCACACTAGGGAGAAGCCGTACAGGTGTGAGGTGTGTGAGAAGGACTTCATGCGGTGGTCACACCTCCAGGCCCACGAGAGAATTCACACGGGAGAGAAGCCGTATAAGTGTGGGGACTGTGGCAAATGCTTCACCTGGAGTTCAAACCTTCACACCCACCAGAGAATCCACACTGAGGAGAAACCTTACAAGTGTGACGAGTGTGGGAAGCGCTTCAGCTTGAGTTTCAACCTCCACAGCCATCAGCGGGTCCACACAGGAGAGAAGCCATATAAGTGTGAGGAGTGCGGGAAGGGTTTCAGTTCAGCCTCAAGCTTCCAAAGACACCAGCGGGTTCATACAGGAGAGAAGCCATGTCATCGCAGAGTGTGTGGGAAGGGCTCCGGTCGGAGCTCACATCTTCAGAGTCACCAGAGAGTGCACAGGAGAGAGAAGCCATATAAGTGCCACAGCTGTGGGAAGGGCTTCAGCTCTAGCATGGATCTCAACAAACACTCCCGTGTACACACTGGAGGGAAACCTTACAATTGTAAGGTGTGTGCCAAGGGCTTTACTCAGTTGTCACACCTCCAGACCCACGAGAGGACTCACACAGATCAGAAGCCCTATAAGTGTGGGGACTGTGGCAAACGCTTTAGATGTAGCTCAAACCTTCACACCCACCAGAGAGTCCACACAGGAGAGAAACCCTATAAATGTGAAGACTGTGGGAAAGGCTTCAGTCTTCCCTCTCGGCTACAGGCTCATCAAAGAGTCCAAACTGTCAAGAAGCCATTCAAATGCAATGCATGCCAGAAGCGATTCAGTCAGGCCTGGAACCTCCATGCCCACCAGAGGGTGCACACTGGGGAGAGGCCTTTCAACTGTGACACGTGTGGGAAAGCCTTTGGCCAGAGGTCCAGTCTTCAACTCCATCAGAGAATTCACACTGGGGAAAAGCCTTTCAAGTGTGAGGAGTGTGGGAAGGATTTCAGCTTGAATTCGGGGCTTATTGCTCACCGGAGAGTCCACACAGGAGAGAAACCCTATGAATGCAAGGAGTGTGGGAAAGGCTTCAGCCTTGCCTCAAGTCTACGGACTCATGAGAGAATTCATACTGGCGAGAAGCCCTTCCAATGCAACGAGTGCCCGAAGCGGTTTAGTCAGATCTCACACCTCCAGTCCCACCAGAGGGTGCACACTGGGGAGAAGCCGTTTAAATGTGAAAGATGTGGGAAAGCCTTCAGCCAGAAGTCTGGTCTCCAAGTTCATCAGAGAATTCACACTGGGGAAAAGCCTTTCAAGTGTGAGGAGTGTGGGAAGGAATTCATCTGGAGCTCGGGGCTTAGTGCTCATCGGAAGGTCCACACATGATAAAAACCCTATACTGTTTGGGAGTCAGGGCTCACACTTCCAGTTAACAGTTTGTGCCAATTAACAGTGTAAACCTAGCAGGAGCGTTATATCAAGACTGTGAGGAAATAATTGAAAGCAAAATATTAGTTAGCAAGTATGCAAGAGAAGCATTTTGATAGATGGTGAAATTATACAGTTAGTCAAATAGCATTCTGATAGAAAATGATAGATAATAGATTTATACTTAACAATTTTATATCCCCTATATCGCCTTGATAGAAAATTAAAATTCCAATCAGATACAATTAGGACCCATGTTTTCAGTTTTCCTCTTTTGCTGGGTTCTCTGGCATGGGTGGAGAGCCTGCAGATGACAGTAGCTGAAATGGGCTTTTCCTAAAAACACACCCAGTCTTTTTTTATTGTCCAGTTAGTACTCTTTATTTTGTTAGAGGCTTGAGATTTTTCACAAGGGGCCTTACTTTTTCGTTCTATAAAGTATGATTAGGGGATGTGTAGCATGAATTAAGTGAACTGCTCTGGCTTCCTAAAGGTTGTCCTCACACACCTGCCCAAGAGCTCTCAAATGAAAGGCGCAGGAATGCACACAGGCTAGTTAATTTTGCTATGCCTTGGCTAGCAAAACTGGGCACTTCTAACCCTTCCCGTGGCTAGCAAACACTACCCTCCAGCATTCCAGAGTTAACTTCCTTAAAATCTAAATTTAATTTTAAAATCTATATTTCATTTCTTCCCAGTCAGGGAAGTGGCCACTAGGACCACTTACCCAAATTCTTACATGCCTCGTCTGTCCTAAACTCTGATGGAGATTCTTCCCCTCCCTTCTCTCTCCCACGCCCTGGAATCCTAAAAGTTTCACCCTTGTCCTCCCAGCCCAGTCATTGACTGCTGGCATCTTTAGTTACCAATCAGAACCAGCTGAGGACAGGGCCCCTCAGTGCCTTCCATGCAGACACTCGTGTAAAGAGTTTTGGGGACCAAAGCTCACATAACACCAGCAGCATTAAGCCAAACCCACTTCAGGGATGAGTAATTCTGATCTTATTTTGTAATTTAGGTGTCTGTCTCTTAAGATCATATCAGCTCATTTCACAGTAGCCTGTCCCCGTGAACTGTAGGGAATGTCGGTGGAGTGAGAAATTAAGAGCCAAATACCTATTTTTAAGACGCTTTTTAACTTCAAACAAGTTTTAAAAGCCCTTGGTATATCCAAGGTTTTAAAATAATGAAAGAAAAAATGAAGTAAGAATGAAACAAATGACGTATCACATCTGCAGGTTTTCCCAGGCTAGGCAACGGCATGATAACACTGGGAGTTAAGTCCAAAAGGCGCTCGGGTTTATCTGGGATTAAGTCCCAAGAACGTTGTCAGATTTTGCTAAGTTGCCTTTGTAGGAAAAGAAGGAACTCTTGTCAAGGAACCGATTTAATTTTTATCTTCATGCATGGGATCAGGAAGCACAGAATAACGTTTTCTACTTGAACATGTTCAGTAGAAAAAAATAAGGCAATTTCTAAATTGAAACAAGACTTGTAATTCTGAAAGTTGGAATCGTGAAATACAAAATGGCGAAGCGGTTTTTAAAAGGACGTGGCTTTAGTATTTAAAATACAGTAACTGTTGTTAGCTCCATTTTAACAATTAAGGTAGCCTGATTTGAGAAGGAATCTCTCCCCTCCCTCCCTCTTTATATTCCTCTCTTTTCTTTCCTCTGTCTGTCCATTCATCTGTCACTGTGTCTGTCCACTGGCTGCCTTTCTTCCTTTCCTCCCTTTTTGTTATTTGGGTCCAGATTTTGTTGATGTTTAATATAGCAAAGAACGGTTGTTAAAGACTTTGATTATTTTTCTCTGCTTCAGTTTTTCAATTTCTGCTATGACCTTTTGTTTAATTTTTTTTTTTTTTTTTTTTTTTTTGCTGTCTACTGAATTTGTGTTTGAATTGTTCTTGTTATTCAGATCTCTGGAATTACATTTTTAAGTCATTTATTTGTGTTCATCCTGGTTTTTAAATCTACATATTTAGAGCTTTAGATTTCTCTTCTGGGACTGCCCTTCGTGTCTCATATATCACAGTTATTTAAGTCCAATTCCAGTAGGACATACGATTCTGATTTCTTGATTTTTAAAAAATCATCATCGTTAGTAATGATTTTTAGTTTTTATGAGGTAGTTTAATTACTGGAGATTTGCTTGTTGTTGATTTAAGGCTTCATAATGGGGGCTGGAGAGATGGCTCAGTGGTTAAGAGCACTGACTGCTCTTCCAGAGGTCCTGAGTTCAATTCCCAGCAATCACATGGTGGCTCACAACCGTCTGTAATGGGATCTGATGCCCCCTTCAGGTGTGTCTGGAAGATAGAGACACTGTGCTCACATACATTAAATAAATAAATAAATAAATAAATAAATAAAGAACAGTCAGTGCTAAAAAAAAATTTAAAAAAAAGTTTCATAATGTGGTCAGATAAGATACCTAGAGATATTTTAAGTTTTGGAATTTGAAAGGTTTCAAGAGTTGATACCTGACCTTGTCCCAAGTCTCTCCTTGTATTATTATTGTTATTATTATTATTTGTTGAGTTATTTCTTCAAACCATTTCCTAATACCCATAAACATTTCCCATGTTAACTCTTTCATTCCCCTCTTTTCTCAGATACCTTTTTGAGCCAAGTTCTTACATGTATCCAACCACAGTAAAAAATTCATCTTTAGTTAGGCAGGATCTTGCCATTTTAAAGCAATCATGAGGAGTCTGAAGCAATTTAAATGGCAAAGGTTCCCATAAGGGATCCTTATTCTCTTTGTTATTCTCCAAACTCCCTGAGAAACAGCCTAAAAACTCTCCATGTTGCTGAGGTTGGCATGCGGTGGCGGCAGCCAATCCAATAGCCCCCTCGGTTTTTTAATTTTTCTGGGGGGGGTCCTTATAGAATCCCTTATATTTAAATGCTGCATGATAGGCCAGTTATATTTGTGATATTTCATTAATTTCTTTTCTGAGTCAGATTTCTCTGATGTTGATTTTTCCTCTTCTGATTCATCACTACCCACTTCTGATCTCTTTTCTCAGACTTTTCTGAAGAGGAATAAACATTGTTTTGAGATCCTGAGCAAAGCTGTAGTAATGGAGTCCCCTCACGAGGGGGTGAGTCTAATGTCTCCTGAGCACCTATGCCTTTTTTTTTTTTTTTGTCTTCAGCCTATGATTTCCTAAGCATATTCCAAATAGCAAACACTGTAAGGGGCATGCATAATCCTCTGTAAACCAGTTTTTAATATCTGTTCCTACTTCCTCACACACATCCACATCTACAGTTACCCCTCCTGGAAACCAAGGACTGACTGCACAGAGGGAAGAGAGTCGGTCAGCTGGCTAGTGCTAACCTTAATGCCTTTTTAGGAGTAAAGTATGCTTAATAGCATCTGCAAAGAAATCTCTGTAGCTTTTACTTTGTTCCATCCTGATTTAATTCAGGACTAGCAGTAGTTGGTGGAATCTCTGCTGGTAGCTGCAAACTATTTATACTTACATAATCAGCACCAGAGAGCATGCTGGTGCTTAATACAAGCCAGTAAAACTCCCACTAAAAGTGACAGGCAGCTATGTATTTAGCAGCAACCGATTGGGGTGCCTTCTTTTTAGGCAGGGGTGCTTTCTTTTCAAGCAGGATTGTCTTCTCTCAGACCAGAATTGCCTTCTTTCAGGCCACACAGATTCGGATTACTTGCCTGTCCTATTCTGATTTTCATTAATCAGTGCGCTTGCTAGGCCCTAGATCAGACCCTAGCTCTTCTGAGACATGATGCTCATCCCCTTCGGCTGCCTCAAGAACCAACAGAAAAAAAAAATCAAAAAACAGCTAGCTCTGGCCCCCACTAATGGGACCTTGAACAGGGACCTCTTGAGATAAGCCCCAAAATCTGCGTTTGTCTCAATACATGATCACATGGTAAAAGGTTCATCACAAGTTTACACATAAATTCAAACCATGAATTGAATAAAAAGTTTACAACAGATTGTTGACATGTGTGTCCATTAGGAGTAAGTATCTGGCTAAGCATTCATCATCTGTCACCAGCTCTACAGGTTCATGGAGAGTTGAAAATCATAACTCTTGTGACAAAGTTATGGTGAAGTTTTGTACAGGTAAACCCATTCAATATTTTATCTTCTTGCACCTACAGTAAATCGTTAGTTCCTTTTTTAAGACCTTTCGTTAATTGTTTTAAAACCTCTTGGAATGTACTCTAAGCTTAAATGTAGAATGTACTCTAAGCTTAAATGTAGAATGTACTCTAAGCTTAAATGTAGAATGTACTCTAAGTTTTAGATGCCCGCTTGCTCTCTCAGAAGCAATTAACCGGTGAAGACTTGCAGCATTCTGATTGCAGTTTTGATTATCAGAGAAGGACTTAATAGCAGTCTTCTAATAAAAGCGCTTAATAATAGCTAATTTTTGAAATTCTCATAGGATCATTATTAAGAGTTAGTAAATCATTTCTTTGTCTACATGGCATCACTACAAGACAGGACATCTTCACTGTTCTACAAAAATCTGCTCAAAAGGGTGGGCTAATACCTAGTGATGGTTATACATATTTAATAATAACTAAAACCCTATTAATAAAAGAAATTTTTCCTAAAATGAAATTCTTCTAGACTTTGCCTAAATCATAGATTTTAATCATGGTGGAACCATCTCAGAAAGATCACCTGCTAGTTTTTAGCTTCTCTTGATGGCTCCTAGCAAACTGGAAATGTGGGAGAACCTTCAGAATTTTGTAAGAAACACCAAGTTAACGCAAACATTTTAAAAATTTTTGTAATTATATTTATGTACAGAAAACTTAGTGTACATTTAGCCCAGTTTAGTGGCGAGTTCTTTAGCCTTTGCCTTTTCCAGCTTGGCAATGCGAGCCACAGACTTAGGACCCAGAACGTTGCCTCTCCAGTTGCGGCGAATCTCATCGTATCTGTCATAATTGGTCCCAATAGCTTCTACCAGCTTAGCCAGAGCTCCTTTGTCTTCTGAGTTAGCCTGTGTAAAGACAACAGTAGAGCCAATAACCTAACCTTATGTCTATTATTTCTGTATTATTCCTATATTCTGCCAGCCCCTTTTCAACCATTCTCCCCCTTAACATCTGATAAGGACAGAGGAAAGGAAAGGGGAGAGAAATCCCTGAGTCTTAATCACCTATCCCTGTTTCCTCCCCATCAAGTTAACAACTTGTAACCAACATCCTTTTAGCAACAACCAATGAATGAGCAAAGCTACCCACCCCACATTTTGGGAGTTGGGTAGTCATTAAAATTGCTTCTTGCTGTCTGGGGCATCTTTTTTCCATTGTGTGTTGGGGCGGGGAGGAAATTCGGATACTGGCCCATCTTAAGAAAGCTCCCAGTGCCGACTGCTGTCACAGAAGAGCAGGCTTAAATGACGCCCTGACTGGACCAGTCTGAGAGGCTGGACCAGTTGGGGTCAGCAGCTTTCTTTGAGGCTGTCCTTGAAGCAAGTTTTGATGAAACAGCTATTAAGGCAGTCTGAGGTTAGATCAAGTGGGATGCTGGAATAAATACATCTCAGCATCTCGGCATCCTGTTGGGGCTGCTTCAACTCACTGGTATCTGGATGTTTTGTTTTGTTCTGTAAATACATAAACTTTCAGAGGTAATATACATTTTTGCATTAATACATGTATGAAATATGAAATGTGCACAGATCAGCTACATGTGGTTTTCTGCGCTTTGTATGACCAAGTGAAAGGTACCTACCTTCTTTAGCAGTGAGATAGGACTGTATAACTGTCTTAGCTTGGGTATTACTCCTGTGAAGAGACACCATGGTGAAGGCAACTCTTATAAAACATTTAATTGGGGCTGGCTTACAGTCTCAGAAGTTCAGTCCATTGTCACAGCAGGAAGCATGGTGCCCACACGCAAACATGATGCTAGAGAAAGAGGTAAGAGTTCTACCTCCATAAGGACCCACCATTCCCAGGTAACCAGGAATAGCCTCTCATCTACTAGGTAGAGCCCAAGCATAGGAAGCCTCCAAACCCACCCAACACACTTCCTCCAACACGGCCACACCTATCCCAACAAGGCCACACTTCCTAATAGTGCCACACTCCTTGGGTCAAGCATTCCAACACACGAGTCTGTCTGTGGGAGCCAAACCTATTCAAACCACCACCATAACCAAACAATAATAAATTTCATCCAAGTCAAATGAAAGGACGGCATAATGAGTCCTGAGGATTTAATAGCCAACAAGATTGGCCATGCATAGCTGAAGTTCCAGCTGGAGACATTCAAGTCTCAGGCAGTCTCCGAGATGGTCTCTTGTAGAGGGACCAGCAGTATGTTACTTGATATTGGCCCTGTTGATTTCTTCCTTGTTGTCTCTAGCCAAGACCTGCAAAGGTCTCCCCTGATCAAATTTGGTGATTATAAACGTCAATAGAACCCAGTTTGTTTTCTCCTGTTGAAACCGATACAAAACCTCTTCCCCGGCATAACACATTTTCTGTCTTCCATTCTGAAGGTAGGGCGTTATTAATATAAGCAGGCTGATTGAGTTCAATTTTTTCTACAACCCAGTGTTTCTCAGGAGCTGTTGTTTTCTCAGTAGCATTTTAAAATGTTAAAGTTAATAAGGCCTTATGTATTCTATCTTTGGGAGTCTTTGTAACCCGTTTCTGTCTGTTAGGTAGCTCTCCTAAAGCACAATTACTCTCTTGCCATGCAGGATTGTGTGGTATGCCTATGATATTTCATATTATGATATGCAAAAATTACTTCATTTTAGTAGGGACCTAGGCTGGGGCATTTTCAGTTTTAACCTATACAAGTATACCCGCGATTGCCATAACTCCCATATAGCTGCTACAAGCTCTTTGCTAGTCTTGGTTAACTACCCATGCTATCAAATCACAGCAAAGTGGGAGGCACTCTGATCTTTCTGCAGTCTGTTCTTGACAACTGACAATTCTTCCTTTTATAATGAAATCAGAAATGATCCGAGTGGGAGACTGAGTTGAGGGCTAAACAGACACCATGCTGTCCCCTGGTGATCTCTGAAGCCTCTGGGTTGTCGGGCACCTTTTAACCATCAAGAGGAGCATGGAGCCCACGTGACAGCGGAACAAACCTCGGGGTTCCCTGCACTGTGGACCCTCTGGTGGTAGATGAGATGTGATCTCTGACTGAAGCCCTTACAGCAGATGCTGTGGATGTGGGGCTTTTCCCTGGTGTGAACCCTCTGGTGTCTCTGGAAGTGTGAGGCCTGACCGAAGCCCTTCCCACACTGCTGACACATGTAGGGTTTCTTTCTTGTGTGTACTCTCTGGTGAACACTAAGCCCTGCACTCCAGCTGAATTCCTTCCCACACTCCTCACACTTGAAAGGCTTCTGCCCGGTGTGAATTATCTGATGGACTAGGAGGTGGGATCTCTGGCTGAAGGCTTTCCCACACGTGTAGCATCCATAGGGCTTTTCTCCCGTGTGCACTCTCTGGTGAGTCTGAAGATAGGAGGTCCGACTGAAGCCCTTCCCACACTCACTGCAGCAAAATGGCTTCTCTCCTGTATGCACCTGCTGGTGTCTTTGGAAGCTTAAGGCTGAACTGAAACCCTTCCCACACTCCTCACATTTATATGGCCTCTCTCCTGTGTGGACCCGCTGATGGCTGTGGAGGTTGAATCTGAGTCTGAAGCACTTCCCACACTCGTCACACTTGTAAGGTTTCTCCACAGCGTGGACTCTCTGGTGGGTGTGAAAGTTTGAGCTGCGGCTGAAGCGTTTGCCACAGTCCCCACACTTATACGACTTCTCTCCCGAGTGAGTTCTCTCGTGGGTCTGGAGGTGTGACCTCTGTGTGAAGCCCTTCCCGCACTCCTCACACCTGTAAGGTTCCTCCTCGGTGTGCATCTGGCAGTGGATGTTGAGATGTGTGGTACAGCTGAAGCCTTTCCCACAGCTGTCGCAGCGGTGGGGCTTCTCCCCCGTGTGCACACTCTGGTGAGTCTGCAGATGTGAGCTCTTGCTGAAGCCCGTGCCACGATTGTGACAAGAGTAGCGCTTCCTTCCTGGATGGACACTGTTGAATGGGGACACTGGAGCTATGCCTGGTGTCCCTGTGTGTGCTACGTACAGGGGACTTTTTTCCTACTAGAACAGGCTGATAGAGTTCATGGTTGGGTTTGTCACTGAAGGCTTCTTGACCCTTGCTGCACTGGTAGGCCTTCCTTTCTGTGTAACCACGATGCCGGGTGCCGGGTGACACAGGAAATGTGACTTTACCACAGTCACCGATGCTGTGGGCTTTGTCTCTTTTATGCAGTGTACTGTTATTGCAGAAAATGCAATTCAGCATGTCAACACCCAGAGTCAACCACTGAGGCTCGCTTTCTACCTGTGTCTCTGGACACTGCTCCCAATGCTTGTGTCTCTTCCTAAGATGTGTCTTAACCTGAGAACTCGGAGCACCCCCAGACTGAAACTCCTGACTATCAGTAATGCTGGGATGGCCATTTGTGAGACTCTCCTGACAGCCGCCATCCTCGGAGACCCAAGGAGGCTCTTCTGCGCCCCCATGGCAGAAGTGGCATTGCTCCAGGAAGTGAGAACCCTTTCCTTGAATGCTGATTACAGCTTCTGGCGTTCTGGCCTGTTTGTTGGCATCATGGCCTGTCATTTGCCAGCATGGAAGCTGCTCTGGTGAAAGAAATCTTAATCCTGTTGTGGGATTCTCCATCTTGTCTGGACTCTGACCTCCTGAAATAATAGAGGTTAGAAGGTGTTACCAACAAGGATGGGGACACTGAAAGTCCTAGCCCTCATTGCTCTCTGGAAACATCAACTAGAGACCAGCATCAAAGGCGAATGTCCGAGAGCTCTCAGGAGCAAGATCTATGAGGAGAGCATCCACTCAAAAGCAAGCCACTTTCAACCATAGTGACAAATTAGGATAAGCCCAGATGCAAAGGTTCAAGTCACTTCAGCCTCTGCTGAACACCTGCCTTGAAGAGCCCACCTGCATCTGGGCAGACATGATGGGAAGGAAGCACTAACTCCGTGGTAACAGGTGTGGGGGTGCTCACACACCCGTGAGGAAGTGCAAGATGGGGAGAGTGAGTGGGAGACAGGGCCTGTGAGGACTCCTGTGAGGAATGAAGAAAGGGGGCGGGGAGGGATGGAGAGGAGAAGGGAGTGATGGGGGGAGCGATGGAGATGGGGAGAGAAAGAAGGAGGGAGAAATGGAGAGGAGAAGGAGAGAGAGAGATGTAGAGGGGGAGGGAGTGATGGAGGGGGAGTGATGGGGAGAGAGAGATGGGGAGGGAGAGATGGAGAGGGAGAGATGGAGAGGAGGAGGGAGGGATGGAAAGGGGGAGGGAGTGATGGAGAGGGAAGTGATGGGGATGGGGAGAGAGAGGAGAAGGGAGAAATGGAGAGGAGGAGGGAGAGATGGAGAGGAGGAGGGAGTAATGGAGAGGAGGAGGGAGTAATGGAGAGGAAGAGGGAGAGATGGGGAGGAGGGAGTGATGGAAAGGAGGAGGGAGAGATGGGGGAGGAGGGAGTGATGGAAAGGAGGGGGGAGAGATGGAGGGGAGGAGGGAGTGATGGAAAGGAGGAGGGAGAGATGGAGGGGAGGAGGGAGAGATGGAGGGGAGGAGGGAGTGATGGAAAGGAGGAGGGAGAGATGGAGGGGAGGAGGAAGAAGGGAGAGATGAAGAGAGGGAAGGATGGATGGAGAAAGGGAAGAAGTGCACAGCACTCCACCAAGAAGAAAATTCTGGGCAGACAGAAGCCACAATAGCTGTAACCCTAGTTCTTGGAAGCTGAGGCAGGAGGATCACAAATTTTGCCCAAGCCCTGGCTACATAGGAAGACCTTGACAGAAGACAAAAGATGGAAAACAACAGGATTTTACTGAGTAAAATGGGAAGCCAACGGAGTGAGGCAGGGAGGGGTACAACGGGACTCTAGTGGGGGGGGATGGCAGGGAGAAAGCAGAGAACAAAGGGCAGAAGCAGGTGTTGGGCATCTGGAGGAGACAGTTATCTGTCTGGGTAAAGGACACAAGCAGGGGCTGTGGAAACTCCCTGCAGCTAAGGAAAGCCACTGATGTCAGGCATGTTGGGGGAGGGAGGTGTCCCCGCATGGAGGGCAGAGAGGCCATTGTGTGAAGCTATGAAGGTGAAGCCTGGGTTGCCTTGGAGACCCCAAGAGGTTAGAGATGTGATCGCTGTGGGATACCTGCCAAGGAGAGCTATTAACAGGGGGTGGGAACCAGCAGCCTCCGCCCCAAAAGCAACGTGTTACAGTCAGCAAAGCTGAAAGGAGCTAGAGATCTTTTTTATTTTTGTAAAGATTTATTTATTTATTGTGTATACAATAGTCTCCCTGAATGTGTGCCTGTATACCAGAAGACGGCATCAGATCCCGTTACAGATTTGCGAGCCACCATGTGGTTGCTGGGATTTGAACTCAGGACCTCTGGAAGAGCAGTCAGTGCTCTAACCACTGAGCCGTCTCTCCAGCCCCTGCGTTCATTGTTTTTGTTCTATTTTTGGTCCAGTATCTCCTCACTAAACCCCCTTTCCTCCCTTTTAGAATGGTAGAGTCTGTGCCATTGTATGTTGGATTATCTGGAGTGGGGTGTTGTTTTGCTTTGATTTTATGGAAGGTTACACTTAGGAGGCTTCATGAGTCTCAGAAGAGACCTTGGACTTCTAAACCGTCTGTTGTAGGCTCTGGGGATTTTATGGTTACTCTGAATGCATTTTGCACTCTGCTATGGGGACAGGTCTATGGGAGCCAGGGGCTGGAATGCAGTGCCTTGAATAGGTATGGAGGCCACAGACTCATGTGTTTGAACATAGGGAATAGAGAGGACTGACAGGATCAGGAGATGTGGCCTTGTTGGAGGAAGTGTGTCAGTAGGAGGGGGCGTTGGAGTTTCGAATCCTCAAGCCAGAGCCAGTCTCCCTCTCCCTGCTATTCCGCCATGATAATGGATGGAATCTCAGAAACTATCAAACCTCAATTAAATTCTTTCCTTTATGAGAATTACCATGATCATGGCATTGACTAACACACACACACACACACACACACACACACGTACACCCGCAGTAAAATGCACTGTAAAAATAAAACGGAAACCGGAGAGATGGCTCAGCAAGTCCAAGCACTGGCTGCTCTTCCACAGGACCCAGGTTTGCAGCACCCACATGGTGGCTCACGACCGTGCTATTCCAGTTCTAGGGATCCGATGCCCTCTTCTGGCCTCTGTGGACACCGCGAGTGAATGTGGCACAGACACACATGCAGACAAACACTCAAACAGACATAAAGTACAAACCAAGTCAACCTAAAAGGAAAGCAGTGGAGCCCAACAGACACACGGGATGTGAACGTCCGACATCGCAAGGACACAGGGACCGTCCTCACCCACGGCCAGGAGGTTCCTGAAGTTCTCCAGCATCACATCGTGGTACAGCTTCCTCTGGGCAGCGTCCAGAAGCTGCATCTCCTCCTCACTGAAGACCACGGCCACGTCCCTGAACGTCACTGCCTCCTGTCACAGCAAACACATGACACCTCAGTTCCATTCTCGATGTCACTAGGACCCGAGCACCTGTCTACACAGAGCCTGTTGCCTTAGTTACGGTTTCTATTGCGGGGACTAATCACCATGAATAAAAGGCAAGTTAGGAAGAAAGGGTTTATTAGGGTTACACTTCCCATTCAAGCTCATTACTAAGGAGGTCACGGCAGGAACTCAAGCAACGCTGGACCCCGGAGGCAGGCGGTGATGCAGAGACCATGGAGGAGCGCTGCTTACTGGCTTGCTCAGCTCCCTTTTAAATAGAACCCAGGACCATCAGACCAGGGATGGCCCCACCCACAGTGGGCTGGGCCCTCCCACATCACTCACTAAATAAGAACATGCCTTACAGACGGATCCTTTGGAGGCATTTCCTCCATTGAGGCTCCTTCCTCTCTGATGACTCTAGCTGGTGTGAACGTGACCGACATCACCAGCCAGAACACCTCTTCCCCCATTTCCATGGCTACAGAGGAGGATAAGGAGCAAAAAGAGAAAACACTGTGCGGGGAACTTGGTGTCAATACTGCAGCTTCAATAGGTCCAGAACATTAACCAGGAAGTCACGGATTTCAGAGTTAGAGAGCGCCAACCCATCTCAGGAGTAACGTGCCAACATATACAGGAGGCAGCTGGTGATACTCATGGTTCCTGGGCAGTACAGCTCGGTGTCCCTTCACTCCTGATCCCAAACTGCTCTGAAACCTACTCCAAGAGTGATCTCCTTCAAAATGTCTTGTGTTGTACATGGATTTACGACTCAGAATACCTCATTATTAAAGTCTATGCAAATATTCCCAAATGCAATTTGTAACATGCTTGTGTGTCCGGAAGTATCTGGTGGATGGCACGAGTTTGAATTGCTCATTAAGTGCTGAGCCCTGTCCATCTAACAGGCTGGACTGGCTGGTTTGAGTCAACATCACACAAGCTAATGTCATCTAAAAGGAGGGAACCTCATTAGGAGAATGGAGGTACTCGCTGCTAATCCCAGTACTTGGGAGGCAGAGGTGGTCGTGTCTCTCTGTGCTCAAGGCCAGCCTGGTCTACTGAGAGTTCCAGGACAGCCAGGGCTACACAGAGAAATCTTGTCTCCAAAACCAGAAACTGAAAACGCCTCCATTAAGATCCAGGTGTAAGGCATTTCTTCTTTAGTGACCAATGATGGAGGGCCCAGTCCATTGTGGGTGAGCCCATCCCTGAACAAGGCAGTAAGCAGGGTCATGGGTTCGAGCACAGGCTCTGTAAACCTTAAAAACATCAGCTCACACTTCCAGTTCTGCCCTGTCATTGCCTCAGTTTCCCCGTTGTGTACAGCAGTATCTGAATCCCAATATCCCTGAAGGGATTGAAGGAGACCCAGAGGGACCTCAGACACAGTATGATATGCCTCAAGCAGCCAATGTTTGTCCATTAACACTTTCACTGTTGTGTTTCATTTCATTCATGGTCACATGGTGTTCCACAAAGGTTACATTGTATATAATACGCATATTAATATAGGCCAGAGTACAGAGAAACAGGAAAACTTACTGCCTAGCGGTTACCCAGGAATACAGCCACTGTTGTCAGCAGAACAAGCACCTACTCCCGGGAGCTGACGGCACTGCGGAGCTGGAGAGCTTGGCTGAACCACGTCAAATCCTCCCCTTGGCATTAGGACTCAGGTTTCAGTTTCCTGAATCGTGACCCTGGTGCTCAGCGTGTCTAATCCATGAGCTGAGTTTCCACGCTGCTGCCGTGTCTCCATCAGAGCACACGGCTCATTCGATCCCAGCTCGTCTGTACACACGTCTGTGAGTCTGTCCTTCTCAGTCCTTCATCACCAGAGTTGGAGTGCCCACCAATCAGCACCAGGGCTCTGCCTGTCTCCACAGAGTCCCAAATACAGACCTGCTTCAGCAAGGTGGACCCACAAAGCCCAACTTTGAAAACATGTCCTCCGACGTCTAAGTACATGCTTTTGCATGTCCACAACCAGCACCCTCACACAATAATAATACAAAATTTTTAATGATCAAAGTTCATGAAACACACAAGTAGGGAGAATTCACACTTATCTGCAAGATAAAATTAGGTGAACTGAGGAAAATGATGTCACTTTGGAAATGTAGGAAAACTTAAGACGTTTTAAAGGGTCTGTGTCTGTGGGTACATGTTGTGCAGGTGACCAGGGAGGCCAGAAGAGGGCGCTGGATCCCCTGCAGTTGGAGTTACAGGCAGTTGGAAGCCTGCAGATGTGGGTGCTGGGAACAAACTGAGCCAGTGCCCTCTCTGAGCCTCTCTCCAGCTCACTTCTCTGATTCTTTTTATTTATCCTTTTACACTTTCCTGTGTGCAGTGCACTTGGAGCACGTGTCCCCTGTCCTCTCATCCCTCCTCCTACCAGACCTTTCCTCTCAGCAGCTTCCCCTCTTACTCCATGCAGTTCAGAGAGGCTCAGCTGCAGAGCCCTTCCCAGCATGCAGGGTCCGTTCTCAACCCTAGCGCTGAGGGGAATGGGGAAGCAACCCGACTCACCTGGAACTTGGTCATTGTTCTATTCTCTTTGAGACAAGGCAGGGCTCTGGGAAGCAAGCTGGGGGAGGAAGGGCTCTGTGAGAACAGTGCTAGGTCAGTGGGTCCACATGGCTTCCTCAGCTTCCCCATCAGCCCCAAGTGCTGTGCGCGCTAACCAGGCTTTTCTTCCTACGTCCTGCTGATCGGTGGTGGAAGCCTCCAGGTTGCCGCGCCATGGGTGCCTCACCTCAATCACAGCAAAGGGTTAGGAAAGCCACATTCTCTATTTCTGGTAGCGTCAGAGATGCGAGGGGCTCCTACCTTCACAATGCTGCCTGTGGTGATGGGTTTCCCAGGTAAACCAATGTTTAAGAAGCCCGGACTCTAATGAACCAACAGTGTCATAACTGACCATCACTCTTGAAAGGGGCTGTTAATGTGACGGCTCTCTTACACACGACTGTTTCCAGGCATAGGAGTGCTATTTTCCCCGCTAACAGATTTAAATCCTAGCAAATTAAAAGCTGTTTATCTGCAAGAGCCTCCACAAAGTCTCTGTTCCCACGTGCATGCAAGTAATGAACAATAAAAACCCTTTCTAAGGAAAGGGGAGTCTGTCCCTGGGAAATGGCTCATCAGGTAAAGGTGACTGCAGACGAGGGCGACCACCTGAGTTCCAGTCTCTGGACCTCACATGGTGGAAGGGGAGACCTGACCTTTCCTGACCTCCTTCTCACACAAGCTGTGGCCTGCCTCTCTAAGTAAGTAAGTGCATTAAAATAAATAAATAAATAAATAAAAATAAAAAGCAGAGTTGCATACCACTTAAGGCTTCAGGTCACTAGTCATCTGTCATCACAGTTCCTCCCCCTTGCTCCCTTGGGAAGCTAGAGAAGATGTCCCTTGGGCTCCAGAAGCTGGACCAGGAATCCCTAGCATCGCTGCCTCAGGCTCAGCCCAGCAAGAGAGGACCCAGACGCTGCCACCGCCATCGGGGCCCGAGTTCTTCCCAGCCGCGATGTTTCTCGAGGGGACACATCGTCAGCACGAGCCTACACGAAGGGACGCCGCAGGAGGCTCCAAGTTCTCCCCAGCCAGACGCTCTGCCAACCGGCCTCGGCTTGGGGAAGAGACTCTGACCTCCGCTGGCTCGGGAACTACAATTCCCAGAATGCCCCAGTGGAAGCGCCAAAATAAAGTGCACTTCTGACGTGACATTCCCCAGATCTCTAAAACCGTCAGTCAGTTCCAAGCTATTTTAACTAGAGTGAAGCCCCTAAAATTTTTGTTTTGTTTTGTTTTGTTGGGGGGGTGCTCGACCTCCTGGGTTGCTTTTCGGCTTATTCATTTTTGAAATGCCATTGTAAGGGTCTGTTGTTTGCCGATTCAAACAGTATGCAAAAGCAAGCAGCGTTTTATTCTGCAGAAGACCAGCATGGGGGGGAGGGGCAGGCGGGAGGGGTAGCAGCGGTCCTTCATTCCAAAATGGAGAGGTCCCGAGTTGAGCTTGCAAGCACAATTTAAAGGACGTTAGGGGGAGTTCCAGGGTAGGTGGGCTTTGTCTTATTCCAAAACCAGAAATTCCAGAACCATTACTGGGGCATGAGACTGGAAACTGTTGCTAACCCATTGTCCTTGCTTCAGGCTAGGTGGCTGGGCACCTTTCAGTTTCTGACTAGCTGCCTGGAGCCCGGGGTTTCCTTTAACTAACTTGCATGGGCTTTCCTGGACTTGCCCAGTTCTCTGAGACTGCTGATTTGAAACCTGTCTTGGAGTCAGCCTGTCTCAGCATGAAAGACAACTACGGATGTTTTGTTTCTGTTTTTGTTGTTTGGATTTTCCCTCCCCCACCACATCCCCCCCCACACCCCATCCTCCACCCCCAGACAAAGCATCTCTCTGTAGACCTAGCTGTCCTGGAACTTCCTCTGTAAACAATGGTGACCTCTAAGGCATAGATCTGCCTCCCTCTGCCTAGTGTTAGGATGAAATGGGTAAACCACCACGCCCTCTTATGGATACTTTTTAAAAACAACAAAGTCCCATATTATATTTCTATATAAAAGTTTAAACTTCCAACTGCTCAGCTATAGAGCCTGATTTGGCAGCAGCGCCAGATTCCCTGCATAGATTTCCTCTGTAAGGCGTTAGGGAAAGACTCAAAGGTCCACAACACCTGCAGAGAATCTTCTAGTGACCCCTGAGGGAGTGACTGGCTGGTAGAACACAGGCTGTCTGAGTCACTGTTCTATTGCTGTGAAGAGACGCCATGACCAAGACAACTCTTCTAAAAGAAAACATTTAACTGGGGCTGGCTTACAGTTTCGGAGGTTTACTCCATTATCATGGCAGCAGGCAGGCATGGTGCCGAAGAAGTAGCTGAGACTTACATCCTGATCCATACACAGAGAGAAAGAAAGGTCCTATATCATCTTCCTAATCTTTTAAAAATGTTTCACTCCCAGATGCCTATAAGCATTGACATACATGAGCCTGTGGTGACATTCTCACAAAAACACAACCTGCAAAGAAT
The DNA here is from genome assembly GCF_963924665.1 of Micromys minutus. Taxonomy (NCBI): domain Eukaryota; kingdom Metazoa; phylum Chordata; class Mammalia; order Rodentia; family Muridae; genus Micromys; species Micromys minutus. Next base: position 19,077,017 of record NC_137967.1, read on the forward strand.
CTCCCAGTGAGGGGCTAGGGGCGTGGCTCCGTGAGGGGGTGGGGGCGTGGCTCAGTGAGGGGCTGGGGGCGTGGCTCAGCGAGGGGCTGGGGGCGTGGCTCTGTGAGGGGGCTGGGGGCGTGGCTCAGTGAGGGGCTAGGGGCGTGGCTCCGTGAGGGGGTGGGGGCGTGGCTCAGTGAGGGGCTGGGGGCATGGCTCAGTGGTAGAGCCCGTGCCTAGAATCCCCCAGTGAGGGGCTGGGGGCGTGGCTCAGTGAGGGGCTGGGGGCGTGGCTCAGTGAGGGGCTGGGGGCGTGGCTCTGTGAGGGGGCTGGGGGCGTGGCTCAGTGAGGGGCTAGGGGCGTGGCTCCGTGAGGGGGTGGGGGCGTGGCTCAGTGAGGGGCTGGGGGCATGGCTCAGTGGTAGAGCCCGTGCCTAGAATCCCCCAGTGAGGGGCTGGGGGCGTGGCTCAGTGGTAGAGCCCGTGCCTAGAATCTCCCAGTGAGGGGCTAGGGGCGTGGCTCCGTGAGGGGGCTAGGGGCGTGGCTCAGTGAGGGGCTGGGGGCGTGGCTCAGTGAGGGGCTGGGGGCATGGCTCAGTGGTAGAGCCCGTGCCTAGAATCCCCCAGTGAGGGGCTGGGGGCGTGGCTCAGTGGTAGTACTGACACCTGACAGGCATTACTCCTGTGCTTTTGCCACTACTCTTCCTGATCCAAATACACACCGGTTAATTGAGCACTAAGAGCAAGCTAATCCGGGGAAACTTGAGTTTTTGCGTGCGCCTGGTACTCTATTTAAGGAACACTGAAATCAATGCATATCCCGTGCTGTATACCAAATTATTCATCACTAACAACCTACAGACACAACAAAAACACTGTCCGTGCTTTCTAACAATAAAAGAGAATCACACCTTGACCGTTTACACGGTGCCCAAGCAGTTGCCTAATGGAGCAGGCAATTAGACTCCATGCCAACTAGTCTGGAGGCTCAGGATGGCAGAAGTAAGAGACGGTGCCTGTGGCCAGGAAAATGCCTTGGCAGGTACAGGCTGAGGACCTGAGTTCAATGCTTGAAACACACACGGTTGGAAGGAGAGAGCTGACTCCCTCTAGTTTACATCTAGGTGTGCAGCACGCGCGCGCGCGCACACACACACACACACACACACACACACACACACGGGGCAGGGGCAGACAGACACAAGGAAAGAAATTAACTCAATAAAAAATAAGCTACGGTTTGTAAGAAGACAATTTGGCTTCTTTTGTCTTACTGTGTCTTCGGCGTGGCTGAAATAGTCCTTCAGACCCCACCATGCTGCAGCAACTATGTTAATAAGCCTCTTGCCTGAAGGACAGTTCGACTCAGTTGCACCCTATTTTTCCCACATCCTCCCTAAATCATAACAAAGACGTGTTCTAAACCGGATTTTCTCGGACCCGCCTGCAGTATAAATAAAGAGCTGAGACTTTCATACAGTTTAAACCTTAGGTCTTTTTTTTCAGGGCCATCCCCTAGCTCTTAATCTGTCTATTCTTTTCTAGCCCGCACCTGACCCACCATATGGTTAACCCTTTACTCTCTGCTCCTTTCCCCACCCATCTATATTTCCCTCTGTGTCTGCCTCCTGATCTTCTGTATCTGGTTTCTTTTCCCAGCATCCCTTTCTGCAGCCACAGGTCTTGGCTACTTAATTTGGGTTCTTATATCAACCACCCTTGTCCACACCAATCTCTCTCAACAGCATTAGAGAGAGAGAAAGAGAAGGAGGTAGGATAAAAAGAACGTTAGTGGGGACGAAGGGTGTTGAAATCTTTTTAGAGTACTTTCTGCTGATTCTGGGTGTTGAAATTCTTGGGGAAAATCCAATCTTCATCTTATCAGGATATTTCTATTTCTTCCTATTGTCCCTTTTCTCAAGACCACAAGGCAAACCAACAGCAGGAGGAACAGGAACCAACAACAGGAGCAGGAACCAGCAGGAGGGACAGCCGTGTCTCCTCTCTTGGGGCTCTGGTCTGGTTATCCCTTATCTAGAGTTCCCAGAATTAAACTCTCCTCAGATGGCAGAATCACGTCCCTGACAGATTGAGTCAAGTCATCTGCTGCTGGGGACAATCGGCAGCATTTCTTTATCAAACACCTGGGATTAAAACAAGTTAGGTCAGGCTGAAGTCTAAAATGGAGCCTGTTCTAAGATGGAGTTTGTCCTACTGACAGGCAGGGCTTTGCTTCTCATTCCCCCTTCACAAGTAGCCAAAAGGGCCCAGGTAACCAAAGGTCTGAAAGTTCTGAGTGTCCTACCCAAGAGGTTGATAATGGAACCAAAGGACCAGAAGCTGTATTGCACTGACTTGCTCTTTTACAACGCTGGGTAGCCTATTGAATACACAGGTCCAACAGTGGGTACCAAAAGTCGTATACTTAGAGGGCCAGTTAAGTCTTGAACTTTTTCAGCATGCAGAGACTGTTCAGCAAATGCTACAGTAGTTTTCTTAAGGCGTATCTCAATTTTTAGGGAGCCGACAAATGAAAATAATGCCCCGATTAACAGGAAGCAATTTTAGAGAACTTTGCTGCATTCCCAAGAGTTGGAGTGTGTGGTTTTAGCCATTCAATGAATGATGGATGTTTGCCATCACTGAAGGCTGGCGAGGTGGTTACTGGTTGTTACGATCTGATCAAGGAGGAAATGAAATGGGGGGAGGGTTAGACGTAGGGTTTTCTCTCTTTTCTTTTCCCTGTCCTTTCTCTCTGATATACAGTTGGTGGGAAGGGGGAGAGAAGGTACGAAAAGATAAAACAGGGGATGTAAGAATAATAGGAATAAAGGGTGGATTGTTGAATCTCCTTCTAAACTAGAAAGTATTAACCAAAAATCTTCCTTTGGTATAGATCTATGTGTATCAATACAAAGATGAGGTTATGTTTTTGTTACATTGGGATAGAGCTTTGTATATTGATGCACAATTGAGGTTATATATATATATTGTAGTCTGGGTCCTTTATTTCTCTTTGTACATTAGGCCATGAATTCATAGGGAACGGGCTCCAGCAGCTCAGGCTCTTTTCCATTAGTCCTCACAAAGCGCGCTTCTCTGGGTGGCGCAGGCTGGCGCTTCAGCTGAACCCAGGTGCCCTTCTCCTTGGCTTCCTTTTTCTTCTGATTGTTCTCCTTCACCCGCTTCAGGAAGCCGTCTCTGCTCTTCGAGTGCTTGATGTGCTCAATCCGCACATTGATCCTCTTGGTCAGAATCTTGCCCTTAACTTGCTTGTTTACAATGATGCCCACAGCATGCTGAGTGACATTGTAGACTCTTCCGGTTTTTCCGTGGTAACACTTATGGGGCATTCCTTTTTGAACAGTGCCCGTTCCCTTGATGTCTACAATATCACCCTTCTTGTAGATTCGCATGTATGTAGCCGAAGGAACAACTCCATGTTTCCTAAAAGGCCTAGAGAACATATAGTGAGTGTCTCTCCTCTTTCCTTTTGTGTTCGTCATGTTGGCGAGTTAACTGGAAGATGGCTGCCGTGGCCGAAAAGCTGAGGTTATATTTTGATACAGCATACTATGTATATATATCTTCAGCTTTTGTTTGAGGTATTGTACATAGATGATTCATTAAAATGAAGTGTGAAATTCCAGATCTTTTCAAAGCTACTGCTACAAAACACTTTAAGACAAATCATTAAGTAATGCAGGTTAATTGTCAATCAAATTTATGGTCATGTCACATACCAGTTAATTACAGAAACATCCTTTCTAGATTGAACAAATAATAAATAGCTTAGTAGCAAGCGACCTTTGTCAATTCACATATATTCAGATATACTAGAAAGATGGTCTTTAAAAACCTACAGAATTTGAAATTTTAGTATATTTTATTATTTTGAGGGTTTTTTTTTTCTATGAGACATGTCAGCTCCTGGCAGTACCCTCTTCTACATCAAAGAAGATGATGTGCAGTGAAGAACCTCTTTGTGGAGTTTGCTTCAAATGTGGCAAGCTGCCGCTGGGCAAGAAACTGCCCTTACTTCACCACAGACAGAATGCTATAAAAAATGGACTAATGGGAAGTAGGGAAGTCAACCGCCAAGCTTTGCAAGAACAAGACAGGCAAGTCCTTCATAATTCCTATAGTTGTCTGTCAGATATACTGGGCCAGGGGGCTGAAGATGGGTGCTCCACACAAAGTAGTGAAAACAAGTACTTCAACAAGAGGCATGCAGATGTTGGGCACAGCAAAATGGGGAATTTGATTTCTAATGCTGTAGAAGAGACAGAAGGTTATAAAAATCAATATAGTATTTCAGACTGTCAGCAAAGGTTTATTGTGGCTATTGTAACTGGGTTCTCTCCCATTTTGCTTCCAAAGGGGGTTTTCTCTTCTGTTTCTTCTTCCTATATTGGGTGGGGAAGGCAACTGGAAGTGAGAAGCTCTGTCTATTGGCAGGACAGACACCATCTTAGAGCAGGCTTCATTTTAGACTTAGGCTTTATCTCAGCCTGAATTCAGTTACTGGAAAATCCACAAACAGTTCCAAGGATCTCCATCCCTAGACAGAGCAAATCAGCTCTTAGGAGGAAAGTACCTAAAGTTTCAGATGTGATAGATTTCCCAGGCTTACTACACTTACTGCTAGCCAGTGATAATATGACATGCTTGTAGTTTTAAATGCCAACTAATTATGTAACCACCAAGTTTGTAAGCCCCTTACCCTGATATAGATGTAATAAAAAGCCCGAATCATAGGTGCTCAGGACCTTCTGCACCACCCCACTGCATCAAATGAGCCTGAGGGTCCAAGCTTGAATAAAGACTCTTTGCTTTTGTCTGTGAGTTTGACTTCTGGTAGTCTTTGTGGACTTTCTGATCTGGGAATAACATTTGGGGGCTCGTCTGGGATCTTCAACCTCCCCACAAGAACCCCCCAAATTGTTGAGTCATCTGCTAGTCAGTAAATGTTTATTTGTCTCATCCCTGTCCCAATATTTTGGCACTCATTTTTTTTTCTGTATGAAAGACTAAAACTAAATCTAAACCTACTGTTCCCCACCCCCTACCAACCAACTCCCAGAACTCACCCAGGAATCCAACCTGAAGATGTGGGGAGGTGTCCTAGAATGCCCTCCATGTTGAACCTGCCTCAAACTCAGAGGAGAGCCCAATGAGAGCTCCTTCAGACAAGGGAGGCAGATTCTATAGTGCTCCCCTTGAGGGCAGTAACTCCTCTCCCCAAGATGGGAAAGAAAACAAGGAAACCATGGCCATCTAGTACAAGTGACTTATATAACTGGAAGTTCCAAAACCTCAAGTTCTCAGGAAAAAAAAAAAAAAAAACAGCTGCTTTAATTGACCTGTTGAATTCTGGATTTTTTTTTTTTTTTTTTTTTACCTATCAGGCCACCTGAGATGAACTACCAGCAGCTTTTTCAAATCCTCTTTAGCACCAAAGAGAGGGAGAGGATCCTCAGTGAGGTCCAGAAACTGGTTCTGGGCAATGATAACAACCCTACGACCAACCAAGTATTTATAGATGGCAGGTCTGCTTTGAGTAGACCAAACTGGGACTTCAACTTGACAGAAGGTAAGGAGAGGTTCCATGTCTACCACCAGTCTCTAATGTGGGGAGTGGAGGGGTCTCTGACCCATAAACTTGGCTGAAGTACACAGACAGCAACGAGGAAAAAAGGAGCCACCAGCAGTCTTCCTAGAAAGGATTATAGAGGCTTAAAATAAATCAGTGGCTGTTATGGCTTTTGTTTACCAGGCTAGGTAATGAGAGTTTGCAGGAGTTGTTAGCAGTGGCCAAAAAAAGTATATAATAACAGAGAAACTCCTAAAGAGAAGCAGTTGCAGGCCATGACCATGGCCAACAAGAGACACACTCGCCACTTCGAAAAGATCCTCTTGGCCAGAACAGCTAACTCACCAGGCAAGAAACAATTGTGACACCTGGAGGCTGGAAAAGATAAGCTTCCCCAACAAGAGGAAAAGCCAAGGCTTCAAAATTACCAGTGTGCTTACTGCAAGGAAAAGGAACATTGGATCAAGGACTGTTACACAAAACCCCCAGAGTAAAACCAAGTCCCGAAGGACTTGGAGTTCGTCAAACTAGGATAACTTAGCGATTAAATGGGAAGGGATTCAGACCCATTCACTGATCCCAGGGTAACCCTTTAAGTGGAGGGGAAACCTGTTGATTTCCTAGTAGACACAGGAGTGCAACATTCAGTCATGATCCAATCTCATGGTAAATTGTCCTCAAACAAATCATAGGCACAAGGGGCCACTGGAATGAACCAATATGTAAGGACTACCTTAAGAACTGTGGATCTTGGGATGGGACAAGTATCCAACTCTCTTATGATCATTCCAGACTGTTCTTACCAACTTCTAGTAAGATACCTACTAATTAAAATAGGAGCCCAGATTTCCTTTGACCAAAAACAGACCTCCATCACAGACCATGAGGGGTGTTCTATATGTGTCCTTACCATATCCTTGGAGAATGAATATAGACTACATCCTAGTTATCTCCCAAATGAAGTCTTAACATGGTTAACCAAATTTCCCTAATCTTTGGCAGAAACAAGAGGAATGGTTTTGTCGAGTCATAGGGTCCCCATTTGAATGGAACTAAAACCAGGAGCAATGCCTGCCAGGTAAGACAGTACCTGATACCCCAAGAAGCCAAAGTAGTTATTACTCCCCAAAACAGAAGGTTCAGAGACTTGGACATACTAGTACCTTGCCAATATTCATGGAACATGCCTCTCCTCCCAGTTAGAAAGCCTAATTCCAATAACAATAGACCAGTCAGGATCTCAGAGAGATAAGCAAATGGGTTATGGATATTCATCCCATGGTGCTGAATCCAAACACCCTTCTAAGCCCTCTAGAGCCATCTAAAGGTTGGTACATGGTGCTATATCTGAAAGATGCCTTCTTCAGCCTGCCCCTAGCCCCACAAAGCCAACCCTATTTCACCTTTAAAAGGCATGACCTTGAGAGGGGGTTCAATGGAAAGCTAACTTGGACAAGACCGCCAAGGGATTCAGAAACTTGCCAACCATTTTCCATGAGGCCCTACATGAGGACTTAGGTTTGTACTGCTGGGACTACCCGACACCACATCCTCCTGCAATATGTAGATGACCTGTTGGTGGCTGCTGAAACCAAAGGAAAATGTCAGAAGAGCACTGACGATTTACTGGCAGCATTAGGGTTTTTGGGCTGTCAGGTGGCTAAAAAAAATCCCAGATCTGTCACCAAGAGGTAAGGTACCTGGGGTAGATCTTCAAAGGAAGCCAACAAAGGCTGTCAGAGGCTAGGAAAGAGACTATCTTAAAAAGCTGCAACCCCACCCTCCAGGAGAAAGGTCAGGGAGTTCCTAGGGTCAACAGGATATTGCCACCTCTGGATTCCAAACTTTGCTGAATTGGCCAAGCCTTTCCATGAGTCCACAAAGGAGAAAGAGGCCTTCCAGTGGGCAGAAGCCCAAGAGGACTCCTCCAGCAGGCTCAAGAAGGCTTCACTGCAAGCTCCAGCCCTGGGGCTACCTGACATTACCAAGCCCTTTCATCTATACCTAGATGAAAACAAAAGAGTAGCTAAAGGGGTTCCCACATAATTATTGGGTCCCTGGAATAGGCCAGTGGCATACCTAACCAAGACTCAGTAGCCACTGGGTAGCCACCCTGACCATGAGTCATTGCTGCCATGGTCCTGCTTGTTAATGATGCAGACAAACTGATTCTGTGGCAGGAACTCTCTGTCACACTGGGTAGCCACCCTGACCATGAGTCATTGCTGCCATGGTCCTGCTTGTTAATGATGCAGACAAACTGATTCTGTGGCAGGAACTCTCTGTCACCACCCACTATGCCACCAAGAGGATCTTCAGATAGCGCCCCCCCTGACCAAAGGACAAGCAATGCCTGTATGAGTCATCATCAGAGCCTAAACCTCCAATGCATACATTTTCTACCCAGTGCCCCTTTAAACCCTGTCTCCCAGCTCATGGATCCAGACCTAGAGTTCCCACTGAAAGGCTGTGCAGGGATCCTGAGCTATGTACATGGGCTCAGAAAGGACCTGACCAACCAATTATTCCCAGATGCAGAGGTCACTTGGTAGATGGAAGGCAGCAGTTTTGCACTCAAAGATAAGGTTTACAGGGGCAGGGGACCTGTGGTGTCTGATTCAGAGACTATAATACTATTTGGGCATCAGCTCCACCAGCTAGGATTTTGGCCCTGAGAGTTGAACACGTAGTTTTGATGGAGTCTTTAAAATAGGAAACTGACAAGACTTGCAACGTTTATACAAACAGCAGGTATGCCTTTGCAAAGGAATGGGGCCATTAACCAAGAAAGGAGCCTCCTAACAGTTGTAGGAAAAGCCTTTAGAAACAAACAAGAGATCTTAAACTTGTTGGCAGCCCTCTGGCTCCTGAAGATCAGCTATTATACATTGCCTGGGCCACCAGGAGGCTACTATACCTGAGGCCCAGGGCAACCAGAGAGCAGACAGGACAGCCAAATGACCAGCCCTCCACTTCTTCACATTATTGAATTCAATTACCTGACCCTGTGGCCTCAACTCTGCCAGATAAACCTAAGTATTCAAAAGAGGACATTGCTTACATCATAAATAAATTGCCTATGGACCACAAGCCAAGAGACTGGTAGCTAACTAAAGACTGTAAGCTGATTCTACCTGAGGACCTCACTAGGACCTTGCTCCAGCATATCCACCAGACCACACACATGGGAACAAGGAAGACAGGAGATTTCATCCAATGTGAAGACCTAAAAATTCTCCATCTCAAATTTTTGCTTGAGGAGATTGCCCCAAAATGTTTGAGCTGCAAGCTCATGAATACAGGTAATTTTCCAAAAGAAAAGGGGTCTAAGTCGGGTGCCCATTGGGAAATGAACTTCATGGAGGTAAAACCAGAGAAATATAGTTACAGGTATCTTTTTGTGCTTGTAAACACCTTTTCTAGGTTGGGCTGAGGCTTTCCCCACAAAGCATAAGGTGGCACAGGTGGTGATTAAGAAACTGCTGAGGAAATACTTCCAAGGCATGGCATTTCAGTTCTACTAACTCTAACAATGACCAGCCTTTGCTACTCAGGTAGCAGGGAATGGCCAAAGGGGCGGCTTGGAAATTATGTTGTGCTTACTGGCCCCAAAGTTCAGGCCAGGTAGAAAGTATGAACAGAACTCTAAAAGAGACCCTTACTAAATTAACCATAGAGACTGCAGGTGGGGGAGGTCTGGGTGTCTTTCCTCCCCTTGCCTTATTTAGGGTTTGCAACATACTCTACACTTTAGGACTGATCTCTTGAGAGAACATGTATAGCATCCTTCCATACTTCCTAACCTAAAAGCTGATGTGCTTACTAAGAGTTCTAACAAACATGCTCTTGATTCTCTCAAGGCCCTTGCCCACACCCAAAGAAACTTTGGGCTCTATTAAAGGCAATTTAAGAGGCTGCTCCTCCACGTATACCACATAAGTACTAGCCTCTGACATATTTCTTTGTGTGATTTAGGTATTAGAGTGACTGTGGCCTCATATAATGAGTTTGACAGTGTTCCTTCTGTTTCTCTTATATGGAATATTTTGTGGAGTATTGGTATTAGCTCTTATGTAGAAGTCTGGTATAATTCTGCACTAAAACCATCTGGCCCTGGGCATTTTTGGGGGGTTGGAGTTGGGAGACTTTTAATGAAAGCTTCTACTTCTTTAGGGGTTTTAGGGATGTTTGAATAGTTTACCTGCTGTTGATTTAACTTTGAATAGTGCCTATCTGCCTAGAAAATTGTCTATTTCATTAAGGATTTTCCAATTTTGTGGAGTTCAAGCTTTTGAAGTAATACCCAATGACTCTTTAGATTTCCTCGGTGTCTGTTGTTATGTCTCCCTCTTCATTTCTAATCTTGTTTATTTCGATTGTTTGCCTCTTGGTTGGTTTGGCTGAGGGTTTGTCCATTGTGTTGACTTCTCAAAGAAGCAGCTCTTGGTTTCAATGATTCTTTGTGTTGTTCTCTTTGTTTCTAACGAATTGATTTCAGCACTAGTTTTGATTATTCCTACTTTCTACTCCTCTTTGCTATGCTTGCTACTTTTTTCTATAGCCTTCAGGTGTCCTTTTAGATTGCTGGTGCAAGAACTTTCTAATTTCTTTATAGAGGCAGTTAGTGCTAGAGATTTCCCCTTGGCACAGCCTTCATTGTGTCCCATAAACTTGGGTATGCTGTGCCTTCCTTTTCACTGAATTCTATAAAGTCTTTCATTTCTTTCTTTATTCCTTCCCTGACCAAGAGATAATTGGGTTGTTCAGTTCCAAAAGTGTCTAGGCTTTTTGGTGTTTCTGTTGTTGTTGAAGTCCAGCATTAATCCACAGTGGTCTGATAAAATACAAGGTGCTACTCAATGTTCTTATATTTGTTGAGGCTTGCATTGTGACTAACTATATGGTTGATTTTGGAGAAGAATCCACTAGATGCTGAGAAGAAGGTATATTTGTTTGTGTTTGGGTGAAATATTTTATACATGTCTGTCAGATCCATTTGATCCATAATGTCTGTTAGTTTTGTTATTTCTATGTTTAGTTTTTGTCTGGATGACCTGTCAGTTGGTGAAAGGAGATTTTATATCTCTCTTAGCCTACTTTATTTAGGGTTCAAGAACACTTCAACCTCCCTTCTAGCCCAATGACCAGAGGTAGGGGGAAAAGAAGGTTTATAGGAAAGGGGGGTTGTAGAGCTGTTTTTAGAAGGAGTTCTTTGGGGTGATTCCATTCTTCATTGCCAGGAGACCAGCAGTCTGGTGCAATGGCAAACACAAAACACAAATCAGTAGCAGCAGCTCATTCCAGCAGAAACCACGAGTTTCCATCAAATCAGCAAAAATAAAGCAGAATCCCATGTGAATTTTCTTTGGTGTGTGTATGTGCTCGCGCTTGCATGCCCGAATGAGACCAAAGTTTATCTGAAAACAGGTTTATCAGGCATTTCCTTTACTAATGACTGACATTCTTACTGTATAAATGGTGCCATCCTGGGCTGGCCCTGGGTTGTATAAAACAACAAGCTTGGCAGCCAGGCCTGGTGGCTTCTGATTCCAGCATGAAGGAGGCAGAAGTTGGTTGATTTCTGTGAATTTGAGTCCAGCCTGGTTTACATAGTGAGTCTTCAGACAGCCAGAGGTACACATTGAGACCAGACTCATGCTGATTTGGTGGTTCCTGCCAGGTGGAACTGCTGCAACTGATATGTGTTTGGCGTTTGCTATTGGACTGAACTGATGGTATCCTGACAAGGAAGACTGGAATCACCCCAAAGTACTAGTGAGACAAAAAACAAAACAAACAAACAAAAAACAAAAAACAAAAACAAAACAAAACCAAAAAAACAAAACAAAACAAACAAACAAAAGTCTACCAGTCCATGGACAGCAAGCCTACAGGCACTGTTCCCCTGTGGCTCCTGCTTCAATTCCTGCTGTGGCTTCCCTCAGTGACTGGCATGTGCAATCCAAATAAACCCCTTCTTCCCCAAGTTGGTTTTGCTCAGTGTTTTATCACAGTAACAGAAACCAAACTAGAACAGGATAGTCTTCCCTACTTTTAGAAATGTGTTCAGTAAACATCAAATTTAAAATATCTTCGACCCCAGTCATCCACTTCTCAAATTTTCCTCAGTAGACAGGAGCCTGTGACTGGTTTCCATGGTGATGTCTAAGGAAGACTGACATCCAGTCCACCATAGGAACTCGTGTTGACAACACACTTGAGGTTTATATCTATGTATATGTAGAGAAAATATGGCTTTCTAGAGTCACATAGAGTCTGCAAGTGACCTCTTCATTCCTGTGAGCATTAACAAAAGTACAAAGATAGAAGTACACACTTGGCTTGGAGAGAGCTTGCCTGCGACATGCATTGTGGTGTGGTCGGTGACAGCTGTCCCACTGAAGCCAATGATGCTCAGGACAGAACTGCAAAGTGCTTCGTCATTGGTGGCTTCCTCAGCGGACGTGCTATGATGTGATCTGGGGATACAGTGACATGTTACTGCCCAAAATACATTCCAGGGTGGGATGAAGACATCAAGGAGTCTATTTGTGGCTTTGCTGAGTCAGCTTACACCTGCTTGTGACTTTTACTTTTGAATCCTTAACAATCTCTGTCTCGTGAGAGCCATAACTCATGGGAGCCCACCATCACTATAGGTTATTTTCTGTTCCTTTAGGAATTCATAAAATTAAAACGTCTACAAGCTTTAAAAAATGTTAAATCAGTATACATGGAATAGGTGGCTCACCAAGTCAGAAGGCACACTGCTCTAACAGATGACCCAGGGTTTGTTTCTAAAGTCCACATTGAATAGCTCACAGCCACATATAACTTTAATTCTGTGGAATCCAATTCCCTTCAGAAACAACTGTACGTATACAAACACACACACGCACTGGGAGAGTGGGGGTGGAGGAGGGAGACAAATGGAGGGGAGCTAATAAATATTAACAAATAAATATTAAAATTAGTATACAAAGTATTGGTATATTGCATAAAAAGCTCTCTCAGAGCTAGAAGGATGACTCAACAGTTAAGAATACTGGCTGCTTTTCCAGAAGACCAAGGCTCAAGTCCTAACATCTCCATGGTGGCTCAAAATTGTCGAGATCTCCAGTCCCAGAAGATCCGATGCATTCTTCTGACTTCCAGAGGCACCTCATCCACAGATAAATTATTCTGGTTTAGATCAATCCAGGGCTTCCTTAGAGTCTTTGATGAAACTATGAAAGAAACCCTGGCTTGGGTCCTTTCAGGGAGCAGAACTGGCAGAGAAGGTTTGGGGTTGAGGCCTGAGACACAAAGGAGTTAAGGTTCCTCTTCCTGGGAGCTTGGCTCTTCCTAGAAAAGACTAGAGTCATCAGTCTGAAGGTGCTTTCCATACCACGTTCCCCCTGTGCAGCACTGCTTAGTTTACAGCTGATACTGTCCTAGTTAGTAGGACATAGAAGATGCTTACAACCACTTCCTCCTCCTCTTCTTCCTTTTAAATTTTTGTTTGGTTTTTAGAGATAGAGTTTCTCTATGTAGCTCCGGCTGTCCTGGAACTCACTGTAGTAACCAGACTGGCCTTGAACTCACAGAGATCCACCTGCCTCTGCCTCCTGAGTACCAGGATTTAAGGGTTATTGAGTCACACTTGACTATGGAGATGAGGATGTTTCGGTTTTGGGGTAGGATCTCCTTTTAAATTCCGGCTGGACTAGAAATCAGTGTTTACTTAGAGAGGACTTTGAACTCCTGGTGGTCTTGGCTCCCATCTCTTCAACGCCCATGCCACTTTACCCTGGTGTTGTTTGTGTCTTGACCAAATGTTCCCAGCAAGGTGTTTTATTATTTTTGGACAGTTCTCAGCCTTCGTCCTTCTTGCTCTCCCTATCCTCTCCTTCCCGTCCTCCCCATCGCCCGCTTCCCACCATGGGTTTCTAACCATCCAATATTAAACTCCATGTTATATTACTATAGGATGCTTATTTTCTTCAGTTTTGGGGTTTTACTTAAACAAACAAAAAATACAGGAAATCATGTCATCCAGGCTAGCCTCAAACTTGCTCTGTAGTTGAGAAAAGCTCTGAACTACTAATCCTTCTAATTCCATCTTTTAAGTGCTGGGATTGCAGGCATATACCTCCATGCCTGGCTCAGTCTGTATAACTTCCAGTCACCTATGGTGAAGTTCTCTGATATGCTTTTCAGCTAGGTTGGACATAATCTTTTATGGTTGTTGAGCCACAGTCTCACTTTGAAGCACAGGCTGGCCCCAAATTCATGATCTTCCTGCCTAAACCTATCCGTGTGTGCACCACAATGTCAGACACAGAAGCATTTTTTTTCACCTGAGGCAGGGGTTCTCTGTGTGTCCCTGGCTGTCCTGGAACTCACTCTGTAGACCAGGCTGGCTTCAAACTCAGAGAGTTCCACCTGCCTCTGCCTCCCAAGTGCTGGGATTAAAGGTGTGAGCCACTGCCTGTTGTTTGGTAACTTTTGCAGCCTAGACTCTATGGTTTGGATTGAGTAATTTCTATCAGGCTACTTGTCAGTTCATTCATCTTCACTTCCATTGCCAATATTGAACCCAATTAATTAGTGCTTACAATCTTTTTGATACTGTAATGTTTACCTCTTTAATTTCCATCAATAGAATAATAGTAATAAAATAATAACCTATTGACAAAAGAGCCTAGGAAGAAATCCTGTAGAGTTCAAGAGAGGGAAGCCCCTGGGCGAGCTGCTGAAAACTCAAGCTTCATGTGGATGGAGTCCAGAGAATACAGAAAATGAAGCTATTGCTCTCCAAGCACTTTGCTGAAGACATCTGAGGATGGCAGATTCTTGGTGCAGAGCATGGATTTGACCCAACCCTTCCCGATGGGGAGCAGGAACCACTGCCCTCCTTACGCTGTAAACTACTGAACCTGCAGCGTCACCTCTGAACTAGCATGGAGCCAGTAAAGTCACGTTCTTTTGTTTTCTGGCACAGTCGCTCTGCTCTGTTGTAATTCTGCGTCCACCTGTCCCCCTTCAAGTTTAGGTGTGAACTAATTTGCCGTTTCTCTTTTTCTTCTTCCTTCCTTCTGAGATTTATGAGCCAGCACTTGGAGCTGTGACTGCCAGGGGGACACTGCCTCCCAAGGGAGCACAGGCTGTTACAGTAGGAGGTCCTGATTCTCTCTACATCTTAAAGGTTTTAGGTTTATTTATGTGAATCAATATTTGTATACATATACACTCGTGTGTGTGTGTGTGTGTTGGGATCTTGGAGGTCAGAAGATGGTATCAAATCCCCTGAAACTGTGGTTACAGATGTTGTTACAGCTGTTGTGAGCCACCATGTGGACACCAGGATCTCCGGCCCTCCCTATATCAGTCCACACACCCCTTGCTATCAGATGACCCAGTGGCACCCTGCTGAACCCTTGCTCTTCAGAGCCCTGGAGCTGTAAGCAATAACTCTGTTCTTTATCTGCGACACAGCCTTGAAGAACCCGTGGGGGGAGCACAAATCAGTCTAAAATTCAGGGCAGAGGCTTAGAGCAACTCTGGTCAGGGAGGACAATCTGACCTAAGAATGAAGGCAAAGGAGAAGCCACTCACTAACAACTCAAGTTGACTGAGAACCTTTTTGTTAACAGCAGTACTTCGTAAAAACATTAGCAGCAGTGACTACAGTAAAAAAGCCCTGTCCCCAGTGAATTCAGGACCCAATGTTCCCATCAAGTAAGTTTCAATTCACCTTATTGGGCTGATAAATACAAAACTTTCAAAAAGAGCATTGTTTTGGTCTATTAAGTACAAATACTAAAAGTCATCCAGTAGAGAGAGTGTTGTGTGTGCAACGCACCATGGCTAGACAAGTGGGCCACACATGGCAGACCTGACTGGGAAGCACTATACCTCAAGGAAGCCGACCAAGGCCCCTTATAACATCACTGGGGAATGTGAACCAATATGGATGCAGGGTTGAAGGCTGGTGAGGGTTCTCAAATTTGAGTCTTACTTACAGGGGCTTTTTATACTTGCTCCAGAAATGGCGGGGTCCTGAGCCACATGCAGTTCTGCACAGCAGATACAGAGGGGCGCTCCCTATGAGGAAGTGATGCATCGGTCAACAACGGTTCTGCCAATCACCAGCTTTGGCTAAAGCCCTTACTGCAGCCTTGGAAAGATTCTGAGATTTTCCTGCCCTGTCATAGCCTGAGGGCAGCAACCTTACAACTCCTACACATGGTGACAACACATTTATAGAGCAATTATCCTCTCGTATGTCATTTCTGGCATCTGTAAAGAACTGATCTGCCAGCTGGGCAGATACCTTTAATGACAGTACTCAGGAGGCAAAAGCAGGCAGATCTCTGTAAGTTCAAGGCTAGCCTGGTCTACAGAGCAAGTTCCAGGACAGCCAAAGAAATCTAGGTTCAAAAAAAATGACAGAAAAATTGATCTCCCAAAGAGAAGCACACCTCCAGTGAAGTCTCCTGAAGCCTCTGGGTTTTAAGAGAAGCTTTTAACAATCAGCAGCATGGAGCCCACCTAACAGAACAAAGCTAGAGATTCCCTGCACTGTGGACCCTCTGGTGGTAGACCAGGTGTGATCTCTGACTGAAGCCCTTACAGCAGATGCCACAGATGTAGGGCCTTTCCCCAGTGTGGACCCTCTGGTGCGTGTGGAAGTGTGAGGCCTGACTGAAGCCCTTTCCACACTGCTGACACGTGTAGGGTTTCTCTCCTGTGTGGACTCTCTGGTGAGCACTAAGCCCTGCGCTCCAGCTGAATTCCTTCCCACACTCCTCACACTTGAACGGCTTCTCCCCGGTGTGAATTATCTGATGGACTTGGAGATTGGACCTCTGGCTGAAGGCTTTCCCACATGTCTCACATTTGTAGGGCCTCTCTCCTGTGTGCACCCTCTGGTGGGCCTGGAGGTGCGAGGCCTGACTGAACCGCTTCTGGCACACGCTGCATCTGAATGGCTTCTCGCCTGTGTGGACGCTCTGATGAGCCTGCAGATTTGAGGCCTGACTGAAGCCTTTCCCACACTCCTCACATTTATACGGTCTCTCTCCAGTGTGGACTCTCTGGTGATTGTGGAGATTCAAGCTCCAGTTGAAGCGCTTCCCACACACATCACATCTGTACGGTTTTTCCCCAGTGTGAACTCTCTGGTGAGCTTGAAAATAAGAGCTCTGACTGAAGCCCTTTCCACACACACTGCAGCAAAACGGCTTCTCTCCCGTATGGACCCGCTGGTGGCTTTGGAAGCTTGAGGCTGAACTGAAACCCTTCCCACACTCCTCACACTTGTATGGCTTCTCTCCTGTGTGGACCCGCTGATGGCTGTGGAGGTTGAAACTCAAGCTGAAGCGCTTCCCACACTCGCCACACTTGTAAGGTTTCTCCTCAGTGTGGACTCTCTGGTGGGTGTGAAGGTTCGAGCTACAACTGAAGCATTTGCCACAGTCCCCACACTTATACGGCTTCTCTCCTGTGTGAATTCTCTCGTGGGCCTGGAGGTGTGACCTCTGTGTGAAGCCCTTCCCGCACTCCTCACACTTGTAAGGTTTCTCTCCAGTGTGCACTCGGCAGTGAATGTTGAGATCTGTGCTGCGGCTGAAGCCTTTCCCACAGCTGTCACAGCAGTAGGGCTTCTCGCCTGTGTGGGTGGGCAAGTGAGCATACAGGTGTGAGCTCTGGTTGAAGCTCTTCCCACACTCAGGGCAAGTATATGGCTTCTCCCCTGTGTGCACTCTCTGGTGAGTCTGCAGATTTGAGCTCTGACTGAAACCCTTGCCACACTCGTGACACCAGTAGCGCTTCCTTCCTGGATGGACACTTTCTTGAATGGGGACACTGGAGCTATGCCTGGTGTCCTCATGTGTACTATGTACAGGGGACTTTTTTCCTAAGAGGATCTGCTGATGAATCTCCTGACTGGGGTTGTCAATAAAGGCTTCTTGGCCCTTGCTGCACTGGTAGGCCTTCTGTTCTGTGTAAACAGAAGACTGGATGAGGGATGACACAGGAAAGATGACTTTACCACAGTCACCGCTGCTGTGGACTTTGTCTCTTTCATGCAGCACACTGTTATCTTGATGGGAAATGCAACTCAGAATGTCAACACCCAGAGCCAACAGCTGTGGCTTGGTTTTCACCAGAGTCTGAGGACAGGGTTTCCCATGGTTCCATCTCTCAGTAAGATGTGTTTTACTCCAAGAACTCTGAGCCCTCCCAGACAGAAATTCCTGATTTTCGGTAATGCTGGGATAATTGCTTGTGAGACGATCCAGACAGCCGTCTTCCTCAGGGACCCAGGGAGGCTCTTCTGTTCCCCCGTGGCAGGAGTGGCATTGCTTCAGGAAGTGAGAATTCTTTCCTTGAATGTTTACTAAAACATTAGGAGCTTTGGCCTGTTTCTTGACATCATGGCCTATCATTTGCCAACATGGAAGCCACCCCAGTGAAAGGCACCTTAATCCTGTTGAGTCAAGACTCTCTATCTTGTATGGACTATGGCCTCCTGAAAAAACAGAATAGAAGGTGATATCAGCAAAGATAAGGATCTGAGCCCTCATTTCTCTCTGGAAACATTAGCTAAATACTAGCATCAGAAAGAGTGTGCGCTTTCAAGAGCAAGCCACAGTTGACCATGGTAGGAAATTTGAGGTGAACCCAGGAGGGAAGGCTCAGGACACCTTCAGCATCTACTTATACTGAATACTTGCCTCGCCAGCCCTGCGTGTAGCTGTGAAGATGGATAATGGGAAGAAAGAACTTTCCAGCATTTTGGCATTTTTACTTGAGCAATGGTGTGGGCTAAAGTATGCATGAGTCTTACTACTCCTGAGACCGGAAGAAACAAAGAAAACTAGAGCTATCTGGTCCTAAGTTGTCTGCCTGTGACATGAAGACAGATCTGGGCACCTGACTGGGAGCCAAGATGACAGAATGTAATTGGGAAGGCATGGAGGCCTCGGAGGCTGAGAGAAAGAGTACAGGGATTACAGGTGTACAGGGATTACAGGTGTACAGGGAGCAGAGGTGTACAGGGATAACAAGTACAGGGAGCACAAGTGTACAGGAATCATAGGTGTGCAGGGAGCACAGGTGTACAGGGAGCACATGTGTGCTGGGAGCAGAGGTGTACAGGGAGCACAGGTGTACAGGGAGCACAGGTGTACAGGGAGCAGAGGTGTACAGGGAGCACAGGTGTACAGGAATCATAGGTGTACAGGGAGCACAGGTGTACAGGGAGCACAGATGTACAGGGATAACAGGAGTACAGGAATCATAGGTATACAGGAATCACAGGTGTGCAGGGAGCACAGGTGTACAGGGAGCACATGTGTGCAGGGAGCAGAGGTGTACAGGGAGCACAGGTGTACAGGAATCATAGGTGTACAGGGAGCAGAGGTGTACAGGGAGCACAGGTGTACAGGAATCATAGGTGTACAGGGAGCACAGGTGTACAGGGATAACAGGAGTACAGGGAGCACAAGTGTACAGGGAGCACAGGTGTGCAGGGAGCACAGGTGTACAGGGAGCAGAGGTGTACAGGGAACACAGGTGTACAGGGAGCACAGGTGTACAGGAGTCATAGGTATACAGGGAGCACAGGTGTGCAGGGAGCACATGTGTACAGGAATCATAGGTATACAGGAATCACAGGTGTGCAGGGAGCACAGGTGTACAGGGAGCACAGGTGTACAGGAATCATAGGTATACAGGAATCACAGGTGTGCAGGGAGCACAGGTGTACAGGGAGCACAGGTGTGCAGGGAGCACAGGTGTACAGGAATCACAGGTGTGCAGGGAGCACAGGTGTACAGGGATCATAGACACAACAAAAGCCCGACATCCAGCTCAAGGAAGCCACTGTGTTTGAGATCACAGGTATGTAGGGAGAGACTGAAATAACTTCAGCACACAACTCACTTGGAAAATAGGAGAAGAAAGATAAAGCATTAAGACTGAAAGACTGAAAACATTCAAAATATGCCTGTTGATTAGGGAAGGGCTTTTCCAGGGCAGGGGGTGGGGTGGGGAGGCAGGCTGCACAGGCAGGAGCAAGTGGGTTTCATTAAACGCCTACTCTCCAACCTAAGAATGCCAAGCTCACAACGATGCAGGAAGAAGGGTTCAAAAGAGAAAACGCTCAACTGCCAACCCATCACAGCAGATATCACCACAGAATAACAAGGTTTGCTACACTATCAGACAGGCCCCCAAGGAAACAAGAAAACGACCCAAGAGCAAACTATCAGGATGGAAAATGACAGCGAAAGGGACAACTTCTGAAGCTGAAAACAGAAACGAGTGAAACAGATGATCAGAGTTCCCAGGATGCAGCTTGGTGGCTTCCATGACACAGCGGAACAGTTACTGTCAGTGGGGGAAAAGTAGAAGAATGAGGTTGTGGGTCAGGAATGAGGGGATGCTCTCGTGGGGAACATGAAAGGCTTTCTAACGATGGACGTTGCTGCTGCCGCAGCTGCATGAGGGTAAACGGGCTTCATGGAGCCCTTGCTCACACGTGTGACTAAAACTCTTGGGTGTGCTGCTCGTAACACACTGTTATGGATCTAGTAGTGCTCAGACGCCAGCAGAGACTGAGCAGCAGACACGTGTGAAGCGACCCCTCAGAGCTCGTCTGTGAGGGCTGCTGAGCACACACACGGAGGGGAGGCTGGTACTCCACCTGGGAAGGGAAGTCGGGGCAGAGAGAAGCAAGCGGCAGTGGCGAAGACACATGAAAACAACTTCATTTTACTGAGGGAAATGGGAGGCCAAGAGTCAAGGCAGAGAGGGATACAGAGGACTCTTCAGTTGAGGGACGGGGAAGCACCGTCTGTGAGCAGAACAAGGGCTGGGCGTCTGGTGGCTGTACTAACCTTTGCGAGTCAAGGATACAGGAAAGAGCTTGTAGAAACTCCCTGCAGCAAAGGGAAGACTTGGTGGCCATGCGTGTGGGAGGGCTGTCCCTGCACTGTGTGAGGCTGGAGGGTGAAGCCTGGACTGCCTTGGAGACCTCAAGAGGTCAGAGAAGCCAGAGGAATGGAACCTCAGGGAAAGCTGCTCACGGAGTGGAAGCAGCCCAAGGGGAAGAAGTGCGACGCAGTCAACAGAGCTGAAAGGAGGTGGAGAGCCGCAGGGCGCTGTGACGTCACACTGATGCATTGGGAGTTTGCTCTCCTGGTTTCTCTTCTTGTTTTGGTGCAGAATTTCCTCACTGGGCTCGCTTTCCTTCCTTTTCCAATGGTCTGTGCCATTGTATGTTGAGTCATGTGATCTGCTTTTTGATTCTGATTTTATAGAAGGATATACTCCGTATAGAAGAGTCTCGGAAGAGACTTCGAACTTCGGTATTTTAGGTTGAGACTGTGATACACTCTGGGGACGTCTGCGGTGGGACTGAAGGCATTTTGCATTCTGCTATGGCTACAGGCCTACGTGGGCCAGGGAGCGGGATGTGGTGGTTTGGATAGGTACGGCCCATTCAAACACTGAGTTTGAATGCTTGGTCCATAAGGAATGGGGAGGATGGACAGATATCACAAGGTGTGGCCTTGTTGGAGGAAATGGGTCAGAGTGGGTAAGCTTTGGAGTTTCGAATGCTCGTCAGCCCCAGTGTCTCTGTTTTCCTGTTCTCTTTAGAACTCTGATACCATGTCTGCCTAAATGCTGCCCACCACAACAGCAGTGAAGCCTCAGGAACAGGAAACAAGCCCCCATCAACTGCTTTCCTTTATAGGAGTTGTCATGGCATTGACTAAAACACACACACACACACACACACACACACACACACACACGTACACCCGCAGTAAAATGCACTGTAAAAATAAAACGGAAACCGGAGAGATGGCTCAGCAAGTCCAAGCACTGGCTGCTCTTCCACAGACCCAGGTTGGCAGCACCCACATGGTGGCTCACGACCGTGCTATTCCAGTTCTAGGGATCTGATGCCCTCTTCTGGCCTCTGTGGGCACCGAGAGTGAACGTGGCACAGACACACATGCAGACAAACACTCAAATAGACATAAAGTACAAACCAAGTCAACCTAAAAGGAAAGCAGTGGAGCCCAACAGACACACGGGATGTGAATGTCCGACATCGCCAAGGACACAGGGACCGTCCTCACCCACGGCCAGGAGGTTCCTGAAGTTTTCCAGCATCACATCGTGGTACAGCTTCCTCTGGGCAGCGTCCAGAAGCTGCATCTCCTCCTCACTGAAGACCACGGCCACGTCCCTGAACGTCACTGCCTCCTGTCACAGCAAACACATGACACCTCAGTTCCATTCTCGATGTCACTAGGACCCGAGCACCTGTCTACACAGAGCCTGTTGTCTTAGTTACAGTTTCTATTGTGGGGACTAATCACCATGAATAAAAACATAAGCTGGGGAGAAAAGGCTTTATTACAATTACACTACCATGTTCCTGTTTACTACAGAAAGCAGTCAGGATAGGAACTCAAACAGGGCTGGATCCAGGAAGCAGAAACTAATGTATGTGTCATGGAGGGGTGCTGCTTACTGCCTGCTCATCATGACTTGCTCAGCACGCTTTCTTATAGAACCCAGGACCACCAGACTGGGAACAGCAGCTCCTACAGTGGGCTGGGCTCTCCCACATTGATCGCTAATTGAGAAAATGCCTTACAGCTGGATCCTAAGGAGGCATTTCCTCAACTGAGGCTCCTTTCTCTCTGATGACTCTAGCTGGTGTGAACTTAACACATACATCAGCATCCAGTTGGGTTGGCTACAGAGTAGGGAGGGGACAGAAAAGAGATGACACTGTGCATGGAACTTGATGTCATTTCCACAGCTGGGTCATTGCTGTTAAATGGGAAGTCACAGATTTCAGAGTTAGAGAGCACCAACCCATGTCGGGAGTAATGTGCTGACTTATACTGGAGAGAGCTGGCGATGCCCAGCTCTTCCTGGGCAGTACAGCTCTGGTGTGCCTTCATCTCCAAATCCAAACGGCTCTGAATCACATTCCATGAGCGATGACGTCATTTAAAAGTTTTGTGTTGTGCAGCATTATGAATTTCAGATTCAGAATACTCCATCAGTAAAGTCTGTTCTTTCTTGAAGCCTATGTCGCCCAAGGTGAGTCAACCCCAGAAGGTATGCGGATGGTGGCAGCCAGATGCTCCCTGGTTATTTAGGATATGAATTCCGAATGCAGGAAATGAGGGTGACCAGTGATCTGTGTGCATGAGGGTGCACATGTATGTAGAAACTAGAAGACAGCCTTCTGGTACAGGCCTTCAGTTTTTGTTCCTTTGGGAACAGGGTCCTTCAGTGGCCTGGATCTTGTCAAATAAGTTAGGACAGCTAACAGTGGGCACCAGGGATCTGCCTGTCTCCACAGAGTCCCGGAAACAGGAGACCTGCTTTGGCAAGGTGGAAGAAGAAAGCCAGAGCCCCAAACATATCCTGTGATGTCTACAAAAACTCCCTAGCAAACTCCCAAACAACCCCCTCACATAATAATACAAACTTCTAAAGGAAAAATATAATCCCTGACCCACATGAGTATGAAGAATTCATACTGGTTTACAAAATAAAATTACTCAAATGGTGGAAAATGTAATTTTTTTAATGTAGGTGAATTAAAGGTTTTTTTTTAAATGTACGTGTATGTTGTGTGTGTGTGTGTGTGTGTGTGTGTGTGTGTGTGTGTGTGTGTGCAGGTGCCCTGGGAGGCCAGAAGAGCGGGCTGGACATCCTCCAGTTATAGTTGTGGGTACTGGATATCAAACTGAGCCAGTGCCCTTAACTACTGAGCTGTCTCTCCAGCCCACTTCTCTGATTCTTTTAATTTATCCTTTTACACTTTCCTGTGTGCAGTGCACTTGGAGCACGTGTCCCCTGTCCTCTCATCCCTCCTCCTACCAGACCTTTCCTCTCAGCAGCTTCCCCTCTTACTCCATGCAGTTCAGAGAGGCTCAGCTGCAGAGCCCTTCCCAGCATGCAGGGTCCGTTCTCAACCCTAGCGCTGAGGGGAATGGGGAAGCAACCCGACTCACCTGGAACTTGGTCATTGTTCTCTTCTCTTTGAGACAAGGCGGGGCTCTGGGAAGCAAGCTGGGGGAGGAAGGGCTCTGTGAGAACAGTGCTAGGTCAGTGGGTCCACATGGCTTCCTCAGCTTCCCCATCAGCCCCAAGTGCTGTGCGCGCTGTCCAGGCTTTTCTCCCTGCGGGTTACCAGACCCACCCACCACATTCTCTAATTCTGGAAGCTTCAGAGATGCGGGCGCTCCTACCTCCACATTGCTGCCTGTGGTGATGGGATTCCCAGAAAAACCAATGATTAAGCCCTGGACTCTCTGATAAACGCCGTGTCATGACCTCTCAGAAGGGTCTGTCAACTGTGACATCTATCTTACATAGTATTATTTTCATATACACAGGAGTTTGATCCCCAGCCCTAAATTTCTCTCGCTCTGAAAATTCTAAATTCTAGTAAACGTAGTTCATCTGCAAGAGCCTCCACCAAGTCTCTTTTTCCCACGGACATGGGAGTTTAGCCCTGCGATATGGCTCAAAGGGTATGGGTGACTGCCGCCTCGTCTGACCACGTAGTTTTTCTGACCTATTCCTTTTACAAAGTGCCCCACTCTTTAAATAAATAAATAAATAAATAAATAAATAAATAAATAAATAAATAAATAAATGCAAAAAAAATCACATCAAAGCCAGAGTTGCCTACTCCTTAAGGCTTCAGGACACTGGCCATCTCTCAGCGCAGCTCCTCGCCAGGCTCCAGTGGGAAGTTGGACTCCGCCCGGGGAGCTGAGATGGGTCCAGGAATCCGGGGCAGCGCCGCTTCAGGTAGGGCCCGGCCAGAGAAGACCGGCCGCTGCCACTGGTGCCCCGCTTCTCCCCGAGATGCAGACTCAGACCCCGAGAGGACACACTGAGACACCAGCGCACAGTAGGATCGCAGAACGCTGCAGGGTCTCACCTCAGCAGAAATACTGCCAGGCAGCCTTGCCTAGAGGGAGCGGAAATCACCTCAGTCGCCGCTGGTGCTGGAACTACAATTCCCAGAATGCTTCAGCGGAAGCGCCTAGCTCTCTGCTTTTCCGGGACTACATTCCCCAGACTACTAAAAGCCTCCAGCTGTTCCAAGCCGTTTTGACTGGCTCGTGGTCTTTGGAAATCCGCTTTTTGGGAGTTTGCTCCCCTGGGTTGCATTTCTGTTTCTTCATTTTTGAAATGTCATGTAAGGTCTGTTTTTGGTTGTTGTGGTTTTTCTGAGGCAGTTTCTCTGCATAGCGCTGGCTGTCCTAGAACTCTGTAGATCAGGCTGGTCTCTGTCTCTGCCTCCCTGCTGCTGGGGTAAGAGGTATGCACCACCATGCCCAGCTGTGGATCCTTTTTAAAAACATTGAAGTCCGTTTTATATTGCATTATAAAAGCTAACACTTAAACTGCTCAGCTATAGGAGCTTGATTCAGCAGCAGAGTCAGAATCCCTTTCATGGAATGCCCCCAGTCACGGGCTGTTGGAGTGACCTAGTGGTAGACCGAAGGCGGTCTGGGTCACTGTTTTCCTGCTATAAAGAGACACCATGACCAAGGCTTGTTTCGGATGCTTAGTCCACTAACATCAAAGCAGAAAACATGGCAGCCTGCTATTTCCAATCATTCAAAGACATGAATATATATGGGGCCGTTATTCAAAGCAGCACACTCCACCACCTGTCCCCATAGTAGGTCTTTGCCCATATCATAAGGCGAAATGGATTCAACCTAGCTTCAAAAGTCCCCACAGCCTACCACAATCTCAATACTGTTTAAAACATCTAAATGCCAAAATCTTCTCTGAGACTCATGACTATCTCTTCATTGTAAGCCCCCGTAAAAATCAAAAAGCAGATCACATAATCCAACCTGTCAGAGCACAAAGTATACTTCACCATTTTGAAATGTAGAAAGGCAGTAATCTGGGGCTGGAGAGATGGCTCAGTGGTTAAGAGCACCGGCTGCTCTTCTAGAGGTCCTGAGTTCAGATCACAGCAACCACCTGGTGGCTCACAACCATCTGTAATGAAATTTGATGCCCTCTTCTGGTGTGTCTGAAGACAGCTACAGTGTACTCATATATAATAAATAAATACATCTTTAAAAAAAAAAGAAAAAAAAAAGAAAGGCAGTAATCTGAGGAAATACTGGACCAGGGCAAGACTGAAAACTGAAGGTAGAGGCCAAACTGTGTCTCCACGCCGATGTCTAAGCACTCTTCGGATGTTTTACTCTTCCGGCTTTGTTGGCTGGAACACATTTGTCTCTCTTAGTCTGCTTTCACGATCAGTCTGCAGCTCTCTTCAGCTGGAATCCCACAGCCCCGGCATCTTGAGCATCTTGTGGTCTCCAACATGGTCCAGGCTTCACGTGCACGGCCTCATGCAATGCCCTTGCTTGGCCTCTATGCAAGAACTCTCCTACGCCACAACCTCCTTCAGTGCATTTCCTTAGTAACTGAGAGAGACTACATAACCCTGTTCTTGTATCCTTGACCCTAAAGCCAGAGAACCAAGTGGCCGAAGCCACCATGTTCTGCAGCCTGACAGTCTGGACCTCACCGCCATCCAATTACATTTTCATCGTCTTTCTGCAGTTGATGGTTTCCCTCAATGTTTTAAGCTTTTCCTTTATTTCTCTTCACAAGTTGGAAGCTTCGCTGGGTGGGGTTTTCCCCTGAGCTCATCTCTCCCTTTATAGCATTTAGAATCCGGCTTCTCTGTTAACCTTGAGCATTCTTCACGGCGCTCCTTTTATCCTCAAACTCTACATTTCATATTTCTTTCTGTCCAGCTTGCGCCTCTTCATGACGGATCTTCAAGAGAGTGACCAGTCATGACCACACGACACAGTCGATAGGAGGCTGTCTGGAAATCTCCTCTGCCTATGCCCTTAATATAACACTCTTCAACTTAGCTTCAGGCAGATTTTTAGGACAAGGGCAAAAATCACCCACATATTTTTTATTTTTTTTATTTTTTGCCTAATTGTGACTAGAATGGTGTCTAGGCCCCTTACTAATTTGTTTGCCTCTGAAACTTCTTGAGCCGGGCCCCCACAGCTCAAATTGCCCTTGGCATGGTCTTGGCTTCTCCTCCTAGGATGACCCACTGACCTCTAATTACTAAGTATCTAATCACGTGTAGTCCAAAGTTCTAAAGTCTTCCATATTCCTTCAACAAACAGCATGGTCAGGCTTGTTACCACAATATTCCAGTCCCTGGGACCAACTTCTGTCTGAGTCACTGTTCTATTGCTGTGAAGAGATGCCATGACCAGGGCAACTCCTATGAAAGGAAGCGTTTAGCTGGGGTGGCCTTACGGGTTCAGAGCTTTAGTCTAGTCTCATGGTGGGAGCATGGCAGCAGGCAGGCATGGTGCTGAAGGAGTAGCTGAGACTTCCTTGTTCATAGGAAGAGAAATAGAAATTAACTCACATGGGCTTTTTACATTTTCGATGTCTATACACAGTGATA